>NC_089164.1:0-359339 GCF_009819655.1 Sylvia atricapilla
AAAAAAAAAAAAAAAAAAAAAAAAAAAAAAAAAAAGAAAAAAAAAAAAAAAAAAAAAAAAATAAAAAAAAAAAAAAAAAAAAAAAAAAAAAAAGGAAAAAAAAAAAAAAAAAAAAAAAAAAAAAAAAAAAAAAGAAAAAAAAAAAAAAAAAAAAAAAAAAAAAAAAAAAAAAAAAAAAAAAAAAAAAAAAAAAAAAAAAAAAAAAAAAAAAAAAAACAAAAAAAAAAAAAAAAAAAAAAAAAAAAAAAAAAAAAAAAAAAAAAAAAAAAAAAAAAAAAAAAAAAAAAAAAAAAAAAAAAAAAAAAAAAAAAAAAAAAAAAAAGAAAAAAAAAAGAAAAAAAAAAAAGAAAAAAGAAAAAATAAGAGAGAGAGATGAGAACCTGTAGGCAGATTTAGCCTTCTGTTTTTCTAGAAAAACATTTCAATATTTCTACATTTTGAGCATTTAAACTGCATTCATCCCAACTCTGGGGCAATTCAGGGTAATGGTTTTAATGTAAGTCTAAACATTCAGAACATCATTCCTTCTAAGTCTGAGATAGGCACAAAATTCTTGGAGAAACTTTGCCAAAGGGTCTGTAGTCGCTCCATCACAATCATTTTGTGTTTCTTTCATAACTATAATGATTGTTCAACTACCCTAAGGAGATAATGGCAATTAAGAGCAAAAACATTCTGTGAGACACCTTGGTACATTCTTATACACAACTGTTCTACCCATATCCAACAGGGAAATGTTTTAATGTTCTGCTTTTGAGAACTCTGCGGCAATGTCACAAGAGTGCTTCGATGGATGAGTATTCCTTATGTCTCCACATACTGTGGATGGATTTTTGTACCTGGGAATGACGGCTACCAACACCTGAAGCAGTGTCTGACTGTGCCATGTGCTTGTGCTCGGGCCAGGGCTGCCGGTAACTACTACCAACTTCTTTTCCAGTTTCACCTTCTGTAGTTCCCCTACGGTGAAAGGATGTGGATGTTACCTTCACATTAATCCCTCTAGTCAAGCTTTTCTCACCATTCCCAGCCCCATTTCCCAACCTGTCAGGGTTGATCGGTGCCAATCCCAGTGGTCGGTGTTGTGGGGCAGGGCTCTGCTTGGCCGAGTTTGTTCCTGATGGAGGACCACGTTGCTCTAAAATCCAAACAACATTAATAGTCACAACTTCACAAATCTACAGCCAGGACAATGGTCACCACCAGTGCTGGGGCTACTGCCGCCAAGGAACTGCAGTTGTGACACCTTGAGATGGGCTGAGCTGAGCTCATGCGGGCACAATAGAGAGATTTTCCAAGCCAGGAACACAAGTACAGCTCATTAGCTCCATGGAATAAATTATTAGGAAATTTATTCTTTATTTTTATTCTTTTATTCTGCTTTTCCTCAGGAAATACCAACAGAATTGGATGGATCCTAACAAGAACAGAAGGGTTTTAGCCTGTTTGCAACTTGACAAACACCACAGAGGATCAGCGTTGATCAGATCCATGAAATTGGTTCAGAGATTCAGTATCATAAAATTTTAAAAAGATATTAAGAACAATGTCCATTTGAGAAACACCCCTCTGTAAAGGTAAGGGACTGCAGGAGAAATGGGGATTTGGAGGTGAAGACCCTATCAAAGAAAGGGAAATTGCCAAGTGATTTAAGGCACAACAGAGTTTTCCACTGCCCAGCTCCAGGCAAGGTGAGGAACTGGTCCCACAGCCACACTGGGCGGAGGAGTTCACTGGCAAGCAATCAAGAGGAAATTTCAAGTGTTTTGCCTTCTCCCTAAGTTAAAAATGAGATTTTAATAAAACCATTTAAAATAGCTTCCTATTGTTTTCCCCTCCATGGAAAACACTGTTAGCGTGCATTTTACAAAAAATCCAGTGAATTTCTGGAAAAAGCACCATGACATACTCACTTAAGAATAAAGAACCACAGTCTATGCAAAAAGCTGCCTCTTAGCTAGAACCTTATGGCAACCAATGGCAAGCAGCTGCCTAAGATGGACTTTTGTGCTCAAATATAAACTAGTAAGTCCCATCCTCGAAAGGGGTTAAAAAAAAAAAAAAAGTCATTCCCAGCACCAAAACTAGAGATGTTCCAACCCCCTTAGGTGCAGCACATTACTGCACTTCTTAATTAAGAATGAACAAATTCCACTAAAATAAAAAAAGACTCAAGATTGTTAAGGGAAGGGAAATCTAAAGCATCTTACACTGAGTTTCTTAGGTATGTGAGACCTCCCGAGCCCTCCACAGAACTGCTTGATGCTGTTCCCCATGACATGCCTTAAAGAGGTTTTTCTCTAGAGACAAAATGTCAACTTTTGCTCCTGGTTTATCCTCAGATTTTTAATTTAGAAGCATAGGCAAGAAAAACGCCATCTGTTTGTACAAATCCCGCAGCCCTCTCTGCAGCCTCCTCTTGTGTGTTCCCAGTTAATACATGACAAAAGCTGACAGGCTCTTGCTTTTGTGAAAAATGTTAAAGAATCTTTTCTGGCGCATGAAGGGAATTAATTTATTCCCATGAAAAGCAAAGATCACAGGTCTCCGAAAGCCTGAGGGGAGGGAAGCGGAGCAGGCAGAGGTTTTTTCGCCACTCTCAGAGGACAAAGCTGGGGAACAGCAAACTCCATCAGGGTTCCTGCCTTCTGAGGCTCAACAGCTTCTAGCAAAAGGGCTTTTTGTGTTTTTGGAGCTGTATCCTGGATTTTCCTGGGTGTGAACCAGCCCTGAGAGGCTCATCTCTCTCTCTGAGTGCCTGAAGCCCTGACTCACCCACAATGCATGCTGGATTCCCCCGCCACACAGGCTTCTACTGTGAGCTAAACTCTCTTTCTTCAGCTACATCAAGGGGAATTCTGAAACAGAGATATATTCCTGCTCCTGTGGAACCGGTTCTGCTTCTTTCTCCTTCACTGTCAAAAAATTCTTTGCATCTGAAACACAACAACTCCAGCTCCTCTGGAGCCATGCATTTTTTTTTTTCTGACTGATCTTCACTCTGGTTTTACCACCTGCTACTGAGGGCTTCTTTCCTCTCTTTGTTGAGTCCCCCCAGGTTCTGGTTTTATCTCTGTATTTTCGCTTCAAATCTGTAATTGAGGCAGTGGGAAAGGTATTCACACAGAGTCCATGTAAGGTCATGCATAAATAATGGGTAGAAATAGGATATTCAGAAAACTTCAGAAAACTTAACCCAAACCAGTCTAGATTTAACCCAAACAAATCTAATTCAACCAACTCAAACTTCAGTTGCTTTATAAACATCACCCATGGCAACTGCTTTGAAGTGTGTCCCTTCAAACTGGAATAAAGCAGATTTGATAAAAAAAATCTTAATAGAAAAATAACTTACAGAGGTCTCTGTACTTCAAGCATTAACAAAAAGGAACATCAAGTCTTTGAAATCCTGTGTTACAGGCTGAGATGGAACATTAAATATTTGCAATGAATGTGAAATTAGAAATCCATCTGCTGGCTTTATTCACAGCCTGGCTCTAGGTATTTCTTATTTAAAAGGTGAAGAAAACCAACTTTCTGACAAAATAATGATAGGGAGTTTAATTAAAACCATAAGCAGCACTCAAGAAAAATCCAGGATGGGAAAACTGCTTTTCTCTCCAAATTACTGGATTTTATATATTTTCTTTTTTGTCTAGAAACAATACCACAGTGCATGCAGTGTTATATGGGAGCTGTCATTAAGTCATAGTCTCTGAAGTTGGGACTTTGCAGTCTCTAGGACTCCTTTTGCTGCCCAGGTGACACAGAGGGTTTTGCAGGTCCAAGATTGGCAGGAAAACCCTGTCAAGGTTTTCTTCCCATGTGGTGGGATGTCATCCCGTTCCAAAGGGGAGCTGTGGCAGACAGAACTGTAGCATGCCTCTGTTGCAGGGATGCAGCATTAGGGAATCTGCATCTTTTAATGAAGGAGAAAGCAAAAACTCAGGGCTTAAATGGAGAGATTTGAAAAGCAGGAGTCGCTTAGAGCAGGGACAGAGCATCCTGGCAGCACCAGCCTCATTGAGAACAGAGCTACAGCAGCACGTGCAGCAGCAAGAGCCAGGCCCTGAGCTGGGGTGAGAAGATTTTATCACTAAGCGTCCTTCTGTGACTGCTGCAGCCCCCTGAAGAGGGGTCACTTCTCTTTGGCTGGAGAATACAAGGTCTGGACGTTTGTATGTCAGCAGCACTATCTCACACATGAGAACTTCTCTTGCTCCTCATTGCATTGTTAATACTTCTAGCTTCTTTTTGGGTACAACCACCTTGTTATAGTAGCTCTCTCTCTCTGTCCCACCTGCCTTCAGCTCTTCTAGAGTGAACACATGAGCTTCCAACTTAGTCAACTTCCAGAAGCTCATGATCCCCATGGGTCCCACCCAACTCAGGGTATTTTAAGATTCACTCTCCTTAATTTCCAAACATCTTCAAATACTCCACTTAAGCCAATAAACTTCATCAGTGATAAATACCTAACTTTGATAGTGTAGTGGCACCTTCCTTACCTTCCTCAGCCACCACTGTGAGGGTCACCACGCTGCCTGCATCCTTGATGAGCTGCATGATGCTGTCAGGGGAAAGCTCCACGATGGACTGGCTGTTTACCGCTGAGATTCTATCACCCACCTTCAGCTTCCCACACTGGTCAGCCGGGCTTCCCTCGATGACCCGCTCGATCTTGTGAGGAATCACTAGGAAACAAAAACAGGCACAGCAACACTGTAAGTATTCACAGAATTATGGAATATCCTGAGTGGGAAAGGATCCACAGGAATCAAAGTCCAACTCCTAGCCCTGCACAGGGCAACATCAAGAATCCTACCATATGCACATCAGATAAGCATCACATAGACCCAGAATTGTCAGTCACAGAATCAAAACGTGCTGAGTTGGGGGGACCAACAAGGATCGTCAACTCCTGGCACTGCAGTGGATGTCCCAAAATCCAAACAAATCCCACCCTGTGCCTGAAGAGCATTGTCCAAACGCTCCTTGAGCTCTGACAGCCTTGGGCCTGTGAATGCTTCCCAGAGGAGCCTGTTCAGTGCCCCACCACCTTCTGGGGGAAGAAGCTTTTCCTAATATTCAACCTAACTCTCCCCTGGCACAGCTCCAGCCATTCCCTTGGTCCTGCCACTGATCATTAGAGAGCAAAGATCAGTGTTCGTGCCTCCTCTCCTGCTCCAAAGAATGGCATTGCTTGTACAGGATCAACCTGTAAATAATGAGGAATGCTTCACTGTGAGTGAATGGACTCGTCAGCCCAATAGCACGGCCTTGTCACATACAGGGTGTTGTGCCTGAAGAAAAAAATAGGGAGGAAATGGGTCACATGTGCAAAGGGGTGAATGAGAATGTGCAGCCCCAGAGCGCACCAGATCAGTTGGTTTTACCATATATAATGTAGCTTTCCATTTCATGCATCGACCCTGATGGACGCTGTGGGCTCAGAGAGAGTTACAGCCATCCACTGTAATGCAGAAATTAGGATACATGGGCAAATGTATCTTCCTACTTGCAAACAAAAATTAACCCTAAAACATACCTAAAAAATACATCAAACTTCATCTGCCAAGGACTGACTCAGTCACGTGAGGACCTGAGCAGGGAGCCTGTGCAAAGCCATTAAAGGTGCTACACCAGCTCTGCACAGACCTGACCACTTTTCCTGGTCTCTGAGATGAACATGCACTTGTAATAACTGTCCCAAATGTCTTCCAGCTCTCCTGGCTTGGTTCCCTCAGTTCACCCCAGAGTGACATCGTGCCCTGCACAGACTCTTCCAGAAGCCAGAGCTATAGGGCCAGAACAGACAGAATGTAGAAAAGAAGAAATGTTATGAGAAGTAAAAGGAAAAAAGACTGTTTACAGTTCCTTTCCCAGAGATGATCACAGATGCAGAACTAGAGACAACTATGCCCAAGCCACGTCCGTATCTCACAACTGCCACACCAGACCAGGCTACTTCTTGATTTTGATGATCTTCCTAGACAAACACACTCAATGATGCTAACAACTTCATTGCTTTCCACCAAATACTGTAGACTCTACTTCCTCAGATCCTCAAAATAAGAAATTGTACCTGATTAGGTAATGTAAAGCCAAGGTTGAAACTAACTATGCTTCCATAAAAAGCCAATGAATTAATGCAACATGACTACGGCTTCACAAATATCTACATCCCAAAAATGCTGCTCTGAGATAAGCGCACACTCTGGGTATGCATCGTGTGGGATATAAATTCCCTGTTCCCCACTTACGTCACAGCTGGGTGAACAAGAGCATATATATGAAGCAAGACACATCAAGACTCAGCTGGCTGGGCTGTGCAAATGTGAGTGAAAGCTGACTATGACAGAAGCACTACCATTGCACAGGAAGGGACATCCCTAGAGAAGCTGCAGTGAGGCCAGGCAGGGGCAGAGCCATCAGGACATGGCACTTACCCCCAGGAGGAGGTTTGTTCTTGGAGGTGAGGATGATGAAGCCAAATCCTTTGTTCTCCTTCCACTGCAGGCGGACGTCGTAGACCTCTGGGCATGGTTGGTTGGCAAAGTCGACACGGTTCAGCCGGGGAGAGCTGTTCTGTGTCAGAACAGGCTGTGGCTCCTCCTCCTCTGCCTGCTTTTCCCCTTGCAGGGAATGGACAAACAACTAATAAGGAACAATCAGTCACACCAATAAAGTTCAGCACAACCATGAAGCTCAGCTGTCAGTGCCAGCATGAGGTGGTAACAGCAGTTGCTAATCAGAGCAGGGGGCCCTTGTCAGCTGTAAATCCCACCCCAGCTTTGTCATTCATGGAGCCACAGACTAATCTTCTCTAAACTGTTGATCTGGACACTGATCTAGAACTGCAGTATCTCAAGATCCTGACCTGAAACAGCTCTCGTTTGAATACAGTTAATCTTGCTACACACTGATGCCAAAAGACTTGAGAATACACCACACGGAAGGTGCCCCTGCCCATGGCAGGGCATGGGACGAATAGAGCTTTAAATGTCCCTTCCAACCCGAAGCATTCTGGGATGCTGAGACAAGAGACTGCATTATTATGCAATTTCCACAGCGCTAATGGCTGTTCTACCTACTACCTGCAAAAAAGGCTGAAGAAATCATCCCTGCATCATAATTTTCAGAGCCTTACCTGTGCAAGCAGCGCAAGCTGGTGAGCAACAGAATCCAAGCTTATTAAATTCTGCTTTTCTCCATTTAAGAGTTATAGCTGACCCTCTTCAATCTCACACTGCTCAGCCCCAGTGCAGTAATTAAGTTCCAGAGCAGCTTCAGTGGATTTGATTACAAGCCCTAAGTGCTCTGCCTTAGGTGTCTGGCAAGCAGACACCTACCACTAAAGAAGATCTTCCTCTGGACAGTGAGCAGCACCTGCCCATTCCGTGCAGCACTAGTCATTAAATCCAGAACTTGCTTGTGGGACTTCCCTTTCACAGGCACTCCGTCGATGCACATCAGCTCATCTGCTGCACGCAGCCTCCCATCCTTTTCCGCTGCTCCCAATGGGATTATGGCTCCGATATAAATCTGTGAGCAGAGTCCAGGGGTTTGAACAAGAACATGAATTCATCAGAACACACAGTGGTTAGAATGCAGGTGAATCTGTGCAGATGAGGTCTTCTGGGAAGACTCCTTTTTAAAGAGTACCTCACTCTGCAGCTGTAGCAGAAAATGCGACCAGCAAGTGTACTCCGCATAAGCTGATCTAGTGGAGACAATCTGGAGTCTCAAAGCATTCACCAAACACTTCAAAAATCTTTAATCCGTTTTTTTTTTGTCAGTTCTGCTCTCTTGAGCATGTCTGTCAGTTTATTAAAAAGCTCAGCTTTTGAAATGAGCACATGCTGTGTACTTATTATATATACGATTTCCTAGACATTAATGACACAAAAGCCTCTGACATTTGCTCTACTTCATTTTTTTTACCAAGACTGAGGTAGAATGATTGGGGAAGAAATAAAAGCTTTTGAACTAATTTAAGTTTATTTTGGAAAAGTTGTTTATAGACAGTTCCACACTTCAAGTTGCTTCAGTTGTCAGCTTTTTGGTAATTAGATAATGAATTCAAACACCATCAGTTCTGCCTACCCTCACCTCAAAATGTCCTACTAAATATAACACAGAGAAGAACAGCACACTCTATTTCATATGCTAGGTTCACTTTCAGATTCAATGGAAGATTAAGGCTAACTACAGCTAGTGCTGCTAGAGGTTAAGCAATGGTGGGCAGCTCATCAGTATACAGCACTCGAGACATCAGCTCCACACTTCCGAATGGCTATGGCTGTTATGGAAACAAAACACCAAAAATGCTATAAAGTGCAACAGAAGTAACATTCTCTGGGTTTGCACTTTATTTTAAGTGCATGTTAGAGGGGGGAATTAAGAAAAAAAGGCTAGCACTGGATCACAGCTGGGAATGGAAAAACTGAACTCCTTCTCTGCAATCGGACGAGTCTTTGCAGATCTATTCCAAAAGCTTTTTCTCTCCACTTAACAGCTTAAAGAAACGTCCCTGGTATATAGTGCAAGTCTTAGTGCTTCTTTCCAGAGAGAAATGTATATGCATGTTTAAAAATAGAGGAGAATCTCCTAAAACCTGCCCTTGGAGAACGGACCATGCAGGGGTGTCTGTACTGGCATTTGCCCAGCTGCCTCCAATGCAGTGCATGCTTAAAAATCCAGTTGAGAATCAGGGAATAAAAGGGCTGTGTGTCACCATCTCAAACCTCAATTCACTGGGCTGCAAGAACAGGAACAGCCTAATGAAATTTTGACAGAAGGAGCAACTGCTTCCTTCCACTCAGTTGCTTCCCAGGATGAGTTGCTGTGCACAGCACACCAGTTGTTGAATCCGGGCACATCTTGTGCCAAGGCCACCACTGGGATCAGGTGACAATTGGCAAAAGCTGGGCACCAGCATGTCCCTTCTGAGGGCACCGAGACACAGCAACAGCTGTAGAAACACCACCAGTGTCCTCAGCCCAACAAAAAACTTCAGCCAAGTACGGGCTCAGTAGCAGGAGGGGCACAGAACTTTGGAGACCGGAGTCCACAATGAGGGGAAAAGATAGAAGTAATCTGGACCAGTTTCTCATCTCTGAAAGATTGGTAGCGAATTCATCAATTTTGCCATCACTGAACTGCCTGGATAGGATGACGGGAAATGAGGATGACAGAGTGGGATCATTCCAACAGCAGTATTATAAGCAGTTTCACTTACAGGCTGATCCGGTCCGTCCCCTCCAAGCACCCGGAAACCAAAGCCTGATTCTTGTTTTCTCAGGAAAACGTCTAAATCTCTTGTATTTGGAGCTAAGAAAAAAAAAAATAGTATTTCAAAACATGTAAGGAGCTATTTTGGATTATGCTTTGGCGGTACACTGAGTTTTCCAGTGGCAAAACACAGACACCAGAAATCACAACTACATCTGCACAGTGGACCAAGAAAAAAGCCAGTCTCTGACACAACTCAGAGCTACTTTTATAAGCAGGTCTGCTCCAGTTTACTTCAGAACCACCCTTGAGATTATTTCTGGAATTAACCGCTTTACTGAAAACATGGTTGAAATATGTTTTATCTTTTTGTTTTTCTGATTATTGTTTGAATTATGCATTACTTAAAATGTTTTATCTGCAGTAGGTTAACAAACTCAGCAACAGTCTCCATAGTTTTACTGCACATACACCAGAAGAAAAAATTCCTTCATAATGGAATAATTTCAATTTGAAGATGATGTACTTACGTTTGTCCTCATAAATTATCTTAGACTTCAGGTAGACTTCGGAAGGGTCCAGTTTAGGAGAGCCTGGTCGCACAGCAGAAGGCGGGAAGGGCATCGGCTGCGGAATGGTATCGCTGACAGCTTCCAAACTGTCCTGCTTGTCCTTCTGAAACAGCTCACAGACACAAAATCCATCTTAAATAAAGGCATGACTACGCTTGTGGGTGCAAAGACAATGAACACCATGCAAAAGAAAAACACAGGAAGAAAGGAACAAATTTACAGCTTTTCCAGTGGGTGTGTCTGAACCAGAGTTACAGAAGTCTTCCTCACTGGTACATGAATTTCTGCTGGAGGCTAGTCTTGGATAGGGTTTGAAGTGAGTGATGTTCAGAGAGGAGCAAAGCCGGGCAGATGCTAGTGGCTACCAACACATGGGAAGAAGCGGGGCATAAAGGACAGATCACGTTTGGAGAAGAGACCGAATCCCTGTCAGGCACCTGCCAGGTTCTGGACCAGAGTCCAGCACCATGGGTGCATGCTGCTCTACAGGCACTGCCTCCTGTTCTCTGCCAAGCTCCTCCCCACAAGCACCAGAGGTGCTCCCAGCATGTGCTGTTTGCTGGAACAATACACATACAGTTCAGGAGGACACACCTGGGTAGCGTGAGGTATTAACAACTCACTATTTGCCTTTTCATGATCTGATAGCTGCAACACTCATGGGGTATGGGCACCAAACATCCTTGTGGTCTCTTATCTAAATTCCGAATCGATTATGCACTAACATAACTCTAAATACTTCTCCTGGGCTGAAACCTAGCCTGGAAAACTGGCATGTGGCAGTGCATCCTGAACCACAGCAGGAGGAGAACAGAAACAGATCTGCCCTTTCACCAAGAGCAGAAGAAACTGCCAAGAGCCATTCAGCAGTTTGACACTTCTTGTATGTTTATAAACACAAGAACTTGCCCTTTTTAAGTGAATTATTTTGCCACGCTGCTTAATGCCACTGATCATCGAGTGCTCTCTGGGCTGTTGCTCCCTTTAAGTGTGCTGGAATAGAATTCCAGTCCCCAAGTCCAAACTATTTTTAGCACATTGCCATGGGATATATGCTGACAGGGCCAGGGCCCTCCAACTGCAGGGATTTCTGCTGTGATTTATTCAGTGTGGGCAGCTGGATGCTTGCAAGGAACAGAATCTGAAGATCCTATTAAGCACTATTGTCTTTGAGCATGCTGAACATGTGTGCTTGTGTCATCCTACTGCTGGGATACAACTAAGGTTGCACTTAAACAGCAGGATAAAGATAGAAACAGAAGTTAAAGCTGTGTTCTGGTTAATGGGGTTTTCCTAAATTGCCTGGATGTGTTCTGTAAAAGAAGCACTTTTAAAGAAGTATCTGTGTTCGACCAGCCTAATTTACAACAAACCTTCATAATAAACATAAGCATTTATATCAACATTATTAAATCAGAGGTTGTTTTATTTAGACCAAAGATTCTTTACTGAGCTAATAGATATTAAATATGCCTCGACAGATAACTTCCAAGAGCAATGAGTATCGAGCTAGGAATGTACAGCTCCATAGAGATTTGCTGAAAATATGGATCCAAAGATAAGCATTTCCAGAAGGGAGCACCAACCAGTCCATTAATTCTGTGAGAGGACTGAGATGAATCAAAGGATCATAAACTTCCTTTAGATATCCCATATCATTTTTATAATTAGCAATGAAAAAACCAGATACTGTATTTTGTTTCCCTTTCAATGCGTACTCTGACAGCAGCTACTTGGACACAGAATTTAGGCCTACCAAGCAGATGTGGTTTTGCTAAACTATCTTGCAGGTTATCACAGGCACTAAAATCCAGAGGAAATGAGATTACAAAGCAGGTCAGAAACCAATTTAAATACATCAACAATACTCACTCCTTTGGCAACTTTAGTAGGTGAGGGTGGACCTGAAGAAAATGAAATGTAATTTTAATAGCAGGTTGCAAGAAGTTTCAACAGCATTACAGCAATTTAATCAGCTTCTCCTGGGGTGAAAATAATAGCGGTTGATTTACTGTGCCTTTAAATGATAAAGTGACCAAAACCATCAGTTTAGAGAAGTCTCAATTAGAACTGAAAGCTACACGACAATGAAAAATATCTATTTCTCTTTTTCCTAGAAGCTGGTCAGCCAAGTCATCCCACAGTTCATGGGATAAGGAGACTTATGAATTTGTCTGAAGGAAATTTACTTGCCACAAATAAACCTAATCATTTCCTTAGCTGACAAAGCAATAGTAGCATTTATACAGAAAAAGATCCGGAGACTTTTGTAAATGCCAGTGGCTGAAGTCAGTGTTACAACAAGGCCTGAAGGGACACTGAGCAGCCACGAGCTGCTTCATAATCCATTCAGATTCAGCTTACTTTGAAAGACATGCACTATCTACTACAGTTTTTGGGGAGAAGATGCATTCTGGTCTGTGACTGACAATCAAGCAAGAGGTATGAATATGCAAAGGAAAAATCAGAATTTTTTTCTGCTATTCCCAGTGATCAGCCTCACCTCTTTGCTAATGCTTCCATCTCCTGCGATCCTCTGTTCGTTACAGACACAATTACTGGAATACATTTGGAGAACCTCACAAAACTCAGTCCATCATATGCTTTCATTATACTGGAGACCACATGTTTGCTTTAGCACTCCCCAGAGACTTGGAAGAGACAGTGCATAAACATATCACCATGTAATTTTTGAGCAAGAAAATCTGAAGAAAAAACCAACTGAAACCCCAAACAAAATCCCAGGAATGCACTCTCAGCCTAAATACTCAGGGCTATAAATCAAACTTAGAACATAATGGCTCAGAGGTATAATGAGTTGCTGCTTAGCTGTCAAGACTGGACACTATTTAGGTACCCCACTAAAACAGGACTTTAAAAAGCTTATAACCAACATGACAACTGCAATTTTGTCTGTACCTCCTCTTAAGATAAGCAGGGGCACCTCTGCTCCTACTGGAAACTGCTTGAGCACCTCCACCACCTGCAAGTGGGTCAAGTTCTGCACATTCTGATGGCAAATCTCCTTGATGACGTCCCCTTTCTGTAGGCCTTGGCACCACTGGCTGTCCAAAATCATCTTCACCTTCTGGCCTGTGGGACTATCTGCAATGGCAAACCCAAAGCCTTTAGGCCCTTTCACCAGAGGGATGGTGACCAGCTCTGGTTGAGAGCCTCCTGAGGAGGCAAAGGAGACCCTCTGCTCTGCTGAATCCACGTAAGGGCCATTCAGGCGACTGTTGACCAACATTTTCCCATTCTGGCCCAACATAACTGTTCCTGCTACTAAATCTTGACTGGACACGGAAGCATCACCCTTGGCCACCGGCGGGCTGTTAATGACAGGTGTGGCTGTCACGATATCCACCACAGGGTCTTCGTTGTCATCAGGAAGAGGGTACCCACGACATAAAGTCATGTTCACATACTGATTGATGGGAATGAGCTGAAACATCTGGACAACATCTGCATGGGTATGGCCAAGGACACAACTTCCATTTATGTCCACAATGACGTCACCTGTAACAAAAGAAGGTTCGACAGTGTCAAAAACAGAAGCAAAACCTTCAACAAAAGCCTACCTTGAGGAAATCACAGCGCTGTCTTCAAACTGATAACTAGTGTCTGGGATATTACCTCATGGCTAATATTGCCAAAAAGCATGAAGGATTTCCTCTTTGCATTTATTCTATTTCATCTCAGGACACAGTGTGCTAAATATATAAAGTTTAATCTGCAGCAGATTTAAAAAATTATACTGTACAGCCATGGGAGATGAAGCAGAGCAGAGTAATGTGCTTGCACATTACAGCAAGCAGATGTCTTCTACTTAAATTCATATTGCACAGCATCCTAAACCCAATGAGGAATAAATCGGATTTTTTTGGCCGTGTGTTTATTTTAGGACTGGTTGAACTTAAGCTAGGACTGCATACACACACGCTCCATACTCATGTGCTACTGCCACATGTGGCTAATATTCTTGTGGCCATTTTCAAAATGAAGCAATGTGGATTTCAGATCCCAAAAACTTGTTTTGTGTTTTCATCACTTGGATGTGAAACTCTGCACGTGCGGTACAATATGCCCTGCAAACTGTCCTATCCCTTTAATGCCTAGGCATCAGTAACACAGCATCTCTCTTATTCCGTAAACTACAATCTGAATATCTGCACATCTTTTCATTACAACAGTTCAGCAGGACAGCTCTCATTTTTGCAGAGGTGTTCTGCAAAACAAGTTCTACAAACAAGTTCAAACACATCAGCAACAAAACAGGGAATTGTTCCATTGCGTAAGTAAATAGTATTATCATTCAAAGTATGAACTCTTCTACTCATTTGAAGAGTAAGAGTTTATGTTATACATAAAGAAGCATTTTGCCCCTAATATGCAAACTAGAGGTTATAATAATGTTCTAGGCAACTTAATTACGCATGTAATAACCATGAAAAAATGTGAAAGACTTCATGGATTGCAGGAACCCTCATCCATCTTCTCTCCTCACTCGTCCAGCTCAACAGGACTTTGCTTCCTCATTCTGGCTGTGGGTTTTTTTGCGGTTTTAATAATCGGTGTCATGGTCTTTAGTAGTAACGAGGCAAAACAGACCAGGATTCAAACAAATTATTTTCACTTTACTTATAGAGAGAGAAACCATTCTATGAATAAACATGAAGACAAGTGTCTCTGCTAAAGCAGAAGTACTGAAGTGCCCTTAAACTTGATCTTTATCTAGAATGTTGCTTTTATTCTTTTTCAGCCACTGCTCTGCACCTATCTTTCACAAATCTGAACGTATTTAATTTAGTGAGGATGTGGATGGAGTCATCCAACCCCTTGCAGCTCAGGATGTGCTCTCCAAAGTACCGCAGGAAATGGAACTTTATGGAAATAATACTTGACCTGGAGCAATTCTTCCATCTTGTGCAGCAGGTCCATCTTTTAACACATTCTTCACCTGGAGAAACTCGTCAGGCCTGTCCCCTCCAATTATTGTGAAGCCAAATCCCATGGTACTTTTTTTCAGGGTTGTTCTTATAAGTGCTCCAGTAAGCTGGGATGGATCTCGAGTGAAGACAGACGCCCCCGGTCCTTTGGAATTAGGGAATACAGAGACATGAAGACAGGAAATCAGGGTTAGTTCCAGTAAGTTTTTTGCTTATTTCTAAGGTGTCACGAAGATTATTGATTTGTTTGTTATTGGTCAGCTTCTGAAGCATTCTTAAGGGATAAAGCAAACAGACAGGAAAGTGCTACACTCATTTTCCAGCTGAATTCAGTGAACGGAAAAGAGCTTTTTTTAACAGATTGCAACAGAGCTGTATGCAAACCTCCCACCTCGAATTCCCAATTTTAATCCCTGAATACCAAGCTTAAAGTAGAACAAAAGCATTAAAACTCTAGGTGTGGTTTTACCTGCACTTCCAGATGGCTCTTTAAACCCTCCATATATTCCAAAGCTGTTTATTGACAACGAGCTTCAGAACAACCAAAATGATTTAAAAGCAGTCTTAGTGTCTCGGTTAAATTTTAACATGAAAAAAATCCTTCAAAAAACCCTAAACATCTCAGAGGGTAACACTGTAATGGCTATTAGAAAGACAAAGTTGATGCCCTGAGGAATTTCAGAACTGGGTTCTTATGAAGCATACTTGCAGATAAAGATACATGTGACGAAAACCACAATACTCAGTGATACCTGATTTCGAAGGGCCAGCATCGGTCTGTCCTAGCTGTTTTTTCCGTTTGGCTTCCAATACTGGATTTTCAAACTGAGTTTTCTGGTTAGTATGACTGCAGGCATACAAAAGGTATGTCAGGATTTCAACAGAAAACATTCTGACTATTTCCCAAAAAGACAACCCCAAAAAATACATCTACATACACTACCTTTTATTATGTCAGATGAATGCTCTGGAGAAATGAACAAAAAACTCTCATAACCAATAATGAAAGTATGCTTGTTCTTTCAGCAGCTTTTCTTCAGTTACTTTGAAGCAAATAAAATTTTACTCTCTTTAATCACTAGGTAGAGCTGTAATAGTTTAGAACTGAGCAAACCTGCTTTTCCTCTTCACCTGTAGTGTTTACAAACTCAGGCTTCAGCTCTTTCTTAGTAGATGTTAGAGAAGTACAGCAGAGGAGGGGAAAACCAACAAATTTGAGCATAATTCAAATACCTTGGCTTTGCAAAGTGAAAAATGTCTCCTTGTTCTCTGAAGCTACATTTTCAACTCTACCATTTTTCTTCTCCATGGTTAAGGAGAGATTTAATTTTCTCTGGCCTGAAGGAAATTCAAAAGAGCTCTTGCAGCAGTTTAGTGGTTATCGACTTGGCTCTTTGGAGACAGCGATGGTCTACAAATTATTTTTGCTCTTTTAAAGTTATCAGGTGCCACTCTTAAGTGACTGTTTTTGTTAAGCTAAGAAAAATTACATCAGCTCATTTCCATCTATAAATTATTTTGGTTGCAACTTGATTTCCTTCCCCAAATGAAAAGCACTACACTAAGATTTTAAGGTCACACCATAGATTTTCCCACATGCCAGTGCTACCAGAAGTTTGTGCCATGAGTTTGAGACCCCAGAACTCTTTTTCCCTGGATATATTTAACGGTTTCACAGAATCACAGAGTGGTCTGGACTGGAAGGAACCTTAAAGCCCATCCAGTTCCAACCCCTACCATGAGCAGAGATACCTTCCACTAGACCAGGTTGCTCCAAGCCCTGTCCACACTGGCCTTTTACTGCATTACAACCTCTGCTTACTGGATATCAAGTACTTGAGAATTTCATGCTCAATTTTTAAGTATGTCAAATCGATAATTAGCACTTACTCAACATAGTATGTCCCATATTGAGGGTCTTCTATTTTCTCCCATCCATAAGGAAGTTCTGCAATCAGAAAGACCAAGTTCTCCATTACAAGGGGAAACTATCCACAAATATCAGCGTTTTCACTAAAGAATACCTAGACTCATGAAAAATACGAGGAAAAAAATACAGGTCCCATTTTCTTCCCTGGTGAAAGGTAACAGCCTGTTCCAGGGAATCTGAAGCCCTGGAACTCTTACTCTTTCTTCCACTAAATTATGAGCCTTGTATTCAATGAAATCACACCACTTTAAGCATATAATGAAATTAAAGACCTGTTCGTACTGAAAATTACACGCAAAAGGCTCCTTTTTATGGCAAATTCAGCATCTGGTGAGAGGGTCACAGCAGCTAATGACTGTCTGAAGGTAACAAGCAGTTACCACAGAGGTCAGCTTATCAAATTGATTGTCCTAGCTATCTTGACCATGGAAATTTAAATATTAGAATAACAAATATAGTCAGCCAGACATTTTACGGATAAATTTGCCCTGCAATCTTGTTTAAGGTTGCCCCAAGTTTGACAGTAACAGGAACTTCCCTAGCATATGACAGCATGTTAGCCATTACTAATATCAGCATAGCTCCCCAGGGTCTGACTAAAGACCCGGTGGGTCTATTAATTTAAGTATTGTTCATTTGGATATCCTGCATCTCTGTTTAAAGTGTGCTCTTTTTATACTGTGGTGAGCTGCATGTATGCTTAATAAGCAGCAGTACACAGTCACGGCTCCAAGCTGGCTTCATTATGGATACGTGGCTGTAAGGCTGGGCAATTTTGGAGGTTGGCAGGTCATTCTGAGCCTCCTTCAGCTTTTGGAACATGTCAGACATTTGCTGAAGACAGAGCTACCCGACACTCTTTGCTAGCAGACTAAATCCCCCAGTTGTGTAGGAAATGGTTGCAGGAATTGCCTGGAGGCTACTGACCTGGAAGTCTTGAAGGCATTTAAATCAGTCAAGATTGTTCCTTTAGCTTCTGCATTCAATTACTACATCACATGCAATAGTTATCATTAGCAAGATGTATTTTGTCATATCTTCTTTGTTATTTCAATATTCTGTAACTTACAGACCTTCTCCTTCTGTCACATTCCACCTATACAACAGTTTCCAGTGAGATCATCACTCACATGCAGCCTTCTCCTTAAGAATGACACTTACTGGAACAAAACATTGCATATTATGCTCCAGAATGCAGATAAACCTTCCATTGAGCCAGATTTTACTACTCCAGGGAAAATACACCATGGACTTTCCAAGTCTAATGTAAATTCCTATTGGCACCGAATGGAAATAGCACTATGGTATTTCCTGAGCACTACGCTACCAGATCCAGATTCACATCTACCAGGGAGAAGCTACTACCACAGAAGTAATGGATTGTATCCAGCTGGAATAAACTCATATATTTATCAGTGACAGGTGACAAATGCATTGTGGACGTCTCACCTCCATCTTCACAATCTTCAGGAGCTTTGGCCTTCTTACAGAGCCGGGGATCAAGCCATGTGGTTGTCTTGGTGTTGTGACTATGAGACTATGAGGCAGAACACATGCCAGTGAGAGAATACCCTCACACTGAATAAACTTTGCTTCAAGTATTTACTGTTGTAGGAAACTGTAGACTTCAGATAATACAACCTTTATTTGTGCTTCAGTCACAAATACTAAAAAAAAAAAAAAAAAAAAAAAAAAAAGGCACCAGCACACTGGAGACTCTCCAGAGTACACGGGAAGTGTTAAGAGGCACAGATCCTCTCCCTAGCCCCCAAAAGCTCATGTGGGTATAGCAGCTGTTTCTACCTGATACGAAAAAAAAGTATTTTTAGCCTCCTAATATGCTTAATTCTCAGGAAGGTTTCTGTTTAATTTTTGCCTTAGAACATATAAATGAGGCAGTTTACCGTGTGCACACATGAGCTACTTTCCTATCCTGAGCTTTCATCTGGGCTATCTGTATTTTGAAACATACATTCCCAGCCAAAGATCACAAGCAGAGAATAAAGAATAAACAAATTCTCAAATTTCAGAGAAATTTGGTTTTCATGTTATACTTCACTTAGCAATACCCAGTCAGCTTGGTATTTGTGAAATACAAAACTTAAAACAAACAAACTGACTTCGCAGGTGGAACTATAAGGTTTTCCTGCACTATGGCAATTGTACGGAGTGTGCAACATTAAGGACTATGAGTAAGGATCGTAACAGTAGGAATATATTAAATTCCATAAAGAAATAGAAGGAGCAAGAGCAGAAGAGAGGTGAAAGAGCAGCTTTCCAGACTGCAGCCACCAGCACTTCTCTCCTCCAAGGAGCGAGTTACTCACTCGATGAAGTAGATCATGCCAGTGTCCGTGTAGGCCATTTCCCAGTTCTTGGGTACTGGTTCCAGGGTCTCATCCCTCGATAAATAATTTCTGAAGTCCATGTTGTTGCTTGTCTGGTTGTAGCTGGGAACAGGTTTCATCCAGTCAGGAGAATCTGAATGTTTTTCTTTGTTTTCTGCAGTTGTTCAGGGAAAGTGTTTGTCAGATGCTTATGTTGTTTCTCACAAAGAACCACCCTCTTAATCTGGCTACGAGTGGATGTCCCTGTCTGTGATGCGCATTTTTTCACTTTTTTTTTCAACTGTGAACTTTGAAAAGCTGACATGAAAATACTGAACTCTGCTCTTCCTCTGCCAAACAGAATTAACCTTGTATTATGTGTCTGAGCCTACTCTGAAAAATCAACACTGGCAGAAATCCAAGTTGACTACACTCTGCTGCTGTTTCTACACAGAGAACAGTGTTTGTAATGCCATAAAACAACTCAAAAAATCCTACTAATATTCCTCAAAAAATCAGAAGGAAATGTAGAGAAGACCCAAACTGCCAGTAAAATAAAAAACACCTTCCTACAAGCCACAATTAGGAAAAAAGTTCCCAAAAATCCGTGCAGGAAACTTTAAATAGAAGCCTCTACTCTTCAGAACCAAGCTTATGCTTGATATCCTCTGTGATGTGATGATGTCCTTGACCTTCACCCAACCACCAGCCTGACCAGTGGCCCCTCTGTGGTGTTGCCAGCCCTGAAGATGACAAGATTAGGTCAGGTCTGGTCAGTGTAACTCTGTCCTAAACAGTCACATACAGGATCAGCTGCAAACGCAATGTGACAGCTCCTCTCCAGCATCCATTTTCCTCCCTCCAGATGAGTAACCATGACTGCAAAAGGAAAAGGGCATCCTGCCAATCCCAGAAAGATCCTGCTGGACACCAATCCTGCTGGACACCACTTCGGCCTCAACACACTTGGCCCTGTTTCTCTCCACGAGCTCCCCCTCGGGTGGTTTCAGGCTGTGTGATAGCTCCCCTATGCAAAATCACCTGAAAATTTTACAGCATGAGCCAATGCTGCCCCTTAAACCAATCACTTCCCTAAAATCTCCTATGTACAAATTCAGTAATTGCCTCAAAATTCAACAGTAATGTTTGCAGGGTATGAATTCTACTCTGTGAAGGACCCTGTTATTTGAAGAGTGGACAAATTTTTCCTTCCCGCTCATGTAACTGGCCAATATCCAGCACCACATGTTCTTGACCAAGCAGTGCATTTTATGATGCAACTGCACATCTGGCTGGGAGAACAGCTGGTTCTTTTCAAAAGGTCATCTCAAAACCAAGTAGAAGCATCAGCCTGAATAGAAACAGCCTTCACACTTCACCTAAACTAAGGAAGCACGGATGTTATTTGTATAGTCCTTATCCATTCATACAATACTGCAGGGAATTTCTTCCCTTGTCAACCAACCTATCCCTCCGCTGCCATTAACTGCTTCCTTTTCCTCCTCTTCCTCCTCTTCAGGGAGACAACTTTCCATCCTTTGCATTTTGCTGACCGACGTGGTTCTTTTCCTCTGCGATTCAGTATCAAAATCATTGTCAAAAAGAACTTGATCCACTGGATCAGGCTGAAAGGGGCTGGGCTCTGCTGGAGGCTTTGGAGTACCATAAAAATTACCTGAAAATGAGACAGAAACCATGATCATTGAAGCACTGATACCTGCTGAAGTCACTGGCAGTGGCTGTTACCAGTTTAGTGCCCATGCAAACGTATTTTGTGAAAGTTTAAAGCCTCAAAAAAGACATCAGTGCTACCAAAATCCAACCAACAGTCAAAGCCTATCTAGTCACACACTGACTTTTTGACAATGCAGCACTAGCTGTCAGAAAACAACAAGTTAACTGAAAACTTTTATCCTGCTCTAAGTTTTCTAAAGAAATAGATGGACTTGTTACTTTGCCCGGAATTCACTAATACCCCATAAAGAGACTTAGGGAGCAACCTTAGAGGAGCAAAACAGTGAAAAGCAATTATTCTTACTCTACACACTAATTAACAGTGTAACAGAAATACCGAAGTCAAAAAGCAAATTCACTTTGTAGAGAAACAAAATATTTATTTCCATAAAACCAGTTAACAAGTAATCGATTTTTAACACTTGCAATTTTCTACTGACAATACACTTGCAAAACAAAGAGGTTGATATGGCTTAATCTAAAAATTATTTTTACTTCAGAAAAAGGAACACATTTTTCCTTTAATATTTCAATCTAAAACACAAAAGAATCATCTGCTGTTGTCTGGAAAAGAATTTCAGCAGTTGACCTCTCTCCTGACTGCTCATAGGATTTTTATTAGGGAATTGAGCACAAAGCAAGGAAGCTTCCCAAAATTCCTGCTGGGGTAACTTTTGGCACCTGGATATGGTTCTGACCATGTAAATAAATAAATAAAGAAAACTCTTCTGCTAATATCAGGCAAGGGCAAGGCTCAGAGAGGGGAGAGCCAGATAAAGATAAAGTGCAGCTCAGGAATAATAAAAAAAAATAACAGTTTAGCCTAAATTTGCTTAGGAGATTTCCACAGATGGGACAATATTAACAGATAGCATGGGATACGGAAGACAAGAGGCATAGAGACTTTCACAGGATTGCCTACTTTTTACATCTTTTCTTTTTGCACCATCTTCATTACAACGTTTTTCCTCACCAAATTTAACAAACCCAACTTTCCTACAGATTTGGACAATCTGGTCTAGTGCCGTTCAACTTCTCATTGGAAAATCCTTTTGTTTCCCTGCTGGGTCAGATTTTCCCTTGCCTTCTGTCCTTTTGATGCACACCTGAGAGGAGAACATGGCTCTGTTCTCTGAGGTTTACACAAAATTGACTAAATTCTCTTAAATTTGTATCAGGCACAGACAAACCTTTTCAGAATGCTTCCCAGAATGCAACAATGAAAATAATTGTCTCTCTACTACTGTCATGACCATCAGGTGAGCAGGAAAACTGGTACCACAAGGTGTTACACTTGGACTAAGCCCCAGTCGAGTACTGGGTCCTTATTCCATTCCATTAAACATCACCAACATACCATCATATGTTCCACTTTCTAGCAAGGCTCCACTTTCTTCCAGTGCCTTAAACTGCTCAACAGGAATGAAATTATAGTCTACCCCAGGGACCTCCCCATCTCTGGGAGCCCTTGTAGTACCTGCAAAGACAGAGAAAACACTCTTTTAAGAGCCTGTTACCAAATGCTGCCTGCTGCACCGTTCAGTAAAATACAACGTATTGTCAAGTCTTTATACAAAGATGATGTCACTCCAATAAAGAGTTTAAACAACTGCTGAGAACAATAGTGTATAAAAACTGAGCCAGTACCTTATTTAAGAACAACAGTTCTGGTATTTGGGGAAGAGGAGAGAAGAAGCTGGGTGAGGTGGTAAATACAAGAACTCTTTCTTATGGTCAGTGAACCAAAAGCAACTTTTGTGGCAGCTGACAACACCTGGGCCAGGCAATCCCAGTCTGGGATTCTAGGAACAGCAGCAATATTTTATTTTTACCCAGCTCTAAGGGTACTGCATCTTTACCTATTTTTACCAGCACCAACTGTCTAATTGGCAACGAGGTCATCACGACTAAGCACATTTGATTTTTGGGCCACCAAATCCAAAACTAGGCACAAAATTTATTTTTTAACCTACAATTCAGAGTGTAATTCAGCCACATTCCAACCCCTGACTGTAGGAAAACTTTATTAGTAAATTGCTGTGTTAATGCAGAGGTTCTCAAAGTGTTTCATCTTTGAAAATATGCCTCCCATAGTTACGACAGCTTAATTAAAGCTCGTCTGAAAGGACTGAACTGATTCATTGCTGTTCATTATTGTCTACAACCTAATAGAATTTTAAAGGCTTTTTTTTATCAGGCAGCAGCATTAGTGAAAGCTAGTAAATAAAATCTAGTAATAGTGAAATGCAGTTTAAAAAAGCCACAAACTCTCAGGTGTGCTTAGAGAGAAGAGAGCAGAATTCCTGTAGATACAAAAACATTACTTGACAAAGTAAGTTTTTAGTGCAATGAATATTTCAACAGTCAATGATGGGCCCTTTTAATCAGTCTTCTGAGGATGAGCAAACATTTTGCCTGTACATTCTGCCATTGCCACCCCTACTGTACCCAAGCCCCCTCCCACCCTCCTTCCATCTAGCTGCTCTGCTCTGCCTAGTGCACTCAACATTCATGGTCTCAGTTTGCTCTATGCGAAGAAAAGAACCCCAGCAAATTGTGAGAAACCATGATGTTTTTGCATCGCTTGATCATGCTGAGAAATATTTATTTCTTGTGGTGGCCGGGGTCATTCTAATCACAACTACTGACAAACTTATGAAGAGCAATGCAGAGATACTACTGAAACAATCTGAAGTTTGAATTCTCAAGTTTCTGCTGGTTTTCAGTCCATACTGACTGTACCAATTCATGGCAACTTCAGATGTGAAACTACTGTAGCAAAGCCAGAAGTCTCTGCTGCAAGGTAAAACTCTAAACTGGACTAAGAGAGAAGGCATTTCAAGCTCACAAATGATGTGGGAGTTGGCAGGAACAGATCAAATGAGGCTGATCATACATACATACTTACAAGGGATGGTTCTCAAATAGAGATTGTCTCTGATCACTTGCTGGAGTTTGTGGTCTATTGAGCCCTTCTGGAACTGAAGGCTCAGGTAGTGGCGCAAGTCCTTGTTGATGACTTTTCCTTAAGAAGAAAAAAGAATAAATTAGAATAATTTGTAAAGCAGGATCTCACAAATAAGAATTGTGATTCACTGCTACAGAAGTTTTAGAAAAAGCAAGCAGTTAGAAGAGTTGAGTTGCTTTAAACACAACAACCTTGATGGAAAATACCATTTTGTGCTATCAAATCACATAATCCAGAATGGTTTGAGTCAGAAAGGAACCTTAAGGCTCATCTTGTTTCACTGCCTGCCATAGGCAGGGACACCTTGCACTCACCCAGGTTGCTCCACGCCCCATTCAACCTGGCCTTGAATGCTGGCAGGGAAGGGGCAGCCACAGCTTCTCTGGGCACCCTGTGCCAGGGCCTCATCACCCTCACAGGAAAGAATTTCTTTTGGTCCAGTGATTTTAAGCAGAGCTGACTAACGACCATCCCCCCTCATCTCTCGAACAAGACAAGAGACAGCATTTTGGAATTGTCCGAAAATCAATATAAACTATTAAAATACAAACCTATCACCAAAATTCAATGTCTCTACAGACAAGAAACTATTTCACTGTAGTTTGAAGTAGGTTCCATTCAATTTACACCTACTCACTAATCACCTGAGTTCAATATTTTGTCACATGGGAACTTGTATTCTTTAAATTATAAAAAGAAAATTATTTCCTTCTTTAAAACATTGCATAATAGAAGGGAGTTGAGTTTTTTTACAATTACTCCTTTGCAATACTTCTGTCATGTATCATTAGTGAATCTGTCACGTCACTGGAGAACCATGGCCCCTTCAGCACACAAATAACCGAGCTCTTGTATTACTGCTTCATCCTTCAGATAGAAGGGTACAAACCAATCTTTTGTATCCTGTCAGCCTCCCAGAAAGCACATTAAATACAGTTCAAAGACCTTGGTAAATTTAAGTTACGTATTACAGCAGAACACTCAGGGCTTTAGGGAAAATGCTCAACCTTTGTCTCCAGACCTAGAGCATGAAATGGGCAGCAGCAGATGGATGGTGGTGTAGCACAACAGCAGGGAAAAAGGCTGGATCAGACAACTGCTGAAATGCATAAACCTCCTCCAGAAGCGTTTCTGACAGGAGCCTTTGAACCCTGTGAGCTCAAAGCTGCTAAGGAGACCACCTCAAACAGGTTACAGACCCCCACAGCAGTCCTCATATCAGGCCCACTCACCTACATTTTCAACCAATTACCTACTTACATATATGTCAAATTTGGAAAAAATCCCAAATCATCAAAATCCTCCCACAACTAAGCAAGCTTTCCTAACCACTTGTCACTTCCACGAAGCTGTCTGCATGTTTTGGCTGTGGCAACTTTATACTTTCCCTTCCGTTTTAGCCAAGGTGAGGGCATTTCACACCGTGTTCTCAAATCTCAAACATGACCTCAGCAACCACCACTCACCAACAGCAAGCAGAATTTCAGTCTGCACCCTCTTCCCTCCAAACAAAACCATGTCAAGATGAGTATCTCAAAGTGGAACCAAGATTACCTATTGGCCCTTCAGAGAGATCAGTGATGTCCACAGAAATCCAAAACACACACAAAACTGCCTTAAACCCTCAGCAAGGACAGAAGAAGCCCAGCACACCCTCAGAACAGGCAGCACATCCTGTGCTGAACACGAGCCCTGAGCTCCAAATGAAGTCAACTTCTCACCTTTTATTTTAATTTAAATTTAATTTAAAGTAATTTAAAAATTACTTCCAAACACACAAAAGCATTTTGCACTACTGGGACAACACCTGAGCATTGTCCTCATGGCTGTTCAGCTGTTATATGAGCAACAGCCAATTCCCACTAATGCAGTTCTCCACCCAACCCCTTCCCAAGAATGCACAGCAACTCTGAGGAACTGTTCCTTATAAAACTTTGGATTTGCTTCCTGCAGCATAATGAGCACAACATGGAATATGGAAACAAATGGGGTAATCTCCCACAAGAAAAGTACTTTCCATTTGTTACTACAAATGATTTAATTCTTTGTAGATAGTTCCTCAACACTAAAAAAGATGTTTTGCTGCTAAAATGGTCCATCCATTTCCTTGTCAAGGCCAGACCTGCACTTCAGCAAGGCCAGCATATTTCACTTAGGCACATCAATACAGTCATATTTCACCAAGGCAGATGAATCTATTCATCATCTACTTTCAGAGCACTACATGTTCGAAAAACCAGGCAATATGTGATAATCTGTTCTAGATGTAAAATTACAGACTTTGTTTACTCACTGATCTTTCCCTCTTCATGTTTAAAATTTTAAGAGCTTATAAACCCTTTTCAATAAATACCAACTCAGTTTTAGGACAAAATAAAGGCAAGGCTGCTACTAAGGATACATCGACACTGAGGGGTTAATATTAATACTAAAAGCTTAGAGACTGGACTATACTCTGACATCAAGATGACTGAATTGAAGATTGACAGGATTGCCTGGGGAAAACAGAGGAAAGTCAAACAAAATAGTGGGCAAAGAAAAAATTAGAGAAATTCACATGTAGAATGGTTGGTGTGCATTAGAAAGCAGAAAAATAAAGTAATAATAAGGATGCCCTAGGCTGTCCCGGCCCAGCCCGCAGTGATCTGCCGCCACCTTCTGGCACCTTTCTGCTGATCCCCTTAATTCTGTCCTGTAAATCTCACTCCCCTCCCCAGGGGAGTTTGAACACCACAGCGTGAAAAGTGCAGATATTACATACTGACACGCAATTTTGTTTTCTCACTTAGAACAAAGCAGAAAAGAAACGTAACCAGAATATCATCATGTACATTCAGAATCCCACACTTGCCATTGTTCCCAGACATACCAGAGCCACTGAAGATTGGAAGTGAAGAATAAACCTGGAGAGCAGGACAAGGGCGAATGGCTTCCCACTGCCAGAGGGAAGGAATTCCTCCCCGTGAAGGTGCTGAGGCCCTAGCACGGGTTTTCCACAGAAGCTGTGTCTGCCTCGTCCCTAAAAGTGTTCAAGGCCAGGTTAGACTGGGTGTAGATCAAGCTGATCTAGTGGAAGCCGTCCCTATCTATGTAATTAGACAATCCTTAGGTTTGTCTTTCAACCTGATCGCAGAATTCTGGGGTTCTGCGATCCAGCACTGCGAAATCCAGAGGTTTTTAACCTTCTGACACCTGCCCTGAGCTCATTTCCCTGCCAGCTCCAGAGTAATCTAGTGTGGGAGGGCATTCCTGTGCACCCATGGAGGGTAGCTCTGGTGTAAGCACAACCAGCACCAAACAGCTTGATTTCAAAACCATCTAAAAGCACAAGCACTCCACTCACGTGCCAGAACGCATTCTGAGCAGGGAGAGCATCAGCAGAGCTCCAGGCACATGCCTGCCCCGTCCCTTCCATCTGCTCCTGGGCCATAGCCACAGCTCTGCAGGGCATCCCCAGCCAGCACACGGGAGGGCAGGGTCATTCACGCACCACTTCAGAACTAAGGAAAAAGTAGGAAATCAAGAACAGCTGCATTTGGAAATCTCTATGTAGGGCAGCAATACTACTCAGTTACACAGTTATAGCAAGGGTCTCTACTTTTCTTCTCTGTATCTTGTTACATCTGTAGACTTTCTCAGCCTGTGCATGACTTCCACAGAAAGGCAGCATTTTAAGTCAGTTATATGCCCTGCACTGGCAGAAAAAAACTTGCATAGCCTAACGAATTGCCTACAACCTTAATGATATTTAAATTGGAAATTCTTTTGAGTAAAGTAGTTCCAACTTTCAGACTCTAGCTTCACACACACTAATATCAGATTTGATTACAGTAATACATTGCATGCACACAAAAATCCATTAACCATGGGAATACAGTCAGGAGAACTACCAGTGAGCAGGGTTTACTCTGATAATGCCAAGTATTTTAATACTCCATTATTAAACAGGAGAACAGCAAGGCTCAAAGCTCTGTGCAGCTGTTTCAAATAGAAGATCAGACACTGAAGGAGATATAAGCAGAACTCGAGTTATTTAAAATAATGAACGGATTTCAAATAAAAAGTAAACTATTTCCTCCAATTTAACAGTGGGGAAGAAAAATGCAAAAGAACTTTACACAAGGTAA
This sequence comes from Sylvia atricapilla, assembly GCF_009819655.1. Taxonomy (NCBI): domain Eukaryota; kingdom Metazoa; phylum Chordata; class Aves; order Passeriformes; family Sylviidae; genus Sylvia; species Sylvia atricapilla. The sequence goes on from NC_089164.1 coordinate 27,842, forward strand.
GTTTGACCTTTTTTATTATATAGAGAGACTTTCCTTTCTTCTTTTTAATTCTGTATTTTCTTGAGAACTGAAAAAACTCTGAATAGATTAACAATGTTTTGCCTGTTTATAAAGATTTGCTGTATTTTCAAAAATGGGGTAAACTGGCCCATGACTTCCATTTCAAGCCAGATGTGTTGACAGTGATGGTAAAGAACAAGAATTCAGGACAAACTGCACCTGTGAGCCTCTCCTACTGTCAGATTTGAGACAGAGAAAAGGATTTACAGGGATCCCTGGAAAAATCACTGTCCTGGGTTGTAGTTTAGGATGTATTCTATCACCATCTTCAGTTAATGGCCCATCAATGCCTTTTGCATGACTCAGAGATAACTCCCTCCGGGAGTTATCTCTCTCTTTAATGGGCCATTAAGGCTCTCTTCCATGACTCATCATCCCATTGTGAGATGCTCCGCCCATGGGGAAGAGCCAAGCATTCTCACCTGGATATAAGCTGGGATTTGGGACAGTAGAAGCAGCCCTCACCCACTGGATTCCCAGAGGACCGGAGCTACCAGACCTTTCTACAAGATTTCTGTTTCAAGGAGACCACCTCGTCTGGACTGTTTCCATCACCCTGATCAGGTTGTATTCTGACTCTGTCACTGGTTTTTCTTTTTGTATTTATTTTATTTAATTCTATTTTATTTTCCTTTTCTTCTCATTAAATTTTATTTCCGACTTAGAGCCTCTTACTTGGTTTGTTTTTAAACCACAACAATCACTGAGCCTAGCCTGGGAGCTTGAAACACTTCACAAAAAACAAATGTGATTTCCGAGACCTAATTATGATTCTCAAAGTGAGAAAGGGATGTAAAGCGTAAGAGGAAACAGGCTTTTTGACACCACAGCAGCAGACGAATCAAACATACTGGGCAGAATAGAATATGGAATCGTTAAGGCTGGAAAAGAATTAACTCTAAAGGTCATCAAGTCCAACCATCAACCAGCACCCACTATGTTCACCACTAAACCATGTCCTCAAGTGCCACATCTACATGTTTCTTGGAACACTTCCAGGAATAGTAACTCCACCACTTCTCTAGGTAGCCTGTTCCAAAGCTTTACAACCCCTCCCACGAAAAAAAACCTACACCTAATCCAAACTCTGCCCCCAGTGTAACTTGAGGCCATTTCCTGATCATGATCTACTCAAACCACCAGGCAAGCGATGGAGCTGGTATGGCAACACACCAGTGGGCTCATGTAAAAGGATGTCACAACACTCTAAAGGGTCAAAATAACAATGAGAACGTGTAATACACAAATACATTATAAAAAAATTAGGATACAAAATTGTTTTAATACTAGCACTTTATTAAACCTTCTTAATTATCCACTCAAGGCCTTGCTGAGTTTTAATCACTGTGCAGCTCAGTACACTGCAGAGGCTATGCTGGGTAAGTAGTATCTGTTGCTGCAACACTTGTACTGTGAAGCCGAATACAGATCCTTACAGCCATGAAATAAGTCCACTGTAGCTGTCACAGTTACAATAATACATAAATCATTTAGTCTGCTCTTAAATGAAAAGTGGAGTACCAAAACAAAGACAACCTGAAAAATGGAGATGATTTTCCTGGGACTAACTATGGCTTGTTTTTCCCAATTTATAAATAATCTTCCATTCATTCCCTGAAATTTACAATATGAAGTTTTAATTTATTCACACTAGAGAAAATGCTTTACTGAGACAGCAAACAAACCCATTTGGTCTAGAAAGCACAAATAACATATCCAACTAAACAAAATGTTACTTGAGTCCCTAGACTGTTCTAATATTAATGTTTCCCTTTGGAAATCTCCAGCTTATGTGCAAATTCAAACTTACTGACATTTAATACTATTCCATGTCACACTGCAACAAGGGACCATACACAGGGCACCTGTGAAGGTTAATCTGTCACAGTGTTTGGCAGACGCTGCCAATCCTTCTGTTTGGAAGAGAGTGCATCATGTTTCAGATGTGACGTATGTCTAACATACCATATCTCATTGCTTAAGCAGTGTGCAGCTCTACAGAATGACACATTTCAACCATATCTCCAAAGAAAAATGTCCTTGCAGCTGCTCTCTGTTACACAAGCCATTTAATCTACTTGGGACTTGGCACTGCTTTCCCAACAGAAGGGTATGTGTTCACATGCCAAGATCTTTTTTTTTTTTTTTTTGGAGTGTTCAGATCAGAATAGAATTTATTCAAATCACAGGTTATAGGAAGCAAGATATGCAGCTACACTCTGCATAATTTCTAGACCCACTAACCTGTTTCAGTCTGGAGTTTGGCAGGGCAGGAGTCTGACAAAGATACTCTGTCAGCAAAGATGTTGCATGCCTGTTCTCCTGGAGAAGACAAGCCTCTGGGGTGACCATCCATCATGGAAAACAGACAATGTTCCCAGAAGAAGTGTCCTCTAGCTGTTTCATTGAGCAGCAGTGCATGGACTGTCATAGCTGGACCTATAAACTGATTTACACAATAGCAAATTGGGCTTTTAAACACTAGCCCCATCCTGAACAACCGTGCTTTGCACTGCCTGCAAGTTTAACACCTCTTGTAAAAGATCATTCCCATACAGAAATGTCACCCAAGGGCTTTTTAGTGGTTCCTCAATGCCACTTTCCCATGAGACCCACCCCCCGCCACGGTCCCACCAGCACAGAGACCCACTGAGCACAAGGGTAAAGGAGCAATTCCTGCTACAACTGTGCAACTTTTAGGAAGGAATTAAAGCTTCCTGAAACTGGCTTTTCAAGGAGCCTGGGAAATCCCAGCACTGCTGCAGGGTGGGCTGCAGCATTCCCAAAGGACAGCTGATGCTTCAGGCTGCAGATTGCACTGCTGTGATTCATCACACTCCAAAGGACTCCCAGGAGCCCAGAATCACCAAGATCTACGTGCCAGGTCAGCACTCCTCCAATCAAACCCACAGAAGTGCTGTATCACAGCGGTTTTGACTGGAGACATCTCACAGTTTAACAGGAAAAAAATTCCCCCACAGTGGTCACTGCACAAGATGGGCAGTCAGTGAAATCACTGCCAACTCCAGATGTGCACCAGCCGTGACTAACGTCAGTGCCTGACTCACACAGTTCACACAGCAATTCTACATCAAGGGATGCTTTACTCAGTCTGCTGCAACAGCCAAGGACTGGGGGCACACCAGTGTGGCAGCCCAGCATCCCAGAAAGAGCAGAGATGTTGATCCATGTTGATCTGTAACACCCACAAATCCCTCCGGTGTCACTGCATGAACTCCAATTCTATTATAACCCAGTTTTGCAGGGAAGCTTCTGTTTGCAATCTTTATCACAGGCTGTTGTAGAAGTAATCAAGTAAGAGAAGACCATTTCCCTACAAGTTCAGTTAACCATCACATAATATTAAAAATGAAAGGAGTTTCTCCTTCTGCTTGCACAAGATATCCTATTATTTTATCACTATTCATTTAATAAGATTTATTTTTAGTTATGGAACCCAGGATTTTCAATTAATTTTGAAAGAGTGCTTTCTCCAAGGAGTGCACATATGTGGAACTGGATACCAGTAGAGAGGAACTGCTCAGCCTCTGGGATCCAGCTGCTTTCTAGTGAAGTACAAGCATGCTGGACTTGCCCAGAGAGTGCTGGCACATCCCAGCACAGCCCTTCCCTGCAGGAACCCAGGTTACAGCAGCCAACCTGGCACAAATGCACCGGAGGTGCTGACTGGTGAGCTCCAAAGCACATCTGGGAGTGGTGCTGGATCCCACTGACAGCCATAGCTCATTCAAACAGCTGCCAGAGGTGCTCATCTCACTATTTGGCACAGTGATTGGAATTTTTAACAAACCCAGCCAGCTGAGGTCGACAGACTCCTTCTCATTACTGATGCAGCATTTAAGTTGAAAATCCATGCATCTCCCCATAACCAGCTTGCAGGAAAACATGTCTAAAACCAATTCTAAAAACAGCTCAACTGACCTTGGTGTGACTTACTACAATACAGTCAGCTCTTCAGGAACACAGATGGCTGAACTGATGCTGCCAGTGTTTAATATTCGGAAACGTCTCTTTTTTAATCTAAATTAATATTATTATTTCCCCATGCTGCGTTTACTGTTTTATCTATGCCTCTGCTTGCTAAGGAATTGTTAACTAATCACCATGAGATTCACTTTCTTAGCACACAGCTGGGTACTTGGTCTTGCAACATCTGTTTCTCAGCATTTCTTCTTTTTCTTACCTATCTGCACTTAGCAACAGAAGTGTCTCAACAGAGGACATCAGTATGTGGAAAAAGAAGCTGGTAAACACCAGCTAGTAAAACATAAACCTTCAGATTAATAACCAACTCACAAAATCATAGAATGTCCTTAGCTGGAAGGGACCAACAAAGACCATGAAGTCCAACTCCTGGCCATGCACACAACTACCCCAATTAACAGCAATATGCTGATCTTCTTTCAAGGAACACTTCTGCAATAAAGTGTTCAGAACACCTGCATTCAAGAGACTGGCAGATTAAAAATGGGCAAATAACCTATTTATTAAAAGGATAAATCTGATTTTCATAATCAGAATTTATTGAACATTAGAAGAAAACTTGCTCTTTCAGTGGTCAATTGTATAGCAGATTCAGTTCTAGCTGGCATGTATTAGTATTTTCTCACCAATGGAGAGGTCGTTCTACATGGGAACACCACAGCTGTATTTCCAATTATTTTTAGCTTCAGAGCAAACTTCTTCTATTACTCTACACTATAAACTAAAACTAGTCAAAGCAGAGAGAAAGGACATGGGCAACAAGTCCACAGTAACTTAATTTTCACTCTATGATTTCCAGCATAAGCCACATACAAACACACTGCAAAAACCTAAACCACTGATTTGAGAAAATCCTGCCAGGCCATGGCTGTAGTCAAGGTACAAATGGCACAATCACACATGGCCAGCTTCAAAGGTACCTGCTAGCCCTTCTCCAAGTACAATAAATGATAAAATAAACATTTCAGCAGTGAACAAGAATCAAAGTCTAGAGAACAGGGTAGCAAACAATTGCTCCCCAGCAAATGTCTGTGACAACTGTCTGGGTGATAAGCCATTAAATTCAGCAATTAACTTGCACTAGTTGCTTTCAGTTTCAATTGAGACTGCCCAGGGAACTGCTGGAGTCACTATCTCTGGAGGTGTTTTTTAAACATGTTGATTTAGCACTTGAGGACAGGGTTTAGTGGCGCTAGTTGATGGCTGGACTTGGTGACCTTAAAGCTCTTTTCCAACCTTAACAATTCTGCAATTCTGTAACTTAATGTTTGCCCAATAAAGTTTCCCACAAGGTGAATGTTGTAAGCAAAATAATAATGTTGCCTAGGACTTGAGCCAGAAAGAGTCCTCAGTTACAATAACAGAAGTTTCACTGCATTCAGAGCTCTCAGACTGCTCTGCATTCCAATTGGGAAACTCGCCAACCAGCACCTGTATGGAGCTGTCTCCAAAGGCTGAAGTCATTTATATTTGCTTAAAGAGCTCACTAAATTCAAGACTGACAGAAAAACTGAATCCTTGTAAGAAAGCACTTCAAATAAAGAGACAGCTCTGAAGGCAAAGCCAAATCCAATTTCTGTTCACAATCTGCAATCAACCAGAGGGCAGCTATGGCTCTGCACCCCAACAGGAACACCCAACTAACAGCACAGAGTTTGTTCCTGTATGTATTGCATCATCCCTTTTCTGTCATCCTTGTCTGACTGCATGGGATCTGCAGTAATCTCTCTGAAATGCTCTACCATCACTAGAGCACAGAGCTTGTTACACACATTAGATGGTTCTTATTAAAATACTCTCTTTCCTCCTCACTTCCAGGACACATATGAATCTGAAGGTAAGAGTTTTAAAAAGTTACATTTTTGTCTGAATACCAGTATTTGAAATATATCAATTGATCAATATAATAAAACATTCAGCTAGGTGATGAAAATCCACGCTGCACCTACAAACGTAAGAATTACATCAAGCAAATCTGACAGCAGGCATCTGTCCTAACCACGTGCATCATCTCACAGAACTGTGATTGGAATGTAGTCAAGATCCTTCCCAATTTTGCTCTTCATATCGAGTCAGAATCAGCCAGCAATCACATAGCAAGCATTTGACTGTTACTAAATAAATCCATTTAAATTCCCTAACGCATTGTTCAGTCTCCACCGGTAGCTCTACAGCAACAGCAAAGACATCCTGCTGTTCAAATAAATCATGGAATGAAACAGAGATTAGCTTGTCTTTACCTGTCAGTTTAAATTCTTACCAAGAGACTAATGAGGCTTTCCCAGAGGCACTGTCAGAACTATCAGGTAAAGCCAAGGCTGTGCTGTGAGCACAGCACATCCTCATTCGCCAGCACAGCAGGCATCCAGAAGGTTTACAGTGCCAGGAGGGTGTGACTGAAGAGGGCCAACTACATCATTTGTTACTCTAAAAAATACCAGTGCGAGTCCATCATGCAGGTTAAGAACAGTCTTTGCATAGCAAAACTACAAATATCATCTGCTTCTCAGTACAATTTGCTGCAGCACTGAGGTCCAGCTAAGTTTGCAGGCATCACTCAAATTTCCTGCATTTGAACCAGATGCATATTGTTACTCCAAAAAGCAGATTTTATTTTTACATCCACTTATTCGTTAAATACAGAAAGCCTCGCACTTTGTATTTAGAATTTGAGAAAAGCCTTGTATTCTGCATTTGAAACTTAGACTGCCAGGTGACAACGAATGCTGAATCTTTTCAGATCACTGCAGTGGGAAGTGAGCACCTAGTTCTCGTGTCCCAATTTCAAATCCTTTAGATAACACAGGAAGTTCTGTCAAAGAACTGAGCGTTTTTTTGGAAAACACTGTTTTTCTTGTTGCCATTTCCTTAACATCCAGTATCTCTGCAGCCCCACACAAGAAAGAGCAGCAGACCTCTTAAGAACATAGTTCAAATAGAAAAAAAAACATATATTTGCCAAAAGGCAATAAATAAGGATTTCAGAATAAATGTTATGCCTTTACTCAAAGGTAATTCAATAAAGCAGAAAGTGATTCAAGTCCTTTTTCCTTTTGCTACATTTCACCCACTGTAAGAAACAGCTCACAGAAAGAACTTCCTCGTGTAAAAGCTTTTTTACTATTCTTAGAGATGACACTTCACATTACAGATCGGTTTTTGATGTCTGAATGGAAGAATATCCCTTTTTTTAGTAGACTTTTCACTTAGAGAATAATTGGTAGTTCTGAATACTTTGGAATTCCCTTGTGGACCCACTATCTGCACTTGTGTACAAATACAGACTGATGAAAGGGTTAATGAAGACCCTAAAGATGCCATCCCCTACTGCCCTCAAATGGCTGCCACTGTCTGATAAAAATAACTCCATTTTAAGCAGTGTCCAACACCACAGTTTAAACAGTGGCTCACCCACACAGCAGTTTTCATGCTCTTCCAGGTTCCCTCTCTCTGCAAAGGCCAGAGAAAGTAAATAACCTCCTGCTTCCTACCAGACACACCTGTCTGGCTTGTAGTTTGGTGGGGTTTTTTTGGTTTTTTTTGTTTTTTTAGAGAAATTTGTGCTAACATCTGACTGTTGCAAAATCTATTAAAGCTATGCAAATCACAGAACAGTAACAGAGTTTTCCAGTATTCACGGAGTTCCAATTCTCAGCTCAGTCAAACAGCTAACAGCTGGAAATGAAGAGTTGCGCAAATAAGTTTTAAAAAATGTGCTAAGAACATTGTGTCAACAATGAAAATGCCTCTGATTTGCAGGTAGTTGTAGCTTCAGCTTTAAAACACAAGTTTAAATAAACCCAGGGTAGACCCTGAACCCACAAGATCTTACCAGCATCCACCAGTGGGGAGACACCAAAGACCAACCTGAGCTGTGGCCACAGGGCATCTCACCAGCTCTCTGAGCTGCTCTGGGTGGGAAGTTCAATGTTCTTTCCAACTCAAGACACCCAAACCTGCACGTCAGCTTACAGGTGATGTTATTTCTGCAGTCCTGTTGGCACTCCAGAGGGGCCCTGGAGCACAAAACAAGTTGTCACCATGCCCTCAACACCTTCCGCAAGGTATTTATTATGGTAGAAAGATTAACATGAAGTATTCAAATTAACAAGGCCATTCAGCCCCAAAATGAAGTGACAGTGAAGCATTCCCTGACAGCTGAGCAGACATATGTAACTTTTCTCCTAAGTTCTTCAATTCTTTATTGACAAAGTGATGGGAAATATACAGATTTATAAACCCAAACTTCATCTGGAATCTGGACACTTTAAAGGGGTTAAAAGACAACCTTGGTTGGGGAGGACCCACATGTTCTGAAACATTTTGCAGAATAGAAAAATATACCACACAGTACAGCCTAAATAACATTCACTTCACTGCATTTATTTGCTATTCTGATGAACATTACGAGTCCCATACTAATGAATTCCTTTAGGTACTAGCAGCTTCTCCTAATGAGCATTAATTAAATTTTTCCAGCATCTCTACCTTGACCAGTAATTACTCACTGCTTCCCTACAGAGAGTGAAATAAAATCCACAGGATTAGGTTTTTTTAGACTGAGTAAGTAGGGCAGAGAGGAAAGCCTGCAATTTAGAGTCAAGTTGTGTAGCCTGTAATTCCACAACATGACCAATACTTCAGGCCCTGGATTGGGTAAAACTGTTTTCCTGCTGCCTGTAAATAAACCACTAAACAGGATTTAATAACAGTACCCAAGTCTGTCAAGGACATAACTGTTTGCCTTCTGCAAAACGTGTAAGAGGACACAGCACAAGCTACTACCTCAGCTGTTCTGCATGGTTTAACCCTCAGCTGCACACACCCATTCACAGTTCATACCTCATCTGGCAGGGAATACATTTTAAAAATATTTTAGTTGTATATATGGCATATTATTGCCATGTAAAACAAAACGTACATGCATAAATGGCATCTGAATATGTCAGATCTTAAGCCACAGAACCATAGAACCATCATAGAATATTCTAGGTTACAACAATTTTTATTTTAAAAATTTTTGTTTAAAAATACTGGGTTTTATTTTTTTAACAGGAACCAACACTCACTATGAAAGAAAACCACAGCAATTTTGTTGTCAAACTTATGCCATGAGTATTTTTTTATATGCCAAACACAATTCATTGAAGTTTACATTCCAAACACCATCTTCCAAGGAAGCACTATCAACTAGCCAGGGCAATACATAGCTCAATACATTCCTTAGCACTGGAACACCACATTTGGTTACTTACAGGTACTTCTCCTCGATGGCACCCACAGTACCAAGCAGTTTTCATAAACAAGTCCTCCCTGCACCAAAGCATTTCCAATCTAATCTCACTGCAAGGAAGATTAGTGAAATTACTGAGAGATAATAGTTGCAGCACCAGAGGTAAAAATACTTCTGTGGCACTTTCGGTCAGCTGATCTTTGAGGAATTCTTTAGACCAATAAAGGATGAAACAAGCCATTAAACATAATTCCCTGGGATTAATACATAGCTCTGCCTCTCTTTTACATAACAGGATTCTGAAATTCCTCCATTTCCATCCCCCCAAAGACATGCATTAGGAGGAAATCATTTCTACAAACCTAAAACTTCAGGGCTTAGTTATTTCCTGATAGTTCTGTGGTTTTAGAGGAAATAAACTGGATGATAATCCTCCAGCATTTAATGAACAGTACCACCACATTCTGCTGCTTTTTGCAGTAACAAGGTCAGGGCAAACCTGGTGTATAACCAAAGCAAAATTGCATCTCCAGGCAAAAAACCTCAAAAACGGGGGTACCTTAAGTGGTTTGGGTGCTATTGTTGTCTGTTCAGGAAAAATTGCGTAAAAATATTTTTTAAATCCACAGAATTAAAATAATAGAAAAATTCCAGATTTTTCATGGAAATCACTTAGTACAAGAAGGAAGTTCTTAATCAGCATATCAACTTACACCAAGTTCAAATAATTTATCAATAGATTTATGCTTTGGTTTTTAATAATGTCAGCAAAAGAAGTAGTTACATATATGCACCTCTATACTCAGCTGTGGGATGAAGCTGGTAGGCAAAACCAGCTGCACAAACACCAGAAACGTGCAAGAGTCAGCACATGGCCCTTACTTCTGCTTCAGTTACACTTTTGCTGTGATCTTCCAAAAACTCCTGTGGGGAAAAGGAAATCTTACATGAAAACAGGCACTTCTGCTTTGTGTTTCAATTAGTTTTTTAGAGAGTGATTTTCCTGCCCAGACTCACTAAGTTTTATGCTGAACATCCCTCCCCTGCTGTATGTTTTGTGTTCCGAATCCACAGTGCACACCCAAAACACCATGCCTGAGTTTTCCTAAAGTTTGATTAAACTACAGCAACTACTGAAGAGACACGACACTTTTGAAGGGATTACTAAACTAGACAGCAAACCACCCAGTTATCTAAAGATCACATCACAGAATCCCAGCAGAACTTGGGTTAGAAGGGATCTTAAAGCTCATCCAGCTCCACCCCCTGACATGGGCAGGGACACCTTCCACCAGACCATGCCCAAATACATATATAATTTTTTAAATCTTTAAGTTAACTTTGTTAAAAACATTACATAAAGAAAAAACAAACAAACCCAAACAAACAAAACAAAACAAACAAACAAAACAAAACACCACCAAAAAAACCCCACAACACCAAAAAAAAAAAAAAAAAAAAACCAAAAAAACAAAACACCACCCCACGAAGTTGCCTATCAGCTGCTTTGTCTATTTCTTTATAACTTTTACTAACAGTCCTAACCATCACAGGAATTTCATTCTCAGTGACTTACAAGACTATGTTCTTTATACTTCAAACCAAACCAGGTAATTTTTTCTCAGAATACCAAGAATTAAAATTCATTTAATTATTTGGATTCACCCAGTTGCCTGATTTAATGAGCTAAGACAGACAAATTTGCAAATACTCTAAGAACTACTCAAATACCTTAAACCCCGTATTTTGAATTTCTTTCTGGGAATGTTTCTGGTCATTCACCAGAAGCTGCAGCACTATCAGACACCCTGCAGAAGTGGATCCTAGCTTGAGGCCACAAGACAGATGCCTCAAGTGACTCCTATGGTGGTAATGAAACATTTACAAGGAGCAGACAGATTTAAAGCAGGCTTAAGTTTGCCACACAAAACTTGGTCACATTGGATAATTCAGACATACAAGTTGAAAGTTACTGCTCCAGAGGAAAAAACACTTTTTATCCTAACAGTGCATCCACTAACAACTTAATTTGATAAACTACACACTGTAGTTTATCAAACAGTAATTAAGCAGCCACTTCAGAGGGAATTTTTTCTCTCATCTGTTCTTTCATCAACATGAAAGAGATCTTTTTAATATGTTTCTTCTAGCTAAACCAAACCCTGGTGTTTATGGCACTGTGTCCTATTCCCACCTTGGCTGGAGGACTGCTGAGAGGGCTCTTGCTGGCATTCCAGACCCTCAGTGTTCCCCTTCAGCACCAAGAAGGATCAGGAAGGCACAGACAGCTCATTCTTACTCCACCATGAGGCAGGATACAGAATCCCCACATCGCAGTGCCAAAGTCACTTCCCTCCTCACCCAGCCACTAGCTGCAGAAAGAGGTCGAGAGACCTTTGCCAAGCCAAGGGGGGATCCAAGAAGACACCCTGAATCCTGAAGAGAATTCAAAACGTGTGTGGATTTTTAGTGGAGAAGGGGACTGCTTCTTTCTTTCAAATGACTATAGTGTTTAATCTGTGATTCATCTCAAGCTGAAAGCTTCTGGAAGTGTTTTTTATGTAAACCTGTAAGGGGCTGCATTCAGCTACAGAGTGTTGTAAATCAGTAAGAATCCAATATGGAGTAAACATCGCACTGATTCACAGGACAAGCCTGTCCTCATACCCTGTCTCTGACTTCCACACTCTTCCGAAACAGAAATGTAAGTCTCCATAGCCCAACAAAGGATGAGAGGACTGGAAATGTCCCAGGCCATGTTGGGTGAGGCTGGGAGCGGTTTGGTGTATTGGAAGGTGTCCCTGGTCCCTTCCATCCCAAACCATTCTGTGATTCTATGATTGCCATGTTCCAGCTTCACTGAAAAAGCCCAGGAGACAATCCCACCTCAGCTGGGCACACCTGGAGAGGCAGAGGTGTCTTCAGGTTCAGGGCCTCCATCAGCTTCCACTCAGCTGACAAAAGGAGAAAGCTGTAAGTAACATCCAGCACAAGAGCAAAGCACATCCATGTCTCCAGTCCAAACATATCCTGGGATCAAACTGAAAAAGCCCTGAACATCTGTGCCTTCCTACACAGTTGTTAATCAGCAAGTACGAGGCATTAGAATTTTTAGTGCTAAGGAAATTCAAACAACAGAACCCAACTCCAGGGATGGCCTGTGCACATCACACACCTGAACACATTTCCTGCTATCAGGAATTGCCTGCTGTGGGTTATAGCCTGGTATTTGTGCTGTGAGAGCAGAGCAACAAACTCCTCATACTACTCTTTTGTGCTGTTCCTGCATACCCCTCACTCATTTCCTTTGCATTGTAATTCCACCTCTGTCTCACCACAAAGGAGTTTTTCCAGGCTGGTGACATCTTTCTCTGCTGGTGGTATCTCTACTTCTGTCTCACTGACATGACATGAACAGTCATCCTCAAAGTACTCCCTAATACTCAGACACCTGTGCCACAGCAGAGACACAGTGATGGTTCCAGCTTTTCCCACCAGTGCCAGAGACAGTCCTGGACAGTCCCAGCCTTACCAAACCAACTCAGTTCTGTACAACTGCAACTGTGGTTCCAGTCAGATTTTGTTAGGCTCTCAGATCAGGGCAAACCAGTCTGGATTTCGTCTTCACTAGCTGTGAATGCAAAAGAGAAATACTAACAGACAATTCACATGACACATTAACCTTGTTAATTGCCTCTACCACCTTTCTGAAAGAATACTTCATTACCATGCTGATGAAAACATGCATTTCCAGACTTCAAAACCCAGAATACTTCTGACATTTATACAGCACCCCTGATACATATTCATCAGTCACCAGTTGCCAGGTAGACTGTATTTATTACCAAAGGCAATAATGAAACAGCACTGAAACAGAACACAGTAAGAACCACCATTCATGATCTGACAGAGCTACAATTCAAGCTTTACTTTTTTTTTAACAAGTAACTGAAGAGACATGGCAATTTAGAGCTTAAATGATTTCACTTTTTAACTGTGTCTCAGGAAAATAATTTACAATGGATCAAGCCATATGAACTACACTATTCAGCAAGTGAAGAGCGATACAGGATGGATAGTAAACACACTAGCTATTTTCAATTTGAAGAAGTTGCATTCAACTGAGAGCAATCACCAATCCATAAAAAATTACAGGCTTGAGAATCATACATATTGTAAAGTAGCTTTAAGCAAGCTTCTTAAATGTAGCCCTGAGAACACATTTTAAAAGCTTCCTGTCAGTTACAACTAACAACCTGGCTGTGCTTTGCAAACAGAATCACATTTCCACATAAAACCACTACTTTAACAGGTTGCATAAGCACAGTGATATACGCCTGAACAAAAGATTACCGTGATTGTGTTTCATATTGAAAGCTAGTGACAGAACAGGAATGTAACTACTTGAATCTGCACCTTAAACAACTGGGGACAGCTTTACACAGGTTTTACAACCTCCTTGTCACCATCAGTGCCTTTACTGTCTCCTAGACAAACACTCTTCCCACGATACTACCCTTACCACCTAAGGTACTTGCTCCTGCTTTTAAAGCTGATCAGATTGGAAGCCATCATATCCAGCTTCTGCTGAAACAGCACCTGGGAGAAGATCCCATTCCCATCATGACCCAGAGGCCCCAAAAAAAGGTCAATTTAACACAAATTTAAACATCAATTAACAACAGAGATGACAAATTACTAAGAATTCTGATTTTTGTGATGATGTAGCAGATCAACCCCAGTCTGCAATCTTCCTACTGCATTTTTCACCTCACCTTCTGTTCAACAGAACTACATAAGGAATTTACACTCAAATACAAAGAGCTCCTATTTTTCTGAATTCAAATCTAGTATTCTCAAAAATACGGTTGCTTTGAGGAAGAAATCGTTCCTGTTCAGGAAACAAGAAGCAATTTAACTAACAGTCCATGAACGCAAAAAGATATTTCTTAAAAGGAAGCATGGTGAATTGAAAACAAGAAGCAGAAGAATGAATTTAGAGATCTAAAAACAGAGTAACAATGAAAACGAGAGCAATTTTTCACCTCTCAATTTGAATGTACAATCCCTGACACACTTTTTAGGATTCCTTTTTTTTTTAAGTTTTGCAGCTGAAAAATAACTTGAAGCAGATGCTTCCATAATAAAGGAGCACGGTGCATAGCAAGTTACTTGTTTATCAGCATCACTTGTTTACTTTACTTTAGGAAGTTTCCAAAAAAGACACTTTAGTTTCCAAGCGTCTTTGTTTTATCAAAGCAAAATGAAACTTCCTTTAAAAAATTAACGATATTGTACCTTCTGAAATAAAATATGGCCATTTTCTAAACCGACTAGCATTTCATTAAAGCCAGCCAAGAACTGAAGAGTCATACCTACACAAAAATCATTGAGATGAAATCTGCTGTTGAAATCATGACTTCTAATAGAGGTTCATCTTTATTTCATTCTCGGCTTCATTCACAGATAAAAAAAAACATTCTGCCATTGCAGAGTAGCAGCAAAATTACTCTTCAGGGATTTTAAACAAGATCTCTGCTTGCATGGACACCTAACGTTGATGGGGGCTTAATAAAAACTGAACATAAACACATACGGAAGAATTTCAATCAAAACTATCTACCTGCACAAGGAAAGTTTTTTCCAGGAATATCTGGAGTACAAGTGCTTGATTGTACAGTCCCAGTGAAAATCTGATTCCCCTAAAACAGGGGACCCAAAAAGATGGGTTTGGAGAACACAGACAGCACCACCTGCCCTGCCCCAAGTTCCAGATAAATGCACTATCCTACAGGGTCTCTCCTGAGAGACATCAAGGATCAAAAAAGGGAAGAAAACAGTTCTCCTGAAGGGAACAGAAAAGTACAAATTAGTCGCAAAAGCCACATGGAGCCTCCTTATCATCTGAAATGACCACATCAAGAAAGAGCAGAATCATTAGAGGGCATTTCTGGTGCGATCATTACCACAGCACTCATCGCAGTAAAATTTAAACAAGGAAGTACGTGAAAGGGAAAGACAGTATGGTCTATGTCAAGAGTACATCTACATAAAGAAGAATATTAGAAGCAAGATTATAAATTACGTGAATGTCCTAATATCCAGTGGTATTAGCGCTTAACAGTCCTCCTCATCCATGCACTTACGATGCAGGCTTTTTGTGCAAGGCAGCTCCCAAACAGGACGGTTTTAGAGAGACAAAAGCATACAGCAGAAAGCATTTTCCCTTCAGTTTTCTTTTTTAGGACAACATCATTTGATGAAACTAGGATACCTCCACTCATTACAGCAGATCTGTATGCTCTGGGCTTTTCATAGTGAGGTCAAATGACTCAACCTTTCCTCTGCAGTCCAGAATGGGTCAGTTCCCCACAAACTCTCAAGCAGGGAGGGCAGTTTTCCACAGCAACTCTCAGTAGCCTCTAGCCAACACCTACCAAGGGCTGTGGGACCTGTGTTTGATGCACAGTTCCTCAGGCTTCCTGAGTAACATATTCCTCTCTTCCATCGTGAAGCTAGACCATTGCCAGCTTCCAGAGAAACACAGAATTAGGGTAACCCTTTCCTTGGACAGGCAAAATTATCCTAGTATGTGTACCCTGGCTCTGTTTCAACGTGGCACCTTTAGAATTCATCCAATTTTGCGAAAACCAGCAGGGAGTGTGGTTCATCCTCCTCTCTGCCTTAATTGCTAAACATGCAAATGTTTACCCCCACATGGAGGCTATGTACCTGCCTCAAGCATGAGAGGAAATGTAAATGAACCTCAGATACTTGGCTTTGAATATTGTGTCTTAAGTGCTGAATCCTGCTCTGAGTCACTGGATTTGTCACCATTTTCATTCATTTTGCTTCAGAGAAGGGACTCCCCATCATGCACAAACCAAGTCATAACATCCCCATTGACTCCTCCTGGTAACAGAGGCATTAGGGATCCAGGCACTAGGGATTCATCACAGTCATGTGAATAAAATGGATCCAGCAATAAGTTGTCTTCTTGTAAGCTTATATTAGATTTTGATCAGGAAAGCCCTTTGGGAAGATAAGGCCATGAACTCATAAAAAATCAGTTCAGTACAAGTACATCCACCTGTCAATCCTCTCATCCCCTGCACTAATGTTCTGTAATTCTAATAAAGCAATAGATCTGAGGCACTTAGAGTTGTCATGTCACAAAAGTGCAGACAATGCTTGACTGCACACACAGCAGCAACACACATCAGCTTTGGACTAGGCTGTACTGAACCTACTGGAAACTGCACAAAGGACTGGAAGAAGATCACATTGGTTCTGTCAGTATGAGCTGGCATGTCCTCCACATGTTCCACTAGGGAAAAAAAAAAATCAAAGCACAAACTGACACTCACCAGAGGCCAGGCAATCCTGACTAGAGACACAGAATAAATGCCCCAGCCAGAGGAAGGGCTCCAGTCACAAGTGAACGTTGACTCTGAAACAAATCTATATGAAATCACGGTTTAATAACTTCAGGAGCACTGAAAAAAAACGTCCAAAGAAGACCTTCCATCCTTTTACATCTTGCTGCATTTTTTGATTAAAGATCAGTTTTATCACAACGGAGTCAACGTGTACCTGCTCCAAAACCAAGAGACCAAACTATGTGCTCTGGAAACATTTCTAAAGTGGAAGAGCTGTAAGGCTCTGCCCATTTATTCCCACATCCTCCTTATAGTGGCCATGAAAAGACAGTAATTGCCACAGAGTAGCTGTATTCATCAAAGCTTCCTAGTCTGGAAGGAGAACACATTCCTTCCTACATAGTATCTGGCAGCTCAACCTGCAGAACGAGGAACTTGTAGATATCAGCAGTTATTTTACTTTATGTCTGCCATCTAGTTTTGATGTATTTTGGTTACCATGCTGCTATGAAGAAAGAAGGCACTCAGGGTTGTGCTGACGAGTATTTCAGCAATCTCATTTGCACATACAAACATCTTTGTGCCTACTTCTGAATCATCATAGAATCACCATCCTAAAATAATTTGTGTCAGAGGGGACCTTAAAGACTATCCAGCTTCAATCCCCCCACCACAGGCGGTGATGCCACCCCTAGATCAGGGCCCTTGAATATGCATGCAACCATAGATTTTATGCAATCACAGAATCACAGACTGGTCTGGGTTGGAAGGGACCTTAAAGACCATCAAAGTTCTGTGCCTAAACCACATTTCTCCAAGCTCTGTCGAACCTGGCCTTGAACACCTCCAATGATCGAGCAGCCACAGCTTCTCTGGACAACTTGTTTCAGTGCCTTACCAGCTTCACCGTAAATAATTTTTTCCTAGTATCTAATCTAAACCTACTGTCTTCCAGTTTGAATCCATTCCCTTTTGTCCTGTGCTTACAAAAATATCCATCTTTCATGTTGGTTCATTTCAGGTACTGGAAGGAAGGCAGGTACCTATAGAGGATGAACTTAGCACTCAAATACCATGGATATGACTAGACCATTCTATTTCACTAATGGAAATAGAAGACCCTGCAGCAGCACTGGTCAGTTACAAGGCTAATGCCCTAACCCAAGTAACACTAGACAGGGAAAGTCCTTGAGCACACAGCAGCCATTGTTTGAATGCACGTAAGCAGGCAATTAGCTGAAAACGAGTACTTCCCAAGCATGGCTAAAATACAAATGGACTCATTAGGATGAGCTGGCCCCTGGCAGCTTGCGTGCACATCCATACAGATATCCCACTGCACAAGCTTCCCTAGCGCTCTGTACGGCTGCTTTGCTCATCTAATCATGATGATGATGAACAAACAGAGGTATGGTTATCATTTCAAAGTTCATCTAGAATTAATGTTTTACTGAGACAGCTTCGATACCAGCATAAGTCTCAAGTGCCACTGACAGAGTGCTCAATACTGGCCTTTCACATACTATGCTGAGTCAATGCCTATAGATACTGGACCCGTGGATTTCCTGGCTAGTCTGCACACACCTGAGACCATCCTCACCTGGGACACGATACTCAGCCCTCACACACTGGTCTTGTTCTCCCTCCTCAGCTAATCAGCTTGGACATTAAGAAGTTCTTCACAGAACAGGTGATTGCGCATTGGAATGGGCTGCCCAAGGAGGTGGTGGAGTCACCACCCCTGGAGGTGTTTAAGAAAAGACTGGAAGTGCCACTTAGTGCCCATGGCATTGGGTCATAGGTTGGACTTGATGATCTCAAAGGTCTTTTCCAACCTAGTTGGTTTTGTAATTCTGTAATAAAGACAGAATGAGAATGGGAAGGACAAAATTCTTCATCAACAAAGTGGTCCATCGTTTGTGATGTGCAGTTAACAGATGGTGTTCAAATTCATATCCTTCAAGTGTCTTATCAAACAAGCCCAAACAGCATCTTGAAATTTCCATTTCAAATTTTCTATGAGCTTGCAAGAAATATCACAGACAGATTTTACTACTGTCAACTAAAGCTGTTACTGCCTTTAATGAGGGACTGACTATATTATGACTTGAACTAAAGCAGTCCAGACCCTGCTGTTCAAGGCCACTGGGTCACCTGCAGAGAGTTCACCTGGAAGACGGAGCACCAAACTTACCCTTCAAAAATGCAGAGGCAGACTGTGAGCATCAAGACCTTACAAACACCCTACAGTTCAGATTCAAGGGGACAAATTCCTTGCTGTCAACCCCTGACACTGGATCCTCTCAGACTTCTGCCCCAATTAGCACCCAAGCCTGAAGAGCCATAGGGCACACAAAGGTCTGCTGGCAGAGCACTCCATGCCTTTCAAATGATGGTTTGAGTTTTGACTGGGGAAAATCATGAAACACAGGATCTTGAAATGCAGCAACACAATTACACGTGTTTGAGAATTCAGATCTATTATGAGCCTACCAGGGACCACCAGCTCCTGGCCCTCACTCCCTTCATCTCAACCACCCACATGGTCCTACGCACCTTCCCAGATGCCTTCTGAAACTTGGCAGGTTTGGTTGGCTCTGGATCAAAAGGGAAGCCAAATTCAAAGTCACTGGTCTTCACAGAGAATGCCTTATCAACAACTTTCCTAATTACATATACCCTTGACTAGAAAACTGCCACTGAGCAGCTGTGGAAGCCTTGCAAAAAACAACCAAAACTCAGTATGTTTTAAAATACTACATTTAAGGACACTAAATCTAACAGAGAAAATGACTACAAAAATCATCTGATGTGGTACATACATTCCAGTATGGGAAAAATTCCTGGATCTGAAGATTCAGTTCGATCAGTTCCAAAGGTTATATAAAATCACCACAAAAATGCTACTTCTCTTTGTACAACTCACCAGTGGTGGGTTTACAAGCTCTGGATGACTATGCTAAACAGTACAGGTCCTTACAAGACTCCAGCAGCGGTCTTCTTCTGTTGAAAGAACCATTCCTCTGTTTTAAGCAGTTATTAAGCCACAGGAGAATTCTGCTCTTTTATTTTGGCAGCTACACTGCACACCATGCTCACTCAGCAAGAGCCTCATCCAAGTCAGGGATGCTAACCTAAAGCCTACTTGAAAATCCACCTCACCAAAATACTTGGATTTGATTAAACCAGTCAGTGAAAGCAGCCCACTCTCTTCATTAAGTGGCACTGGTTTGCATGCCGAATATTCTCCCTCTTTAATCAAATTTCAATCAACTTGCTGGAATCACCAGCCAGCCTCTCTTGATCTTCCGGACCCTTTTCCCACCAGTACTCTATATTCCCCCCTCCCACCCCTTCCACGCCACCCAGAATTTAAAGTAACACACTACTGTTAATACTTCAAACCTGGAAGTTCTCATGGACATCATCTGGCTCTTGCTATTTTCTACTGTTACTTGCAGGAACTTCCTCTAAATCTTTTCCTTCAGTTTTGACAGTCTGACATCTCTGTTACAGAGTCCCAGCACAAGAATATTCCCATTCCCCGCAACAGCAAACACAGAAATCCCTTTGAACTATAGTTCAAACTATAGTTTCATCTTCCACAAGCTTTCTCTTTTAAAAAGAGATTATTTTCTATCTTCAACAATTTGTCCCTCTTTTTAAAATCCTCTTAGTTCACATCTAACTTGCAGCTGTTTGCTCTTTTCTATTTTCTCCCTTCAGAAAGAATTTCAAACTTTATAAATCAATACCTCTTTCAAAACCTACCAGGCTTCTGAAGGTGCTTTTAAGATGTGTGTCTGTTTTATTTTTCTGACTGTTGTTTTAACTGAGCAAGTTATATGAATCAAGATCAACAGCACAGTCTCTATACGGAAGATGACTTTCCATTAGCGGTCAAACAAGGAAAACCTGAGTTAAAATATGTCTGACATGAAGTCAAATAGCATCCAGCAGTTACAAAAGAACAAGTGTCCAGCAAAGAAGCTCTATGAGAAATGTTACAGGTTCCAGTCATAGAAATACTGATATCCACTGGAATTCTGAGAAAAATGTTTTTTCCCAAGACACCTTCCTATAAGGCAGCATGCTTCTCATCTGCGTTGCCTGACCAAGAAAGCGGTAGGTACCTCTGGAGCTCACGAATTAACTCATACGGCTGCAAGCGCCACTATTCAGCATTAATTTGACATTTAACAGGCACGTTGATAAGTATGATTCTACCACAAGCATTAGTTTATTGAAGTGTACTCAAAAATAATACAAATCCGTGGAAAAAAAGAACAGCCCCGGAGTCTGTTGTCAGGGCTTTTGTCTTTGCCAAATGGGAAACCAACAGGACACAGCGATGGCACTCCGGTGCTCCTTCTCGGCCATTCCCCACCCACCCTCGACCTCGGGAAGCAGCAGATTATATAAACACCAGGGAAAACACCTCCTGCACTTCTAAAGGGAGGACGCGGGCACCGGACGCTCCGGGGGCCACTGAGTCACGCGGAGCCGGGCGGGGGTCACACCCGCACAAACACCGCATCGCAGCGGAGAAAAGCCGAGCATTCCCGCCAGGGAGCAGACCCTCGGGAGAGGCCACCGGGACGGGCCGGTGGAGCGAGCACCGTCCCGGGGCCGCCCCGGGACTGCGGGACAGCCTCCCCACCTGCATCACCCCCTCGGCAGCGGCGCCTTTCTGAACCCGCGGAAACTTTCCCAGCGCAGCACCTGCGCCTCGGTTTCCGCCCGGTTTCCTCCGGGCGCCGCTTCCCGCCGCGGCCCTCCCGCCGCCCCGCAGGGCGCCGGCGCGGCCGGGCCTACGCGCGGCCGGCTGGGCGGCGGCGGGAGGGCCTCGGTCCAGCTCGGCGGCGGAGGGTGCTCACCTGGGCGCACGGTCTTGAGGCGCACGGGCTCCCTGAAGTGCCGCACCACGGCCAGCGTGTCGCGGTGCGTGAGGCCGCTCACCGGGGTACCGTTCACCTCCAGCAGCACGTCCCCCGGCGCCGGCGCCTTGCCCGAGAGCACAGCAGGGCCCGGCGCGCCCTCGCCGCCCGCGGGCAGGCGGCCCGCCAGGTACGGGAACTCGCCGCGCTCGGCGCCGCCGCGCAGCAAATCGGGGTCGGGGCCCGCTGGGCCGCCCCAGGACACCACGCACTCCTGCACCTTGCTCAGCCAGTGCCGCTTCTTCCGCAGCGTCTTGGACATGCCGCACCACGGGGCGACGCTACCTACCCCGCGCTGCCGCCGCTCCCGCCCCGGCCGCGGCTGCCGCCCGACTGCCGCCCCGCCGCGCCGCCCCAGCCCCGCCTCGCCGGCCCCACCCCTCCAGGCCCCTCCCTTCCCGTCTCCCCCGCCCCCTGCCGGCCGCACTGGCCGCGCCCCTCCTGTCCTGCCCCGCCCCCGCGGCGTCCTGGACACGCCCCTGGCGCGAGGCTACCGGTCATAGGGCCGGGGTGAGGCGGGGCGTGTAGGGCGCTCGCGCCCGGCCTCACCGGGACCTTCCTAGGAGCCGCCGAACCTTCCGGATGTGGCCTCCTGGCAGGGGAAGAGCCCCACAGGCAATGTCCGCCTAGGCCAGGGTGTCCCCTCAGCCCGGAGCCCCCCAGCCAACGCCCACTGCAGCAGGGTCTCCTCTCAACCAGGGCTGGCGTTGTGTAGGATCTCTCCTGAGACAGGAGCCGTCCTCAGCCAGGGCCTTCACTCAGCTAAGAGCCCTCACTCTGCTTCCAGCTAAGGAAGGGTTTACCTTCAGCCAGGATCATCCTTTAGCCAGGAGCCCCCCTTGGCAGCTGGGTTTGAGGTGCACGTGAGAGCTGAGGTGTGGTGTCCGTGCTCATATTTGCGCTTAGTGCCTGCACAACCAGACAGGCAGAGACACCATTCCTGTGTATTCCCACCATTCCCATGGCTACTGCCACTGGAACCAGTTGGTTCAAAGTAGTTTGAGCACCCTGGGCCAAAGCAGAGCTTGGAACAGTGGGTACTGTTCCAAACAAATCCAGGGGGTTTCTCTTCACATGAGCCTGTTTATTTAGCTGTGATTTACGGATCTCAGCATAGCAATTAAGTCACATCCAGTGCAGATTACACACCAGGTATGCACCATGCACATCTCAGCATTTGGGAGCACTGCACAGCTGCCGAACAAAGGAAACACTAAAAAGTATGAACCACAGGAAAATTAATTCAAAATCAGTGTCACTGCCATAAAAGCTGGAAATTAATCCTTCGAAAGCTTACTGGTCCAAATTGCAAATTTCACTGCCCTGTCTTCAACTTATTTATTTTTTTTTTCTTAATCAGAGGCTGAATTTCCACTGCAAATCTCTTGTGATGTCTACAATGTTTTAGGAATGTCTTGAAGGCTCCAGCTGTGCCCAGTGGGTTGAAGTCTTTAAGGAGCAGCAGGGCTGCAAAAAACCCAGAGTCCTGAGAAGGTATTACCTTGCCACTGTTTGCAAATAAAGAGGTAGGACTCAAATACTGCTTTCCTTTCTGTAGGAAGAAGTGAAGAAGCTGGTGCCTGCAGAGCCTAAAGAATGTTTGCTGAGTTCTAAAACAATGGATATTTGTTCCCATTGCTGTGTCCCTGTGTTCACCTCAATCTGGACAACACGGTGTGTTAGAATCAGATTTCAACACTGAATTTTGCAACAGTAAATAACAGCAAGTGAAATCACTAAGAAACCTGCTCATAACAAAACCCAGTAGCTTCTGCAGCCAGAAATTTTTCCAGTTCTTAGAGACTTGTCTACCATTTAGACCTGTTAGTCAATTTTGGCTTTAACCAAAAAAACAAGAATGTTTCCAAAGAAGTCAGGAGAACACCAATCTTATAATAAAACTATGTTTGCTGGGTGAAATGAATGAAATGTAAGAAATTCCCTTTTTTTGACACAGTCTGTCATTTGTTAAGGAAGTTATGCTGTTTGTACCAAAATTTGTACCCTCAAAACCTTATTCCAAGTTGTATACCCCCTCTAAAACCCCGGGTTCCCTTCCCCTTCCGTCGGGCTAGGCTGTCCCCATTCCCCACCAGCTCCTCGAACTGCTGGCCCCGCCTAATAGGAAAATCCAAGGACTTCCATGGTGCACCGCTCCAAACCGAAGTGCAGTTGCCGGCAAGCGGACCCAAAAGCCGGGACCCGGCACAAAATCCAGATAAAAGGGAGACACTACAACACCGAGAAGACTCTCAGCTACCTAAGGACTGAATTCTGCTTCTGCCGCCTCGCCATGACCATAAAGAGACTGGGAAGAAGTGACGCCCCTAGACCACACGAGCCCAGTTGGGTTGCCGGGAATTCCCGCGAGACCGGAACCCCCGACTCTGCTGCGGCGAGAGCAGAAGGTCCGACTGCCACCTGATTCTCGGCGGCGACAGGAGCAGCGGCAGCGCAGGCGACCCCTCGAGTTCCCCCTTTAAAGAGCTGACTAATAAAGGCTTGTCAAAGGAGCAGGTCTCCTGGCCCATTTATAACACTGGGGTAAAACAATGTAAACCAAACTTGTCTGGAGACATTAACCAAATGCTTTCAATGCATCTGAGGTGTAGCGCCTCCAGCACTAATGGGGTTGTAGCAAGCATAGGTTCAGCTCATTGCATTTGCTGCTATTTGAAGCAGATTGAGCCGCCTGCCAACAGGCATGGAAAAAACCTGCCAGAGATAAATTTTACGCCGCACTTGCAGAATAAAAGCAAGAAGGTTGAAAGCGCTGTGGTGCTTGTGAACTGGACATTGAATGGGACACGGTCACATTGTTTAAAACCAGCCTTCAATTTTTCACATGGGAATTGAGACATCAGGCATGAGCTGTATTTTAGGAGCTTCTGATAGTAGCTTTGCCAGATATTCCAGAGAATGCACAGAGTCCTGTGTATTGAGTGTGGACATCTCAAGGAAGAGATGAGTGCCCTTTTGGCTGCAGGGTTGGAAGTTTGTCCATCCCTTTTAGCAGAAGGTTTGTCCACTCCTCACCTTACAAAAATACAACTCAAGTCTTTTCACTGGCTAAGACTTCAAATCTTGGATTGAAATGCCTGCTGCATTTACACACCTGAAATGAGGAGCAGCTCCAAAAATGCTGAGATATGCCAGTTAATAACATTGGTTAAAAAAACAAGTAATGGACTTACTAGGATGAGCAATGAAAGTGCTGTTGTCTTTAACAGTATGCTTCCATATGAACTTAAAAGCTGAGAGAAGCTGTCTAATCGTTGCAAATTTTATGATGCCAGTAAGTTGGGCAGGTTCATTGTACACCACATTAACCATAATCATCTTCTGAAGCTGCACATTTACCTGCCAGTCTTGTATTCTGAGAGAGAAAACAGTATTGCTGTGTGTATTTTCTCTGCATCACTTGCCGATCCTCCATCTCCTCTTCAGCTCCGGATGTGTGGATGGTCTGGCACCGCAGACTAATCCAGATGCATGGCACTGCCCTCAGATAACGACTACAGCCCTTTGGGCTCCTTGGAGCCCTGCCTCAGCATCCCCACTGCCACCTCTGCCGGGCTGGATACTACAGGAGGTTGGGGCAGTCCCCCTAGGTCACAGGGTGGTTTTGGGATAGCCCACCCCACACAGCACATGTCAGCCCATGGGGCCTGCTCTACCGTTCTCTGTGAATAAAATTTGAAACATGCACAGGCTGCTTGGGAACTGGCTGACAGTTTTAGTCCATTTGTCCTGCTCTCATTCCTTATTCCAGATTACTCATCACAGATCCCAGGAACAAGAAGTGTCTGCAAGGCCTTGGATACGATCAGAAGGGAATGTGCCCTGCACCCCCACCAGTGCCAACGTGCCAAGGGCTGAGAAATCATTGATGTTTGGAGCTCTCAGTAAGCTAAAAGGGGCCATCAAAGAGACATGAGAGCTCCAGCATCTCTGGTTCATCACCCATTACACTATGGCAGCTGCCATTCCACTCTGCTCTTGGCATCAGCACACATAGAATGCCACAAGAAGACAGTGCTAAGCTCTGCCACATCAGAATGAAAGACATAAACTGCTTCAAGGCAGCACACAGCTTTTGGTAGGCAAGGAAGCAACGTTTGTTTATCACACTGCCAAAGTTCAAAGGCAATCAAAACAGCAAAAACATGTCAAACCACTGTTTAATTAGAGCATGAGGACACACTTTCTCAGAGTGGTTAGAAAAGGAATTGTGGTGCTGTGTTTGGACTCCTCTGAAGTCCTTTTCCTCATGCCCGATGCTTGCCATGCAAATCATGGTGTGACATGTAGATCAACAGTCTTGCACTTACTCTATGGGGGAAAAGACCCCCCACAGAGGCAAAATACTCACACAATATGTACAAACACAAAATCTTCATCCTCAGCAAGGATGATATGAAAGCCAGTTGCACTGTTAGAGAGCAGGCATTTGTTTAGGCAGAAGGGTGTTATTTCCTGTTTTCCTGGTGACTGGGCACACAGGAGCTCTGACTGTCTCACAACACCACTACCTGACCACAATGTTATTACAGCTTTTGGGAGAACCAACAAATGATGGTTAACTCCACTGCCTTAACTGAAAACAAAAACAGTTGCCAGGAAGCAGCAGTGGCCCCAGTGCTCTTCCCTAACAGAACCCTCATCTCAAACACAGTGTAACGAATTATTCAGGAAGCTCCCTGCCTCTGAGGAAGCACAAACAAATCACAGTTGAATAAGAGTGGTTCAAAGCCAGGCACTTGCTTTTCTGTTGATAGACATATCCAGGACCATCTATTTGAAAATTGTGTGACCCTAAGATACATTTATCTGAAGGTAATCTTTTAAACATGTCATAAATTAACTTCTACAGGAGCAGAAGCTGCCACGAAGCCAGACCTTAATAGAGAGTTTTGTAAAGCTTAGAGAATAAACCAAATCCTCAAGAGAAGTCTTTGTCACCCTGGGCTGATTAATCCCTGGTGTCTGCACTCCTCACCTGGGAATGGAGGATGTATCAACACAACAGGCTGTAGATGGGGATAAATGCATGCTTCGCTGATGCAAAGCTGCACCGTAAATCTGCCTGTATTTTATAAACACGTCAGCACAGCAGGCAAATGAGAGGCAGTATCAGCAGGAATAGCATCCACACAGTGATACGTTCTTCTTTGCTCCCCTTTCACAAATAAATAACCATTCTTCAGCAATGCAGAACTACTGATCATGGCATACAATAGAATCATAGAATATGGTCATCAAGTCCAACTCCTAGCCCTGCACAGGCCAACTCCAAATCCTACCATGTGCCTCAGAATGTTGTCCAAACACTCCTTGAGCTCTGGCAGCCTTGAGGCCATGACAACTGCCCTGCCCTGGGAAGTCTTTTCAGTGACCAACCACCTTCTGGGGTAAAGAGCCATTTCCCAATATCCAGCTTAAACCTTCTCTTACACTGGCCCATGCTGTTTCCTCAGTACTATTACTGGTCACCAGAGAGCAGAGATCAGTGTTGAACATCTCCTCAATTATCCTGTAAACAGCAAGAGTGCTGAGCTTGGAATTTTAGATGTTTCAACCAAGATTTTACAGTATATCAGACAGTAAATACAGATCCTCTGTATGCTTCAATTTTCCAGCTGCATATTCAACAACATTTTGCACCTGAAACATTGCAAAACCTTTTAAACTAACACTCATGAAATGAAAGACACCTCAATTGAAGGAGGCTCTGTAACCCTGTGACAGAGAATATGGGAAAAAACTGACAAACAAAATGGCTTGTTTGTCTGTTTGACACAAACAACTGCCAACAGGTTAAAAGCTTGGGCAAGGGATGAGTCTGCTCCTGACCTCTGTTGTACTGCTTTGTACAATGAGAGCAGTGTTCAGTTATCCTCAAGCTGGCCAAAAAAAAAAAAAAAAAAAAAAAAAGGAAGGGGAGGAGAGCAACAAACAAGGCACTTCTGAAATGGGGAATAGTTTCTGAGAGCAGGTGTCACGCAGGGATGTAAAGGACATACAGTAATGTACTCTCAAGCACTTTTCATCGTTTTTGCTGTTTCCTCTGTGCCTCACCCATAGGAGTCAAAACTTCCAGAATAAATAATAATAATACAGATATTGCTCCACATGTGCTTGCTCCTCGTCTGGTTCATGCTGCAGTAGAGTTAATGAGATGAACTAAGAGGACTTGTCAATATGAATAAAGAAGAAGCCTATGCAAATACCCCTCCACTATTTGCTCTGGGACGAAGATAAGGTGATCAACCACCGAAGCCAATGAATGCAAAGAGGAGATAAAGACCCAGTCAAACACTGAGCGGAGAGTCATGCAGTTGTACAGAATTACAGCATGGGTTTGAAGTCTACATATTGGATTTAGAGCCTAAATGTAGTAATGGAGTGTTTAAGTCTAGATCTAGAGCTTAATGCTTTGAAGAATAAACAAGGCTGGAGAAAAGCAGTAAAATGCATGGCTGAGAAAGGCAAGCAGGACTGAGATATTCAGGAAGCAACGAACAAGTGTGACAGGACCAGGGGTCTGTTGTCAGAGAGGTGCAGTGGCAGAACCACTGCTGCTGAATTACAGAATCACAGATTACAGAATGGGTTAGGTTGAAAGAGACCGCAGTGAGTCATCTGGTCCTACCTCTCTGCTTCATCAGGGTCATACCAAATCACATGGCACTGGATTGTGTACAGACCATTCATTAACTCCAGTGAGAGAGACTCCACACACTCTCTGGGCAATCAGTTCCAGTGCTGCATCACTCATACAAATATAAAAAAGTTCTTCTTTGTATTCAGGTGGAACTTCCTGTGCATCATTTTCTGCCCGTTGCCTCTTGTCCTGTTGTTGGGCACCACCAAGCAGAGCCTGGTCCATCTTCTTGGCAGCTGTCCTTTAAACACTTACAGACATGGATGAGGTCCCCCTTTTATCACCCTTCTTGAGGCCCAGCTCCCTCAGCCTTTCCTCATAAGACAGATGCTCCTGTCTCTTGATCACTTTGTAGCTCTAAATTTAATGACTGGGAATGGCCTGTGCTGGGATAAAACCCTGGCTAATGGGTGTCACAGGCCAAGTCTCCTCATGTGGGACTGACTGGCAAAGTACGCTTGTCATCCGTTTATTAGGAATGACAGAACCTGTTGGTTTGGTGATGTTTTACCATTTTTACCATCCATTGAGCCATTTCTCTTCACTTGCGTGTGTTTCTGATCATCACCCACTAAAATCCTTTATTTGACCTCCCCCTTGGTGTCAGCCTCCTTCACCAGCAGTGAGCTAGCATCTGTAAGTGGTTCATCTCTGTCAGTGGTTTTACATCTTTAATAGGATGTGAAATATCTGTAGCAGCCTTGTCAAGTTTTATAACCCTGTTCACAGGGATTTGGGATAGGTGGCATGATCCAAAAGCCTGTCCCAGCCTCCGTCTCATAAATGTAATCCCCAGATCCTCTCTGATTCCGGCTCCTTTTCACCAGACACTTTCTTCACTGAATATCAGCTGCTTGAGCAGCCGGGGAAACAAGGAGGACTAGTCAAAGCTCATAGAGTTACACTACCAGCCCTCTCTGTCTGTGCACAAATTTCTCTGGAGAATGCAAAAGGAAAATCCATTTTCTTCAGAGTTGATGCCCACTCCTGTCAGTCATTGCCTCCCAGTCTGAGTCCTGCACATGAGGTCTGAGCTTGTCTTTCACAGACACCTCGAAATATCTGAGTGGACTGGAACCAGTGACAGAGGACTGAGGTGTTGTCTTGTGCTCTCCAATGCCACCAGCGCTACTGACAGATGAAAAGGGGTCTGAGCTGCAACAACACACTAACAAGTCTCTTGGCCTCTAGAAAAGAGGATAAAGGAGGAGCAGTGGAATGTTAAGGAGTGAAACACACTCCTTCCCGGCCCCCTCGCCACCCCCCTCATCCCTCCCTCCCCCAATTTGGAGGGAGCACAGGAGGGTTACCTGTGTCTGCATCAGCCATCTGGGATCGCCCCCTGGTGTTCCAGATGTGATTTCAGACTGACACAGCCAAGCTTTCTTAGACTGCTATTGACATCACTAACTTTGTCACTTTGTCAGTCTTCCAACTGCTTGAACCTTCCTGAAAGCCTCATTTGAACTGATCAGCCTTGCCCAGCTGAAAGACGACTGCCTCCCTTATTCTGAGCAACAGCTCGTGAAGATCTGGTTACATTACTTGTACAAATCTATATG
The DNA here is from genome assembly GCF_009819655.1 of Sylvia atricapilla. Classification (NCBI taxonomy): domain Eukaryota; kingdom Metazoa; phylum Chordata; class Aves; order Passeriformes; family Sylviidae; genus Sylvia; species Sylvia atricapilla. The sequence continues at coordinate 57,682 of NC_089164.1, forward strand.
ATTAATACATTCCTTGTCTTTCCAGGATTCATACTGAGGCAGCAGCATACGAGAGTTTACACAGACTTATTTAGAAAAGACTGTCCCCATTCTTCTTTTTGAATGTTAATAATGTAGCTAGAGTCTCAGTAGATCTGTCATAAAAAATATTATCAAAGGAACCAAGATAAGTGCAGAATTATTTGCTGTTTGGAAAATCCAGACACACCGCAGATAGCAATAATAACACAAAATAACTTTGATAAAAGTTTCATAGAGAGCATTTTTTACAGTCTCAGCTGTAATTATAGCTAATATTTAATAAGCTGCTTACAAAGGCTTTAAGTTAATTTACATTTTAGTACAAGAAGTAGAATAACACACTCTGACAGCAAAAAGTTCATCTCGAGGCAGAGGTCACGTAGCTGTGGCTACAATAGAGGCAGAACTTTGGGGTTCAGAGTTACCTTAGGTTGGCACTGTACATGGCAACTCACCCAGAGCTCCCCATGCTCGAGATGTAAAAGTCTTCTTATTTTCTGTGGCTTCCACAACACTCTTGCTGAGAGGTGCCACAGCTGAACATCCACTGAGAAATAAATTGTTGTCTTCCCACTGCACTGTGTCCAGTTCTGGATTGCATTCCTCCCTTTCACCATGGATTTCAGCACATTACGGAGGCAGTCTCAGAACTGGAGCTTATGTACCAATGTCATTGTTTCCCCAAAAACACTGCTGAGACATCTTTTTCTATGCCTTTTTTTTTTTTTTTTTTTTTTTTTTTTTTTTTTTTTTTTTTTGGTCCCATATCAGCCAGACAGAAATAGTAGTCCCAATGCGTTATGACCTCCATAATTCTGGAGCTCCTGTCCTATGATTCAGTTATTAAATTATTGCTCTAAACACAGGGAAAGAGTTTTTCTAGATACTTTTTTTCTTTTGGCAGTGTTTGTACAGCAACATGTCATTGTAGCCAAAATCTGATTAATACTGCTGGGCTTTGTTAATAAGTTATTAGCAAAGGACAGTTGAGGAGTAAATGGGATCTAATAGAAGATTCATAGGTTTACCATTATACTCCATCGTTATTTAGAGGTAGCTTTTTTTGTAGTCGTTATGGAATAATGACAATATGATAATCTTCAAAGCTCTCTATTCCAGCACCAACCTTTCCTCTGACTTATAATTAAGATGTCAAAGTTAATTTCCCTCTCATAAAGCAGAGATTTTTCTTTCTTTGCTGATGCATCTGTTTTATAGATATCCCTTCTCAACTCCCAGTGCTGGGCTTAACATCTCTGAAAGATGAGGGGAGGGAGTACACAGTGCTTCATCTTTCACTGTCAGCCCTCAAAACAAGTTTTGCAAAAAAAAAATAAAGAAAAAAAAAGAAAAAAAGAGCTTGTCCCGTTGCTAGATGGCTCATGTGGGTTGGGACACTATCTGTTACTGACATAAATGTCAGGAAACATAAAATCATGAAATCATTTAGGTCAGAAAAAACCTTTATGACTGTCAAGTCTGACCATTTACCCAGGACTGCCAAGACCACCACTAATCCTTGTCTTCAAGTGCCACATGTACACATCTTCTCAATCCCTCCAAGCATGGTTACCCCACCACTGCCCTAGGCAGCTTTTTCCAATGATGGACAACCCTTTTGGTGAAGAAATTTTCCCTAGTATTGCATGTAAAATTTCCCTGGTGCAACTTGAGGCCATTTCCTCTCATCCTGCTACTTTACTTGGAAGGAGAGAGAATCATTTAGGTTGGAAAAGACATTTGAGATCCTTGAATCCAATGCCAGGATCTTTCACTTGTTTCCAGAGTATGGTGTGATGCTTTTTATTTTTAGGTGAATGAAATAGGATCCATAAGGCAAAGCTGTGCTCCTTGCATGTCAAACGTACCAAAATGTTTTCATACAGCAGCCTTTTGATGTGCCCGACACCTAGACTCATGCTGGGCCTGCCAAGTGTCATCCTTGAGAATGTCCTTATCCCTTTAAACGTTCATGTGCTCTTGCTTTTTCTCATGTATTTTTATTACTAACATGTTTCCCAGCTGATAATGCAGCAGTGAATACATTATTCAGCCTGGATTGCTGACTTCACTGCTGGCTGTCTCCATTACAGCAATATCATCCAACACTTATGAGTGGGGATCCCAAGATTCATCTGAGTGTCCTGGCAGAACACGGCTGATGCTTCAGGGCTTAGTGGGAAGAGGCATTGGGATGGGACCAGAGCCAGGGATCTCTGTCCAGGTTCCCCTCAGCACCAGAACACACAAGCCCAGCTCCTCCAGTCCCCTGTGAGCCCCAGGAGATGAAGGAGAGGCAGTAAAAGCTTCTTGGGGCTGACCTGTGCTTCTTCTATTACATTACAGAGCTAATACCACAGTGCCACATCCCTTTCCCTCTTATCCCACATGAACCGTGAACTGAGCAATTATCCCTGCATCACACAGGGGGGCTGTGAACCTTAATTAATTTGTGGGTTTCAGTTCTTTGTGCTGTCAAAATGCAGTGTGTAAAATTCCTTTATTACTTCACAGTTAATAGCATTATTTATTTGACTGAGGGTAGTCCTCACCAAGCCTGCGTTATAGTGGGTTTCCTATTCAACATGATATGCTGGGCAGGCAGACTCCCTATGCTCCCTAACACCAACTTAAACAGGAAACAATCAGGTTAGGTATTAGGAAGTAGTTCTTCCCTGTGAGGGTGCTGAGGTCCTGGCACAGGTGGCCCAGAGAAGCTGTGGCTGCCCCAATTCCTGGAAGTGTCCAAGGAAGGCCAGGTTGTACATGGTTTGGAACAACCAGAGATAGTGCTAGAGGTTCCTGCCCATGGCAGGAGGTTTGGAATAAGATGATCTTTTAGGTCTCTTCCAACTCAAATCATTCTAAGAGTTGGTGATGACCCACCAGTAGGCCTGGAGGGGTCCCTCCCCAGGTGGGTTAGTGTCCATATATAACTTTAGGTTGCAGAAAGTACAAAGGAACATGGCCATATCTGCACACACTGTTATCTACATGGAAGAGGAATCTGCATTCAATGAGTGGGGTGGTACAAGAGGGAGCTGAATGGCAAGCAGCATTCATGTCCAGCTGCTTACAGAGACCAAGCTAGGTGAAAATTAAACAGGCCATTAAGCAGCACTCCAATGGATTAACATTTGTCTGTCTCGCTTACACTGCAGGATTTCAAAATTCCTTTGAAGTTTTCATATTAGAAAATCATTTTCCAAGCCACATAACTTTGAGGAACAGCTGACTAATCCTTTAGGATTTAAGGAGGTTAACTAACATGCACAGTTTTGTAGGGAGCTATCATTTGTACTTTGGTAGCACACATGAAAAACATTGACAATAAGTTATGGTCTGTAAAGAGCCATAATGCAAGCATGGCATCATTTTGGTAACTTTTGTAGAAAGCTTCAGTTTTCTTCATAGAGCACAGGTAGGGACTTCTGATCTTGTTCAATTATAACAATTAATAGTAACAGAACTGTTTGCTTCTAACTCTCACTGAAGTCAATATGGTTACACTTTTCTGTTCACCAGGTTAATTTATGGTTCTGTAGTTTCTCCTCTGACTCTTCAGGAATCCCTTCTATGGGCTGGCAGAACATCAGCAGTGTTTTCCAGCAGCTGGGACCAATGGTGGGGTGCCCAGCACTGGTCTGGCACTGGAGCCACACCCCACTATTTGGGTGGGTTTTGGGGTTCTCCCGTACAGGGCCAGGAGCTGATCCACCTGCATCCACTCCAGCTCTGGGTATTCTGTGTTTTCATGATTTCAAACACAAATGGGGCCTGCAAAGCCTCCAGAGTCACATTTGCAGTGACCAAAAACACCCACCTGCACACAACATGGCATTTCAAATCCTGCCTTTAATCTCAGATTACAGTAACAGCCTTCTCCCCATCCAATTACTTGTCTTACAATTGACATCAGAATATTAAATCCCTAAAAACTAAAGCACTTAGAAAGTATAACCTACTTTTAAAGCAGACAAGATTTATAGTGGAAGCATTTGCTTTCTAGTCCTTGACATTATCAAAGCCACTGATGCCTCATCAGCAGCTTCATAAATGAGACCTCCAAACTCAGTATCTGGTTGCCATTTGCTGAGCGCTGTTTGCTGTCTGAGCTCTGCCAGTGGCAGTCTGGCACAAGTCCAGACCTTTACCCTAGAGGCATTGGTGTTGGGTTTGGTCAGAGTGTGACTTCAGCACAGGAACCCCAGAAAAGGCCTTTGCCATTGCAGGGAAAGGAGGTCAAACAGCCATCCTGGAAGTGCTCCACCCCCAGAAGTGTTCAAGGCCAGGGTAAAGCAACCTGGTCGAGTGGAAGGTGTCCCTGCTCATGGCAGGGGTGGCATGAGATGAGCTTTAAAGTCACGTCCAACTCAAACCATTCTGTGATTCCATGATCCTTCAGAAGCAGCAACAGTAGGACACTACTGAGCAAAGAACAATTTGATAAATGCTGCTGTTGCAGGAGTCTTGACCCACAGGTATCAGCACAAAGTGACTATCCCAGAGGAGGACTTCCCTGTAGGACCACACCACTGCCCCACAGCCGTAGCCAGCCATTTATGGCTCTCTGGTGGCACAAGAGCTGGTCCTGGCTGAGTCCCTCTGACTGTGTGGCAGATGACAGCCCTGTCACCCGTCCACCATGACTCTGAAAGCACATGTGACTGTGGTGTGCCCTTGACATCCTTCTACTGCCACACACTGCCTGGTGCAATTTGGTCTAGCCTGCACCCCTCTGACCATTGCTGAGTAGCAGAGGCAGCCACTGGCAATGTGGGCTCACTGCTGGCAGCCCCATCATCCAGAGAAGAGCTCAAATGAAAACTGGGGAATCCTTGCACTGGAGCAAGCACCAGCCTTCTGGCAGCAGCGGCGATAGTGCCCCTGGTCCACACCTCTGCCTGGCCCCAGCCCTCATTGTAAATTGCTGCATTAACCTACATGGAGAGGCATTAACTTTCACTCCTGAAACAAGGTGCAATTAGTTGGGCATAAAAGAACACCAAAACAACACCTCTAAAATATGAATAGAATCAAGCCAGAGAAGCAGAAAATTACCTAAGTGGGATATCTGCTGCAGTTTAACTGAAAAATCATGGTAGCTGGATTGGCAGTAAAGAATTTGTCTTTTATTACCAGTTCACAAGCACCTTTGCTATCGCCTTTTGTTTGCTCCTGGAAATAATCCAGAGTTTTAATTGCCATTAACTCTTCCCTATGCATTCAGGAATGTTCAAGAAGCTCAATGTACTGGTTTCACATCCCCCCGACAGGCTCCTTTGGCTGCCTCAAGGCAGTTCGTTGATCAGTAATTGATTCCGATAGCACATAATTCATCACTGACCAACTCTACTCCTTGCAGCCTACCCAAATATTGTAGAATTGCAGGATAATTTGCATTGGAAGCACCCACAAGCTCATTCCATTCCACTCTCTGACACCTTCCGCTTGGCCTTGAAAATTTGCAGGGATGGGGCAGTCACATCTTCTCTGAGCAGCCTGTGCCACTGTCTGTTCCAGAGATGGGCAGCAGCCTTCCTGGGAAGTCATGGTTCCTGGAGCTTTGCCACCAGGCCAAGCTCCAGCCCCACCCCTGGAGTATTTACAAAGGTGCTGCTCTCTGCTAGTGCTCCTGCAGAAGGGCCCAGGTCCCCACCAGATGTGATAGTGACAGGACTTACAAAATGAACTGGGATCTGCCCCAAGTCCACTCCCCTGCAGCCCTGAGGAAACCTGCTCATCAGGATGCACCCCAGCTGCTATGCCCATCCAAGTGCTTTCTGACTCCAAATCCTTCCCTTGCACAGGTCTCTTCTCTGACTGCTGCACCCAAAGAAACCTGAAACACCTGTGTAGGAGCCAGAGCCCAAACAAGGTTACTTTGGGGCTCTGTGTGGCTAGCATGTGCACAAGAATGTGTCATAGTCGAGACAGACACTGCACTCAAAGTGCTTCAATAAAAACCTCAGAGGGCCTCAAGTATCAGTGCCACATCATCTAGAAGTCTTTCTTACCTTTTTAATGTAGCAATCTTATGGGCAGCTCCACACAGCTCTAGCTCCTTCTTCTCTTCCTCCTTCTGTAGTTCTGGCTCACTGCTCTCTGTCCCTAGCACAGCCACCTAACTCACTCTGTCTGTCTGTCTGTCTGTCTGTCTGTCTGTCTGTCTGTCTGTCCCTCACATGATCACCTGCCCCCTCATCCTCCCAGCACAGCCAGCAGACTCCAACTGACTCTCTACTACCTAACTCACTCTTTTATCACACTCACAGCTGTGAGGGCACAGCTGTTCCCACTCTTTGGTAATTAACACAGCTGCAATATATTGGAGGCAGGATTGCCTTTAGCACTATCTCTATCTGTCTTATTACCACAGGAATATGCCATGAGCAGCCAGTGACAGCCCTCAGCACAAGTGATTTTCAAGACTGATCAGCCATGGTGAATTGAAGTTCTTGCCCTCCAGATCACAGCACTGAGCTCAGGGCTGCACCCAGGACAGACCCTCCCACTTCAGCACAGCCCACTCAGGACTAGGCTTCCCCATAAAAAGCTGGAGATAACATGGAGTTTTATCTAGCAAAGCCAGATATATCCGAAACCTCAAGGAATTTCTGCCCCATCTGTTCTGGGCAGATAGGAAGTGCACAGTAATGTGCAGCTCCTGGGACTTTCAATAGTAATTAACAATCTGTTCTACTCAAGTCTTGGTGGTAAGGGGCTAGGAAAAGCTGTCTGCCAGGATCTGGAGGAAGAAGACTACCAGAATGACTCTGATATGGCTGCAAATGCTCCTGAAATGAGAAAGATCCATTTCTCCCAAGGGCTGTTGCCTCAAGAGCCTCCTGCTTTCCCTATTGCTCTCTGAAGTTCATATATATATAACGTTTTTGTTCCCATCAATGCTACTCCTGGATTTATGCTTATAGGAAAAGCTTCTGGAATGTGCTGTGGGAACTGAAGATTTTAAAAAGCAATTTGAGAGGTAGTGCAGAGAATGTGCTCCGAAGAGCTGCTGCCATTTCTCTCCCTGCTATGCAGGACTTGTTGTACCTGCAGCACTGGCTGCTTGTTCCAGCCTGGTTCCAGCTCTCTTCATTTACAAGATGCATTATTTACCAGCCTGATATGCAGCTCATTTAAAAATCAGATTTATCAGCAAAATAGTAGCACTTGCTATGGTGGCTTCCAACAAGAGTGTTTTGCTGGGCTTGTGTTGACTCGGCAGTTTTCTGCCCAATTCATCACCAAAGGGCACTAGCTCAGAGTGCTCAACCCCTTCCCAGCCTAGGGACTCTGATCACAACACCACTGGGATATGGACCACTTTGGACTTTGGACTTCCACCAGCAAGCCAAGCAGGAGGAGGCCCACACCAAGGGAATGACCTTCATCGAAGCACAATGAACTCAGTGCTGCAAAGAGCCTGGATCCACAACCAGATCCTGTTTGGGCAGCTGGATGCTGAGCTCAAGGGGCTATTCGTCTGTCCTGCTCCACAGCACCCACAAAGCAGGGCTAATGCAGTTTGTGACATGTACCAGTGGTGGCAACAGGTCCTGGTGGAGGGACCCAGGATACAGCACCGACACCAGAGGTGCCATCCCTGTGCCCACTGTGGGCAGATCCTTGTTTGGCTGCCTGGGAGAGAGGCTAAAGGAACAGCTGAGCATTGGCCACACTCCTATGCAGCAAGGGAGGGTATAAATATGTATGAGAAGATCCAGGCAGTTCCTGTAAAGCTGCATCCTGGAATGCACCACCTGCCCTGTGCCTCATGGATCTCCGAGCTGCCACTTCCCACAGCTGGGAGTGGCGTCTGCCCTGCTCCTCTTGTTCTGCAGCAGTCCAGCATTGCCTGGTCTGTTGTACAGAGCTTTGGGGGAACAAGTCACACCAGCTGAACCACACTGCAGGGACTGTTCTGGTGCCAAGGACATTTTAGCACATTATGGGAAGTGTCAGTCACATTGGAAAGGTGGGACAGTTCATGGAGTGAAGTGTAACTGGAGCTGCTCGGCATCTCAAGATCCAACCTGGAAAGAGGATACTAGTGCTCAGAGGAGCAGTGTCCCTGTGTGCTCTATTCCCAGCCAGCACCCTCTACCCTTTTCCTCCAGCTCCTGGGACCAGGAGCCAGTCTTGGGTAGGAACAAACCAGGACCCTCCGAGAGCACCAGCAGAGCGCCATGGGCACAGGAGCTGGAGCCAGGGCCAGGGCCAGTCACGTTTGGGCCACCCATGGCTGAGGAGCCCACAGCCACCTTGGCACACCTACACCTTCACTCTGCAACATGTGTGTGCACACTCACTGCTCCAAGCACCGCAGCCCCTCCTGTGCAGCCAGGAGCAGGAACACACTGTAAACACACTTAAATATTTATTAAAAACTCCAGAGGGAGTTTTTGCCATGACCCAGATTTCTTTCCCCTTGATGCCTCACCAGGACCCAAGGGGATTGAATGAAATGAGAGCTTGGATGTGGACACGCATGGCTCGCCTCTGTCCACAGCAGCCCCCAGCCCAAATCAGCCAGGACAGCACATTTTCCTTGCCCACTGTCCCATCCTCACAGGGCTTGTCTTTGAACCAAGATGGACACATGTCTCCAGGTGCTCCACTACTCAGCTGCAATGGGGACAAGCACAAAGTGGATGCCGTGCTCCCTGTGGGGCACAGGAGAAGAATCTGGGATGCTCCAAGCAGGATCAGCCCCTTTCCTGCATCAGGCTTCTCCAGGAGAGGTGCCTGACAAAAGTTTCCCAGCCTCAGACCCACCTTGCTGCAGCATTGCTCAGTTCTTTTCCCCACCTGCTCAGGCCAGGGGCAGGCTGACTTCCCTGGGGGCACCCACAGGCGCTGGCAGGGCCGAGTGTTGCTCCCCAGCTCCTGCTCCAGCTCACAGTGGAGTCATGTCCTCCAAAGGCAGTGCTGCCTTATCAATAATAAAAAGCAATTTCCCCAGACAGAGCCAGGAGATTACTCAGCCCTTCGTGCACCTCATCTGCAGCTGACAGAATGGGAAAGACTTTAGGAAGATGCAATTTGACAGTAACACAAAACAACAACAGCATTAAGGGAAGAATAATGGCAAAGGCATCTGTCAAAAACCACATATTCCTTAACCAGGAGAAAGAAGTCAGAATAGTCAGATCCAAGCAGAGGCTGAAAGGGAGGGCAGGAGTGCAGCAAGGAGCCAAGTACCACTGCCCATGGGGCATCCTGGCCACCATAGGATTTCAGCTTCGGGATGTGGACACAGGGAGAACTAGAGGGCCTCAATGTCACCTCAGCCAGCTCAGCATCTTGCCAGCTCTATGGCCACAGAGTCCAGAGGAGGGAAAGGCATCACTGTGCATGACACAAGTAATGTTCCACATCCATCAGGGCAGGACTTGGTGTCGTGAGCCCACAGCAGACACATGGCATGGGGGGAGCCAGGCACCATGGTCACATGTGGCATGGGAGAGGGATGGAGCCAGGCAAGATGCTGCTGCTTCAGTCAATGTGAAAACAGGCCAGAGGATGTCTGATGGTATTGGAGAGAAGAAAGGTGTCCAGAGGAGCTGGGCTCCATGAGGTTGTGCCAGCTCAACAACCCAAGGTCTACAGCCCAGGAGCTCACAGCAAGGATTCAGGTGCCTGCTGCCAAGAGGGGACTACTATCACCATGGGGACAGCCCTGATGACACTGGGGGAAGAGGGAACACGTTTTAGCTGGCAGTGCTGGCAGCCCTTGGACAAGCATCAGCTATTTACCACCAGCTCACCACAGTCTTGAGAGCCGAGCAGGGTGCAGCAACTGGGGCTGGTAGGCAGTGTCCAGAGCCCCTTTCCCCCCAAATCCAAGAGCAGGGAGACATGTCACTGCTGATACTGCAGTACAGCAGGGCTCAAGCCACTGAGAGACCTGTCTGGATGAGGCTGGCCTGATCTTCCTCTAACAAGGGCACTGCATTTATGGGTGTTTATGTGCCCTCCACATGTAATTTGAGCCCCTGCTCAGTAGTTCACCAAAGTTCAAATCCTATGAATGGTGCTGCCATGAAGAGACCTGCCCAGGACAGCCTAAGCTCCCAAGTCCTCCCCAGAGTGGGGCCAAGCTGTTCCTCTCCAGTCTTTGGGAATGTTGGTGTCAAGCACATAGAGCATGACATGGCCCAGACAGGATCCCATTAAGAGTCTGTTATGCCTCAATACTTGAAATTAAAAGAATGGGGATGTGAAAGAGAGCCCCCAGTGAGTGAGGATCTGATCCACTTTTGAATGTGGGCTGCATGTCATGAACCACATGAACACCTGAATACAAGAACCAGAACCATGACTCTAAGTGTGGTTAAGAGGACTTGCCTTGGAGAGAGACAGTACTGCCGGAGTGTTTCAATGAGCTATTGGGCTCTGCTGAGTGAGGGATTCCCACTAAGCAGAAATGCTTCCATCCCATCCCCTCACACAGACCTTCTCCTCCAGAGAGGGTGTCTCGAACTCTCACTAAGGACCTTGGGGATCCCCCAGCCTTGGAAAGAGGGCCTGACTCACAGCACAGTGAGTGCTGCAGGCAGATGCTTAGTGTGAGGGACTGGGGGAATCCCGCATGAAGCCTGTAATCCCCATCATGAAGCCACACAGGAACACATCCTGGTGTCTAAGGTTCCCTCTCCCACCTGGAGACAACAACTGTGCAAGCCCCTGTCCCCTCTGGAGGCAGGCCCCTACAGAGCCTGATGCTCATTTCTCCCAGGCTGGTTTAGCATAAGTCACTGTGGGGTCATGACACCCATTATACAGCCCACTCATGAACACTCTAGCTGCTTTAGGCAGCCCAACTGGCCTGGGCAGGTGCAGCTTTGGGAAGCAGCAGGAGGAAAATTTCTCCAGAAAGTCACTGGAACAGCCCCAGCACCACCAAGGAGCTGCAGACCTCTGCAGCTGTGGACAGTGCCAAGACAGGGAGGCAAAACACCAGATGCAAGAGGGACATCTGACTTGGAAGGACACCTAGAGCCTGTCACTGTCTGAAGCAGTGTCCCAAGGATTTACAGCCTGGGCATGGGCACCAGAGCTCTGGAAGCAGAGGCTCAGCCAAAACTTCTCTGGATCTGGCCATGTTGGAGCATCTGAGAGAGAGAGAGAGGACACCTTCTGTGTTATCCAGGCTCCTAGAGCTGCTGCCAGTCAATAAAAAACAGTGAAGCATTTGATAATTGTATGCCTGGACAGACAAACAGGACTTAATGAAATCTTTATTTTAAAAATATGATTTTTAATTTAAATGCAAATTGGGTGCTGCATTAGCTGTAGGTCACTTGCACTGACACACTGCTTAATTAACAGGGCTGAGGCTTAGGAAGCAACAGCACGAATAGTTGGCCTTTTCCTGGGCATTTATTTTAATTAAAATTTTTCAGGACAGGATCAGTCCTGTTCTACAGAACAGCTCCTCACCAGGTTCAGCTAGATCTTTCCCAAACCACACATGCTGCCAGGGATACTGTCAGCAGGCTATTAGCTATTAATGGAGCAGGGCACATTTGTTTCTGCATCTCAAAATCCCCTTTGGCAAATCACAACTCACAGTACTCTGCTCAATAGATGCTTCTGCAGCATTCAGCATCAGGCAAATGGTGTCAGTGATAAATCTGTGCAAGGATAGCAGAGATGTTTCCAACTACTGAGGTGAATTACATGGATAAGTCTTCAGAAGATACATTAAACCTAATGTGAAATCAAACCTTCCAAGTCATGAGCAGAGCAGTTATCCTGTATTTTATGCAAGTTATGTGCAAGAGGATCTTGTTCAGCGATCTGCCTTTGCCAAGAGAGATGAGCTGAAATGAGAGCCCTGATCCAAGAGAGAGGGTGCTCTGATCTCTGGTCAGCACTCCTGGCATGGAGCTTTAACCCTTCCCTCAGCCCGGCTCTGCCTCACGTGAGAGAAATCCTGATGTGAAACATCACCAGGAGAGGAGCGGGCAGAGCAGGAGTGACCCTGCGGCTATGCCAGTCAGGAACCACTCAGAGTTCAATCAGTGCCATGTCCCTCACAGAGCAGATAAATGGCAACTCGTAGGGAGAAAAACGAGATAAACAGTGGCCTTAATAGTGCACCATTGTCCTCCAAATAGCAACCTCAGCCAGGGCTGCCTCTGGGCACAGCAGGAAAAGCCCTTGGATTAAAGGACATGCTCTCAGGTTGTCCCTTCTCTGCTGTGCTATGTTTCAGCTCATTTCCATCCTGGTCAGCTCAGAGCAGATCCAGAACCAGCTGAGTGAGACACATAAAGAAGCACAGGGTGGAAGCCCAGGGCTTGGTGTGTGCCAGGTGTCTGGAGAGCTGTTCCCTTACTCCCTCCGTGTCCATAACCCGGAGGGTACAAACTCACCCAATCCTCCTAAAGGGTGTTGGAAATCTCATTTCCAATGCACAATGGGACCTAACCACCTCTTTTCTCACCTGGGAAAGCCCAGATGAACATGCATGGCATGTTCACATGCCCATCACCACCTGCAACAGCAGACACCCCTGTGTGATCTTTGCCATCATTTGCTCTGTGTTGTTGGGACTCGGTGCTCCTACGCCACCAATGTCTGGCTGGAGGCAGCTGATGCTCTCTGGGGTGGTGACCCCCACTGCAGGTGTTCCCAGTGAGCCACTCCAGGGCCACAGCTATAAAAATTAGGATTTGGAGTTCATTTGTTTCCTGTACTCCTGTCTGCCTATAAATATGTGGGTTCATTCTGAAAAAAGACCCTGTGTATCTTCCAGCTTTCTACATGTAGGGAACAGCAACCTGGAGTTCAGAGAGCTCCCAATGCAGGTGACAGCCACGGTTGCCTTGGGATTGGCATCCAAAGCCCCCAAGGCTGGGAGCCCCATGGACCCAAGGACTGTCTTCTCCTATCAACTCAGCTATTTGCTTATTCCCTTGCTAAGCCCTGACCTGAGGGACTTGGGGCTCAATTGAGCAGAAGGTGAAGACATCAACCCACAAATGAGGGGATAACTTTTCCAAGTAGGAGTCTGGAGGTATGCCAGGGAAACATAGGAATGCTCCTGGGGGTGGCTTCACTGAGCCCCCTGCCCCTGCTCACCTCCCCATCCTGCCCACCATACCGTGCTCATCAGCTCCTTCACGTCATGGCACCCAGGCTCATGCTCATGGCACCAACCATCAGACCTGAGCCTGGAGACTCATCCAAAGGGGTCACAAACTCCTGGGGGAGGTGAAGCTGGCAGGTAAGAGGGAAGGTGCTTTAACGAAGCACCCAGCATTAAACCACTGAAGGATTAAAGAAAGGAAGGAGTTGGATGCTCCACAAAAACCCAGTCGTTAGTGAAGCCCAAGGGTAAATGCAATTGTTTTCTGGTTTTTTTTCCTGCCTTTGATGACCCAGTTTTTACTCTCATCAGCACCAGGCTTGTGTTAATTTTTAAATATGCTTGGGTAACTGAGAACATTAACTATTCATGATCTTATCTGCAATAGCTGTTGGCTCTCACACTGTGCTAAGGAGAGCTGAACTTGCCAGAGAAGGCAGGAGCTGGTTCTTCCTGAGCATCTTGTTGAAATAATCACAGGGGTGGGGTTCCACCACACTCCTGGATAAATCAAGGGTTGTGGGGCAGGTTAGGATCATTGAGGCCATTCTCCTGCAATTGAGGTGGCTTGAAAAAACTTAAGAGGACACAAAAAGCTGGGATCTGGACACTCTGAATGCTTCAGCTCCAGGGAAACGCCAATATGGTTTATAAATTTAAGGGAGTTCTCCTGTGGTGGCAGGTGACTCGGCTGTCCCCTGCCCAGCCAGGTAATGTCCTAGTCCAGGCAGAGGCTGGAGAAATCCCTGGTTATCAGGAATGTGAGCTGATAAATCACAGAATCATGAAATGTTTTAGGTTGGAAGGTACCTAAAAGCTTATCTCGTTCCACCCTTGCCCATAAGCAGGGATACTTTCTGGTAGACTAGGTTGTTCCAAGCCCTGGCCAAACCTGGCCTTGGGACGTTTCATGGGATGGGGCAGCCATGTGCCAAGGCCTCAGCAACCTTACAGGGAAGAGTTTCTTCCTAATATCTAGTCTTTCCCTCATCATCTTAAGGCCTTTCACCCCGGGGGGCCCAGCCCAAACTTCTGACTTACAAGATGATGTTAGCTCCTTGGCAGCCGGAAAAGGGAAGAGCCTGGATCACCTGGGACTTCTGATTTAAGACTGAACCTCCAGAGGCATATACAGTACTCTTATTCATCAGCCAAGCTGTCAATCCATGCTAGAACTTCCTTAGGAAAAAAGCCCTTTCACATTCATGCTAGACCACCACATCCTGTCACTACACGCCCTTGTGCAAAGTCTCTCTCCAGAATAAACATGGAAGTCTGTGTGTCTAGGGTGGGGGAAACAAGGCACATGCAGCTCTTGGGAGCCCTTTCCCTGGGTGTAAACATCTTTACCAGCAAGAGCAGGGGATGAAGCAGCTGCAGGAGCTCAAGTTAACCTGGGAAAAGCCAGATGATACTGAGATCTGGGAACAGGTACAAGAGTGAAGAACACAGGACAGAGCACAGGAGAATAAAGGTGATTAATTATCAGAACATGAACCAGCAGAAGAATGCAGAGAGAGAGAGAGTTATTAAAAGAAATAAAAAGCTCATGCTGGTTCTCAGGAGGGATGGGGCTAGCAGCACCTCCCACAACCAGCACATGGGAGATGCTTCCACAAACTTGTGCTGACAGTTCATTGCTGGAAAGAAAATCTCCTTTTCAGAAGGTCTAAAGTGCAGGAAGGCAGCATTGGAAAAGCAGGAGAAAAGTGTGGGGAGTACAGTGATCTGCAAGGCTCCTGGCCCAGAGTCAATACTACCTCCCCTCCCCCATTTTCCAAAAAGGGTACAGGTACTCCCTGCAGGAAAACTGAAATAAGAATAAGAGAATCAAAGAATGGCTGAGATTGGAAACACCCTCTGGATGGCACCTTGTCCAAATCTCAGAGTCCCACGAACATGGTCAGTCGGCAAAGTTCATTCTCCTTTTTTTTTTTTTCCTATGAAAACTAAATACAGTAGGACAAAATATAATCCTTCGATCTGCAAATTAACAGAGTCACACTGAACGCTCAATGTATACAGCATTTTATTGTTTGGATGTATGTTACAATGGACAACCCTATATTACATATGCTATACAAAATATACATTCTGATGTGAAAAAAATATAAATAGACAATAGGAAATAGCAAGAGGGAATAGAAGCAGCTTTGCTCTTGCTGCTTCTGACCCCTCAGTTCCTGTACCGGTAGTATCAATGCTTTGGCATTGATTGAGGCAATTGCTTGTTTTTACTGAAAAAAGAAAGGCCACTGTTCCCTCTCCAAAGGGGGAAGAAGACCCACATGATTTTCTCCTCCAAGTCTACCAAATAAGTTTTTCCACAGTGCAGTAAAGTGTCACCTACTTACAAGCATCAGCTATTTACAACCAGCTTATGGACTTTAAATGCTCATGGAAGGATGTAAAAGTCTTAATTCAGGATTCAGCTTTTATAGGCCACTCTCACAGAAATCAGAGCAGCTTTAGCTGCACTGTTTGACAGCCAGCATAGTCTTGGCTCAGACAGCAGTGATTTTAAAGCCCTGGTCTAGGCTAAGCAGGTCTCACCTACCTAAAAGGTATTCCCTTGCTCCAGACAGTTGTACCCCAAGTGCTCCCAGGGTCTGGACAATGCCAGCTGCGCTGTGACAGATGTGTGTGAGCTCAGCTCCTACAAAGAGAGAGAGGAATGAAAGAAATAGGAACAAGCATTTGCCAAATGGTGACAAGAGAACAGCAGCAGGGATGTGGTTTTCCCAATCCTGGGAATCACACATTGCCACCAGTGCCCTGTCCCAGTAGCCTGAGTGACTGGCTGAGAGAGCAGCCCACAAGGATAAGGCTTGGCTGCTGCTGTAGTTTCATGGCATGACCTTTCTCATCTGGATTTAAACTGACAGTGATGGGACCCTGCAGCAGGGATCACTGGATTCAGAATAAGCATGTGCCTTAAATGCTGTCTGGGAAGGAAAAGTCTGGAGGAAATAAAACCAGAAAGAAGTGAACTTAAGAATCTTTTTTTTTTAAACCTTTTACTTGTCAGAATCCAAAAATTTACACACCTGTGTTTCTCTCCATTTTACCCAAAGGTCAAGGACAATTGGATCCCCCTCCCATTAAAGCTGCTGTCTACCAAAGCACCAAAGCTGGCTTTGAGAGCATGGGAAGAGGCCTTGAAAATATTTGCACATTTAGAAAGATTTGACTATTATTCCTGTCCAAAGAGCCATGGCAAAAGCATCATTACTCCCAGTGTTTCCCCACTCATGTACTCAAATACTTCACCACAGGCTCTAAATTCAGCTGTGATTCTGCACAACTAGACCTGACAATTGAGTCACAAACCCTTCAGTCCAGGAATGGATCAATGGGAATTTCACATACCTACAACTGAGCTGGGTCAAAAAGGGGCTTCTGTCTTCATAAAAATATCACACAGATGATTTTATTTGGGTACAAATCCTACAGCTCCAAAGCAGGCAGTAGTGACCAGGAAAGAAGCATGCCACTCTAAAGGCATGACCACAGAGCACAGTGTACCCGCTGAAAACACATAGAAGTCTTTTAAAACGTTCTACAAAAAGGAGCATTTTCCCCCCCCAGAAAAGTACTTTTCAGAAAGTCTTTATAATGTCATTGTTTCTCCTCATTTTGTCAGGCGCCATCTCACTGGAACTATCAAGTCTGAGCTTCCTCTCTCTCAGCAGGATTTTTCAGTAGCAAGGGGTTCCCTGCATTGTGTCATTTCTCATCTGTCAAATATTTAAACATTTTGACCACATTAAGGTTTAAGGGAACTATTAGCTCAACAATTTAGCCTGATATTTTACAACAGAAAAGGACCAGTGTTTTAAACTCCAAATGCCTTTGGCTATGCAGAAGAAATAAGTATTTATCAAGTGCTGTCTCAATTTACCTCACGCTTTTCATCACCACATTCTTTTTATAAGTTCACTTAACTGTCAACTACAAAAACATATCGAGTCCCTCTCAATAGACACAATATGAAGGGGGGCTTTATAGATAAAAGCTTAGATAAACCTTGAAACTCTGCTAATATAATGAAATGGATCAGCTTGCCGCCAGGTCAGCCAGGTGCACAGTTGTAAGCAACAATGAAATTCATCAATATCACAGTTCTACCACATATCTATAAGTAAATGCACTTGTTTTCAAAACAAAGACAGCTCTATTCCCTCACAAACAAGCTTTTGGTTCCCCCAAGCCCCTCATATGGCTTGATATGCAGCTGTCAAGACTAACAGTATGATACATACTTTGGCATAATAAAAAATAATTTACATTACAGCCAACACATTTATATGCTTAGTGTATACAAAATATTTATAAATGCAAGTTTCTTTACAACTAGAATCCATTATTCATAGAAGAAAACAAGCCCCAAATATAGACTGGCAACAGACACCTGCCAACAGTCTAAGGAAGGAAAAGCTGGCCAAGAGTTTTATGCTTACAGTTCCAGGGGAATTCCATGAGGAGGCCCTGATGGTTTGTTTCCAAGCAGACAAAGCACTGTGAAATAGCTACACACATTCTCGAGAGCTTTCCAAAGCATGCACCACCACAAAGGCTGCTTCCAGCATCACACAATCCATGTTTTCATGGTATTTTTGTAGATGGCACTAATTATCCACATGTTCTCTGGTACACAGTCCCATTTTCCAACAGAGAAATTGCAGAAAAAAGGGCGTGTGCCACCTCCTCCAAGAGAGTCTGACTGTTGGTACTTGGAGACACATACATGAGCATCTTTGGCCTTGGGGTTAGTCCTGAGGTAGTAAATACAGTCAGTCAACCTGGATTTGCTTTCAGGGCTTTGTGAGTGTTTTATGTGGTTTCACTGTGGTCATGAATGTTCCGTGTCCTGTTAAAATCAAAATTCTCCTCCCGTAGCCTGTGGCAGGCTCTGGGTGAGGCCTGGTCCCGGTCACTGCTGGTGACACCATCACCCTGAAGTGGCTGTGGGGCCTTGTGGGCCAACGGATGGTGCAGGAATTGCGGGTGAGAGCAAGCCAGGTCTTTGCTGCCTCCCCCCCACAGAGGAACCTGGAACGGCTCTGAGGGAGAAAAATTAGAAGATGAACAGGAGCAAGTTCACAGAGTCAAGAAATATCCTAAGTTGGAAGGTACCCTCAAGGGTCGAATCCAGCTCCTGGCCCTGCACAGACACCCCAACAAATTCCATCCTGTGCCTGAGAGCATCGTCCAAGCACCCTTTGAGCTCTGGCAGCCTTGGAGCCATGACCATTCCCTGGGGAACCTGTTCAGTGCCTGACTACCCACTGGAGGAAGAACCTTCTCCTGATCCAGACCGTGCCTGACACAGCTCCAGCTGCTCCCTCAGGTGCTGTCACTGCTCACAAAGAGCAGAGATCAATTGCACTCAGATTTTAAGTAGATTTGAGCTCTGTGACTTGGCAATTACAGTCATTCTGAGCTGATTTTCTCTGTTTTTTGAGAGTACATTTTACTAGACAATCTCCTTTTCCAGCAATCTCTTACAGTAACCAGGAACACACACAGCTTCAGTGTAAATTATTAAAAAGGTGATCTGGAAGAAAGTCAACACAAAACCAACCAATTTAGGGAGTTCTCTGAACTTCAGGTCAGCTCAAAGCTTGACTTTCTTATGTGAAGCCCCAATTTTTGGTTAATACATGTCCTTGAAGTATAAGCAAAGGGTCACATTCCACAAACTTAAACCTGCAGATTAAGAAACTCCATCTTTTTAACATTGCTCTTTTCAATCTCAGGTACTGGATGCAAGCTGTTGTTTGCTGATGCAACGTGGGGATTTGGAGAACAAGCAGTTAATAAATGTGAGTTATTCCACAAACTATTGGCACTTGAAAGATTAGATTGTGTGCCAATAGTGAAGGGCAGCATAACAAAAGCCGAAGTTACCGGGGAATACAAAGCAACAAAAGGAAAAGCGGACACTCACCAATAATCTGCTGGGAAGAGACTTTCTTGTCACTTTTTTTGTCATGGTTGGTAAGGAAGACAGGCACATCTCTGTCTGCTAAGAGATTACCCAGAGCACTGGTTTCATTCTGGGTGCGTGCTGTGTACATTTCCTTGGGCATCTGCATCATGAGACTTGGGAGTGTTTGATCCAGGGCGTCCTCCTCAGTGATGAAGGCATAGGGACAGTACTCTCGGGTCCGGGAGTAGATGTTGGCATTGTCATAACAATCTGAGCAGATCACTAATGGTGCTGTGCCACCTGATGAACACAACAGAAAAATAAAGTATTCCCAAAGAGGATGAGGATGCCAGATTTCCATAGGCTTTATGTCCTGGTATGATAATTTATTACAGCAACACAAATTGAAGGGCCTTTTTACAGTTAAGGGAGTAACAGAGTACTCAGCTTGAGAGGTTACATGAGAAATCCCCCAGATTCCTCCATCCAAATTCTCCAGAGCAGTGCCCTTCTGAAGCTGACCAGGGGAACCATGGACATGTTCGCCTGTTTCATGGGCAAAAAAGTTCCATGCAGGTCAGCCAGCTTGCGCATCAGAGTGAAACAGCCTTGGGATTAAACCGGGATACCTGCCCACATCCATCTTGGACCTGACTTGCCCCTGCATACCCACACACATCAGAGCTGCTGATAAACTGGTCACTTAGATGAGCTGCCTCTCAACTCCTTCCTGATACAGACTCTAGTGCAGTGACACTGGGCTAGAGGATCATGGACAGGTGTGAAAAACTATCACCGAGGATCAATTTTCAAGCCAGCGTATATAATGAGTGATGAGTTCTCAGCATTTTGATGGCAAAGAAAGCACCTCTAAGCTCAATGACACAAACATCCAGAAAAATGTCCAAACAAGGTAGGGAAATAGTGCAGACCCCTTAGTTAGGATTGTAACAACCCAACTAGATGTCTGGCACTGACAGGAAATTTTATACCAAGGATAGGAGACACAGCTAGTCAGTCATCTCCCAAGCAAAATCTATTTCCACCTCCTCTGCCTGGCCTCTAGAGATGCCAAAGGAAAGAAACAGGATAAAGACCTACTTTGACACTTAAGCTGTGAGGATGAGAGTGTGCATTGGCATTCTGCCAAGGCACTGGCAACACACCTGAGGGCTTTGCTTACCATCTGTGCCTTTGTGCATGTAGCTGCCAGCTGGAGGCATCAGCTGCTGATGGCTCCCTCCCTCCAAGTTACTGTAGCCTTCTTGAGGCTCAGACAGTGTTCCTTGGGAGGACAGGTAGCTGGGAATGTCAGCAGGTAGGTTCATCTCCTCTGCAAGACAGAATTAACATTGGCAACATTAAACAGTGTGAAGATTTCAAGGTATTACCAGCACTATTCCCCACATTAACAAGAATATGCAGAATTTCAGTTTGCATGTAAGTATCTTTTTTCTGCCTCAGTAATGACAAATCCAGATGGCCAGTTCAAAGCTGACAGGGCCAGAATAAAAATTTACACCTATTATTCCAGGCCCTGAAAACATTTCTAGGTTTATTCAAATATTTACTTCCAAACTTTACTGTCTTCCCTCAATGTAGGACAAACTTAGTGTATAAGGAATAGAATT
Source organism: Sylvia atricapilla (assembly GCF_009819655.1). NCBI lineage: Eukaryota > Metazoa > Chordata > Aves > Passeriformes > Sylviidae > Sylvia > Sylvia atricapilla. Next base: position 78,368 of record NC_089164.1, read on the forward strand.
AGCATGCTTCTGGTATTTAAAAGAACCTCTAAAATGGAGGAATTTGAGCAAATCCTTGAAGGGATTTTAGAAGGAAATCTTCAGTTTTTTAATCTTATCCATTTGTAACAAATCCAGAAATTTCATGTGTTTTAGATTAAAAACAGGACCAGAGACTGCTGATTTTACACTTAACCTGTGTTAGTGATGCTGTAATCTTCATTCTTCCTCCTCATATGGTAGATGACGATAACCCACACCAAGGATGTTCCCACCACACAACACACAACAACGATAATCACGATCCCTACTGTTGTCCAGCCGTCCTCCTCATGGACAATGGCACTCTGGGAAGAATCACAGTTGGGGGAAGCCAGGACATTTAGGTAAATATGGCCACGCTCAGTGCCCAGCGTGTTGGACATGATGCATGTGTACTTCCCAGCATCCTCCAGTCCTGCATCCACTATGATGAGGAGCTGATTTGCTGCAGCGAAGAAATGCCGCTCGGTGACTGTCAAGGGACCATCGTCCTTGGTCCAGTTGAGGCGAGGGGCAGGACTGCCACCAGCTATACACTGCAGGACAGCAGTTTCACCTCGGGTCACTGTCCTGTCCTCCAGGGGCCTCATGAAGGAAGGAGTTTCTGGGACAAAAAGTGAAACTGTAAGATAACTTCAAAGAATCACGGAATCCTAAAATGGTTTGGGTTGGAAGGGACCTTAAAGATCATTCTGTTCCACCCCTGCCATAGACAGGGACACCATCTACCAGATCAGGTTGCTCCAAGTCTCAAGCACTTCTAGGGATGGGGCAGCTGCAGTTGCTTTTGGAAACTTGTGCCAGTCCAATTCTAAATTTGGTGAAAATGTTAAAAGTCAGTATCTTCAAAAAATGCTGCACTCTGGAAGGAACTGACCTTCCATTTATTACTCAGCATGGTTCACAGGATGGGTCAGCTTGGAAGGGACCATAGTGGGTCATCTGGTCCTACCTCCCTGCTCAAGCAGGGTCATCCCAGAGTACATGGGACAGGATTGCATCCAGATGGTTCTGGAACAATCTCCAGTGAGAGAGACTCCCCACCCTCCTGTCTGGGCAACCTGTTCCTGCACAGTAGGTTCTTCCTCACATTCATGCAGAACTTGCTGTGCATCAGTTTCTGCCCATGGCCTCTTGTCCTACTGCTGAGCACACTAAGCACAGCTAGGTCCATCCTCTGACCTCTCCCTGCAGACATGGACACACATTGATGAGGGCCCCTCTCAGACATCTTTTTTCAAGGTTGAACAAGCTCATTTCCCTCAGCCTTCCACAGAATCATGAGATCATTTAGGCTGGAAACGGCCTCTAAGATTATCAAGTCCAACCATTCACCATTTCCTTGTAAGAGTGATGCTCCAGTCACATCATCATCTCCATGGCCTCTGCTGGACTTGCTCCAGGAACTCTGCACCCCTCTTGTCCTCAGGAGGCAGAACTGGGCACTCTCTATGTGCCTCACTAGGGCTGAACAGAGGAGCAGCATCACCTCCCTGACCTGCTGGTGATACTCTTTCTCATGCATCCCAAGATCTGACTGGTTTTCTTCATGGTGAGTTTGTTACCTGTGACAAAATTTGCTCTAATGCAACACAAATTACTTGCCTAATCTGCACTGCTGGACTAAGACATACCACTCAGCTCCATGCAAAGATCACACTAAGTCCAACTCCACTGGGCAGCTCTGCAACTCTGCTTCTAAAGCTTAACTGTGTAAACACCACACCAAGTGCTGCTCTTTGTATTTTAACCTCATTCTCCACCATTTCAACTTGCTGCTCATAGCTAAGCTATACTTCCACTGCAGATGTGCAGGGATCCATCTGCCAGCACAGGCTGGTCACACTTACCCAGCACAGTCAGAGTAGCATTGGCTGAGAGTCCCCCTGCGATGTTCTGGGCCATGCAGCTGTAGATCCCCATGTCTTCCATTTTCACGTTTGCGATGAAGAACACATCGTCCTCAGGCATGACATGCATCCTCCTCTCTCTTGCAGCAGGGAAATCTGTGCCACCATCCTTCTGCCAGGAGATCTGTGGAGGAGGGTGGCCCTCAGCAGCACACTCCAGCCGGGCCATTGCCCCGGTGCGGATAGTGAGATCCATGGGAGTTTTCAGGAAAGAAGGCAGCTCTGGATCAAAAGGGACATTGATTCAGCATTTTCAATACCAGGTAAAATGCAGCAAATGCTCCACAGCAGAGACAAAATTTGAAAACATCTAAACACTCCATAAGAGAGAGGAACACATTCTTCTGAAGAACTGCACAGATTTTTAGTGGTTATTTCTAAGAGTCTTTCTCCCAAAATTTAAATACAGTATCTACAGTGTTTATAGAATCACAGAATGCTTTGGGTTGGAAGGGAACCTTAAGATAATACATGTCCAAGGACAAAGACACCTTCCACCCTCCCAGGTTGCTCCAAGCCTCATCCAACCCGGCCTTGAACACTTAAAGGGATGTGTAGCCACAGGTTCTCTGGGCAGTCTGTGCTATGGCCTTGCCACACTCACAGGGAGAAATTTCTCCCTAATATCCAATGCAAACCTGCTCCATTTCAGTTTAAAGCCATTACGTTCTCTAAGATGATTTCTCACGGGAAGAATCCAGGGAAAAGTCTTTGCCACATTTGTCTTCCCTGCTAACAGGGAAGGCAAGCTTCCAACTCATCACCTCTGCTCTGAGCTACTGTGGGGATCAGTGGTCAGCTGACTGATGTGAACATTGTCTTCTCACCTCCTCTTCCCTCAAAATAAACAGGCTTATGACAGCTAAAAAAACCCCAAAAAACCAAAAACCAAACAAACAAACAAACAAAAAAGATCAACCCCCCCCCCAAAAAAAACAAACCCAAAAACCCTTTGCTTTTGACTTTCCAGTTTTTATGACTTATTTTCAGATGAGTCTTCCTCAGTTTTACAAACGTGGGAAAGGTGCTGAGTTCTGAGGAGACAGTAGAGGGAGCTTTCAGTTGAAAGAATTCCACCTCCAATTAACAAGATGAACAACTAACTGAGTTCTAATAAAGCACGGGAGATAACTGCCACTTTCAAAAAGTGAATAGAGGCTTTTTAGCCACAAAACCCCTTTGTAAAATAATGTGTGATATTTCTAAATCCCATTGATATTTTCAAGACTATTTTGGGCCAGCTTTAGTGAAAAATAGACTTATAGCTACTTAAATGAAGTTTTAGGTTCAGAGTGTTTCTCCTTTTCTGCCATTATCACTTACCATTAACAGTCAGCTTGGCTTTGTTGGAATAATTGGAGCCAAAGTGATTGGTGACAATGCACTGGTATTTCCCTTCATCAGTGAAATTCACATTGAAGAGGTGCAGGACAGTGGTGTATTCCAGCACCTCCCCACTTTGCTGCTGGTACCTGGCAAAATTCTCAACCTCTGCATCATAGAGGACCTCGCTGTCTTTGCGCCAGGCTGTGGCCATGGGTGAATCACTGCTGCTCACAGCAGTGCACATCAGGGTCACATTTGTGCCTCGCAGGGCCACCGTGGTCTCTGGGTGGATTCTGATCTGTGGTTTAGGGAAATTATCTGGAAAAAAAAGCATAATCTATTTTCACTGGGAAGCTAAATAAAAAGAATGCCCAACAGCACTACTCTCTCAGGTCAACTTCAGTGCTCAAACAGCACAAAACAGAGTGCAGAAATACAGAATTAAATCCCAAACTCACAGCAGACTCAGTGATGTACGTGGGCCCACATGGGCACCATGGCCAGGACCAAGTACCTCCCCAGCTTGATTTCAGCTACAAGACTTGTGTTACCGTGCTTCTGTATCAAAAGTCACTAAAAATACAAACCACAAACAAAGTCATCAGGGTCCACACTGAGAAGGCTCTGTCCTGCCAACCACTCAGGGTGAGCACAGCTGACACTGACAGCCTGCAGCAAATGGCTCTCACTGAGCCACTGGGGCAGCCATTTCAACTGGCAATCACAAAGCAAACTGCTTGTGTTCAACACTCTGCAGAAACAGGGCAAAACAAAAGGGTGAGTGAAGTTTATTTCACATGCATACGTGTGATTTCACGCAACAAAGCAACTTAAAGCATACAAATACAGAAACATCAGATTTACAGTATTATTTTATGCATATGGGTATTTATTATAAAATCTTAGCTATTTATGCTGAAATCAGTCCTCTATGTCAGCATTAAAACCTTACATTTCATTTCAGTCCATTTCAGTTTAAATTCATGAAGAATTTAAACTCAGATCAGAGTTCCAACTTCTTAAAAAGCAATCCCAAAGCCACTAAGCCTGTCTTTACAGTTATCTCATCCTTCTTTAAAGCATTTAAAAGGAACATTGTAGATCAGCTCCATGTTTCAAACGGAACACGACTGCCATTATGAAACGAGCAGAAGCCTCTATTCTCATTTTAATGTTAGCTGATCAATATTTAAGGCCAAAAGTAATTTGTTTCATACAGGTATCAACTGCAGCTTGTTTTCTCTGCTCCACAGAAAACGTACCAACAGGACACAATGACGGGTCTCTTCTTTTCTACCATCTGCTTTTCAAAGTTTCCTAAGTATAATTACTCATTCCCTGGAGTGCCAGATGCCACCTCTGAACTGATTTCAAGACACTGGGGGGCTGAGTTTTGTTTGCCATACTCCATGTATGAGTATAAGCGACTTGAGACAGTCCAGCACTTAACAAGAAGTGATCTGCCCTACGATGAAGCCAGTCATGGGAGAAAAGAGGCACCAAACAAGCCGAGATTCCATCCTGCTCTTTGCCTGTATGTATCAATGACTCATCACTTTTAAAATACATCAAAGAAAGCAACAAAAGTTTGCAAAACACCTGAAAGCGTCTTCTCACAGTGGCAAATCTTGCAGACTAAGTCCATCTGTCCAAAGTTAACTAACGGACTAACAGTTTTAGACCAGATTACAACAGTCAGAGACTTTATCTCACAGAAAAGACTGCATTACAGAAGGATTAGTCTTGGGTGTGAAGGTCACTTCACATTATATTACTTCAGATGTCTGAAGACCACAAGAGACCCTATCAGCTTAAACATCCGCTGAGCACATACAAAATCTTGTCTAGCTGAGAATTTTAAAACCTTTCCCTAGCTCCCCAAAATAGAAAGAAAAATCACAGTGTTTGCAAATCCTCCTGAGAGATTCCTGATGAATTGTTTTGCTCACTGTCTACATGCAGTGCTGAGCTTGCTGCAAAATCATAGGCTAGGAAAAGCTTAATGGATCAGCACTGCAAAACAAAATTAACTCCTACTAATTGCAACTAAGGAAATGCAAGTGAAGATTTTATCAAATCTTAAATCTAAATATACTGCTACCAACTCTGAGTTGATAATCTGCCAGTAGTACTGCAAATATTTCATGATGAAAGCAGACACACTTCCGACAACTTCAAACAACCCTACAATGGCTAAAGAGTGCTTTCCAAGGTAGGGCTTGTAAAGAATCTCTAAATAATTGTCATGAACTTACAGCTCCTTTAGCTGAGCCTGGGCAAAAGCATTTTCTTGGATTGACATTATTGCATTGCTGCTTAAGTCTCTGTAAGTTAAGGAAAGAGCACAATAATGAGTCAGTGTGATTTCATATGTTGCCTTCAGTTAAATTCTTGAAAATCTCACAGACAACACAAGACTGAAGTTGACAAATAATTAAGAGTTCTACAAATTCAAATACTTACAGATGTACAAGTCCTTCAAGACCAGAGAATGCTTTTTTGGTAATTGACTTAATTTGATTTCCTTGCAAGATTCTGAAAATAAAGGCCCAAAAACCAGTCTGAATGTCAATATCAGCTCACAAACAAGACCCGAAAGAAGTTCCCTATGATGCTTAACTGCATTTTTTTTTCCAATTCTAGCTGAGATACAGGACTTACAGGACTAAACACTATATTTTTTAGCTTAAAGGCTCAACTGATTTTCCTGAGAACAGGGCTTCTTTTCTATTTCCAACTTAGAGATTTGGGATAGAGATGTGTCAGAAGATAACTTAAGCCAGGAGGATGAAACAGCAATAAGTAGAATTTAGGAGTGAAACAATAACTTTCTAATACCAACCTGCTACCACCACACAACTTCCTGGACTGCACCCTCACACCAGGCTATTTGTTACAAGCAACATTTGTAACTACACAGGATGGAGCTTCCTACAAAGCAGGTGGCAGTGCATGAAAAGCACACAGTCTAAGTATCAAGAACTTTGTTGTTGCAATAGTGTTTCAAATTTGCCTAAAAATACTTTGTGTTTTGGGGTTTTTTTTTTGTTTGTTTGTTTGTTTTTGATAAGTAGTAACTTTTACCCCAAACAAAGAAGCACAAAAAAATGACAATCATCACACAGAGGGAGTGAGGTATTCAATAACAAACGCAGTCAAATACTTATGCTTAATCTCATCAAATTGGTGCTACATGGATCTGATGCTTCCGAACAAGGAACCCAGGGCTACATCAAGAAGTTGTGGCACACAAGTGAAAACACTGTGAAAAGGCTTTCTGCCTCCTGTCATTGATTTACAATTACTTAATATTTTGCATTCACCCTCTCTGCATGCCTGGGAAGTGCTGTTGTTCCCCTAATTTGTAATACATACAGTTTATCCAGCCTGCTGAGTCCCACAAAAGCTTCATTTGCATCTTCTATGGCCCAGGAGATCTCATTGTTCCGCAAATCCCTACAGGAGAAGACATTTCTTAGAAAGAAGCCTTGGAACATCATCGTGACCAGGGCTAGTGGTGAGCTGCAGAAAACAGGCCAGGTATGGGGCTCTGGCACAGAATCACCTGGAAGGCAATTTTACAAATCTCTTACAAAACTAAGCTTGTCAGGAGATGAATTTCTCACTCCAGAGAGGCCAAAGGGAACGCACCACGATAACTGCTGCAGTCAGCATCACAAACAAATTCTGCAGCACAACTTCTTGATGTGGCATTCACGGAAAGCCCCGGTCTGACCAGCATTTTTCACGTGATGGACTACTTGCCAGAAGCTGGGAGAGGCTCCTGAAGCAAGTTGGTTCATGTAAGGGAATTAACCAATACACCAGCAGCATTAATATTCACAAGTAACAGGCTTATACCAGCATTAGCATATTAAGGGATTACACCCAGGTTACAGTGTAGGCCTGCCAGGCACACTGTGGTGGATATTCAAAATGAAGTTGATATTCTGCTCACAAAATCTCATTATCAGCTAATGGGATTTCTGACTGACCTCAGCACAGCACTTCAGCCCCTCATGGAGAGGAGAGGTCTAAACAGCAAAAGCAATAGAGCAATACAGTTTGGAGAGGATTAAATGCTCTTCAGAGAGAAGATGAAATAAATTCACTTGCACTTTTAGCCTGAACAGCATGGACTGAGCCAAGAGCACCTGTTTTGATACCACCATGCAAAGAGAGGAGTGTATTTAAAGGAAATCAGGCTAATAAAAAATAGTCTGCCCTGTGTTTTACTGGATATTCTATGCAACAGCTAGATGAAGCTTCTAAATGAGTCAACTGACAAAAAACTAGCTGCATACACAGGCAACTGTATATATCACTCCTATAAACACCCCTTTCCCTGTGCTAATGAGGGGAAAATGAAGTATCTACTTTCCCATTACATGAGACTGTAAACTGTGTAAAACACCATCCTGGAAGAGACTGGGATCAACCTCTAGGATACTAACAGTGGTAAAACACAATTTTCTTATTTTTCTTACTTTGAAATATAGAAGTCTTGTTAAAACCACACACAGCAGTCACTTCCACAATTTGTATTTATACACTTCCAAGTTTAGGACAAAAAAAAAAAAAAAAAGAATGCCATATTTCATGCATAACAAGGTCTGAAAAAATATGGCCTTGAAACTTGCTCACATCAAATCTTTTCCTCCTTGAAAAATATTCAAGCTAAGGTACCCAACATGAAGCTGAGCTAATAATGACTTTATGAATAACATGCCAAATTTATTTCCAAGTTGCTCATTCTTGTGATCTGAAACACATTTCTAGAATCATCTCAAGACCTCCTTCAGAATGTCAGACTGTAAGCGCTGGAGAATATAAATGCCAAACTGCTCAGAGTATTATGAAGTAAATAACGTGATAATACGTAAAACTTCAAAACTTCAGTGCTATTCTTCGATACATCTGTAATCCTAACTTGCAGTTTATGTATAGTTTTACAATTTATTCTCCTACACTGCAGAATGGCAGGTCCGGGACATACAGAAATACGTACACCAGCCATAGCACCAAACAACCAGCACACAACCAACAATGGAACTAAAACCACATGGTATCTCTTGTTTTTTGAAGTATTTTTACACTCCACTACTCAGACCACTTAGCCAAACGAGTGAGCAGCCCAAAAGAAAAGCCTCTCTTTGTGCGAGAGAGGAGTTGGCTCCTCACGCCTGGCTGGGCACTAATGCTTGGAGCCTTGTTAGTCACCACTGCTCTCCATCCTGCACATTCCAGTCCCAAAGTAAAGGGCCCAGGCCCTTGCTGTTGACACCCCTGAGAGTCCAAGAAAACCTACTAATTAATCTGCTCTTGTTCTTTTTCATGCTGCTCTAAATCTAAGAAATCAGGTTTAATTATTTCATTAAAAGGTTGCATTAAGGTTAACAGAATATGACTGCTTACATAAATCTCTCTGGTGAGTTTGCTTATTTAAGCATTTATTTCATGAAGTGACAGAGGGGTTATAAATTTTCACTCCTTTCTCAAGTACTGTTGTTTAGGATAATTACAGCTGCTCAGATCTACTCAGGACAGTACTGGGTCTTTTCAGAAATATCCAACATCTGCCATGAGAGGTCCTGGCAAGTGCAAAGCTGTGCCTTCAGCAGCAAGAAGCAACTCAACACCTATTATGTTTGAGGTCAGCACATGAGCATGATGGGCTAAGCCCCACCTTCTACAACACAAAAGGGTTCAGTCCTTGATTTCTGAGGTTCCAAACCTAAGAAAACCCTCTAGAATAAAGAGCTCCAGGCTATTTGCTCCACAACTGGATACACAAGGTACTCACACCTCACAGAACTGGCAAGACACACATCTGAGCACTCAAGGTCACCAAGTCACTGTTTCTTACCACTTCTAAAATTGAGTGGTTGGTTTGTTTTAGCTGGGCTGGAATTATGTCATGTTGGCAAGCCAAAACATTATCAGCCCTACCACACTTGCAGGCACAACAGCACCAACAAGGATCTCAGGCTTCCACAGTGCAATATCCATTGTCTCTACTTCCAAAAACTCCACTTAAATTAAAATTGCATTTAACTGAAATTTCTGTTTAAAGTTTTCTGTACTTACAAGGTGTGAAGATTTGTCAGACCTCTAAAGACACCATCAGCAATGTGATTAATGCGATTGTCACCCAAGTTTAGCTTCTCCAATAAGCCAAGTCCCACAAAGGCAGATTCCTTGAGGCGAGTGAGCTGATTGTATGACAAGTCTCTGGAAATATTCAACACACACATTAAAGGCAAGCAGGGGGATTAATTATTAAGATACTGTCTGACTAGATTAACTATTGTGTTCTAATTTCTCTAACAGAATACTTTTAATTAAAATACAACATTACCATGGACCTAGCAGGGAAATGGAGTACTTCCTTTGGCAATTCATCCTTACCAATCAATAGCTGCAACATTAGAAAAATCCCCAATGAATAGCAGCCCAGGACTTACAACTCAGCAAGTCTTTGGCAGAATTCCCATGCATCTGGGCTGATCCTGGTGATGGCATTCTGGCTAACATAGAGTTGTTGCAATGTCCGCAGTCCATACAGCCAGCCCTTGTTTACTTCTGTTAAGTTATTATGTTCCAGTTCTCTAAAGAATTAGAAGGTAAAAACATTTGCCAAATAGCTAATCAATGAAACATCTACTTACAAAAATTTCACCATGTGGATTTGAAAATTATTTTCTAACTTTAAGCCTCAGACAACACAAAATACATGATTCTTTCAATTTCATTGAAATAAAAAAATTTACTAAAGTATATGAAGAACTGAGTAACTCAATAGCAGCTTCAGGGATCCAGTGGCAGAAACAAAACTATAATCTCTACTCTCAAAAATAACTTTTTAAAAAAAGTCTTTTGCCAACATTGCATCATACGCCCTTGTGTTCACACTGTCAAAGTCACAGAGGAAAAAAACAAGCCCATGTTATGGAGACTGCAAATGAAAACCAGCAAAATGCAACTACAGAGGCAAACATTCCTGATCACCATGTAGGAAGAAGCTGAAAAGAGGACCAGTATAATAATGGAATCACAATACTGGTTTGTGTTGGAAGGGACTTCAAAGATTGTCCAGTTCCAACTCCCTGCCATGGGCAGGGACATCTTCTACTAGACCAGGTTTCTCTATTCAACCTATTCAGCCCTATTCCATCTGGCCTTGAACACTTCCAGGAAAGGGGAATTTTATCTTTCCACTTCTGAAGTAACCAGACATGACATAAAAATAATGGAGAAATATTCTTTTCCTTTGATTTTGTCAATATCTCGGCACAGCCTTGATGTAAGGGAAACCGTACAGGATGCAACTCTACAGAGCCATTTTCTTTTTGCTAAAAAAATTCCACAACCAAGCATACTCACAATTCCTCTATATTACCCAGGCCAAAGAATGCTCCATCCATTAGTCTGCTAATCCCATTGCGCTGCATTTTCAAGGATTTTAAGGATTCCAATCCTTGGAATGTAAGACTTTCCACTATTTTAATCCGGTTCCTTTTCAGTTCCCTTTCATAAAGATGACATTCAAATATTAAGACACCTTGAACAAGCACCATTGTGTGAAAATCAAGAACATGCTGAGACTAACAGCTCAGCTGTAAATGTTGTTTTGATGTTTTCAAGACTGTTACTTACAGAAACTGCACATGAGGCAATCTGAAGATCTTCGGTGGAATCATACTAATCCTATTTCTGTTCAGTTTTATTACCATTAGTGAGCTAGATAAGTTATCAAGGCAACCTGCTTCTAGAGTAGTTATTCTGTTGTTACTCAGATTCCTAAGGAAGGAAGGAGGAAGGAAAGAGGCCTTTCAGAACACAGATTTTAATGAACACAATGGCACAAGCACCCCAGAGCAATCACTGCTTAACAGAACCCAAGACCCTTGTGAAGTCACATGACAAATCTGAATTCTGGGATACCAAGCTAAATCCTTTTCCCCAAAGGAATCTGTGTGAGCAGTTGATTTTTACTGCATGCCCATGTTTCAGTTAGAAGTAGTTAGCACAATGTCCACAGTGATCTGGCAGGGCAAAAATTATTCCCTGTCCCTGATGGATTATGTACTTGCATTGTGACAACAGCAATTGCTGTGTTCCATGTTATTTGGGAAAATACAATACAGATTGGTATGAAAACTATTTTATTTCAAGGATATCTGTAGTTCCATTGAGCACTGCTGCCAGTTCAAAGCTGTGTAAGGATGCCAACTTTGGAACACTAATTTAAGAGGAAATAAGGTCTCCAACATTATCACTGTAGAACCAGGACTCCCAGAGACAGCAGATTACTCATACTTACAGGTACTTCAGTTGCATTCGTGGAAAGGAAGAAGCTTTAATTTCTGAGATAAGATTAGAACTAAGATCTAGATTTTCCAATGAAAGGTACACCTGGAGTTGCTCAGCATTTATTTCTGGAATGGTATTATGTACCCTGAAAAAGATCAGCAATAAATATGATTATCACAACACCTCATCCTTCCAGTTGCACAGCTGAAACAGCAACAGGATTCTGTGTATCAGCAGTACTAGTGAGCTTCATGAATGGGACACCCACCACATGCTTCCAACAGCGTTAATTCCTAAAGCAATACTGCAAATCCAAGGGCTATTGCCACCGTGACATATGAACAGATTCAAATTCTGAGGCCTATAGCTGAGCTGGTCCTTGTGGGAAGTGTCATTCCTGGACTGAATCCCACCACTGCCTGCCTTGGTTGATGGCATTTTACTGGTAATTTAGGGTGACTTGATTGTCTAACTGATTTGTATTTCTTTTAAGAGTGCTTACATATTCCCTGATGCTCTTTACACGATCAGTATTTCAAGAAAAAAGGTGTTTTCCTACAATTTGATAGCAGAACTCTAACATGGTTCTCCCATTTGTTAAACAAACAAAAAAAGGCAGATAAGCTATTACTTACAATGAGAGAAGAGTTATATTGGAAGTTGTTTCTCCAAAATATGGAATTTCACTTAGCTCATTGTAATTCATTTTCCTTAAATAGAGGGGAAAAAAATTACTGACACTTCAAAAAGGAGATAAATCCTTCTGTACACATTAGAAATAATTAATATCAATGCATTTAATAATTTTACTGTATTAATAATACTTAGTAGTTGACAAAAAACATTTCCCAAGAGCTGAAATAGTAATAATTTGAACAATTTGCACAGTGAAACATGCTAGCTTTTCTCATTTCCATGGATACTATTATTTCTCTTTCATTTAATATCAGCTACAGCCAGAACAAATACAAATAATTTCTCTTTAAAAATATTGGTCTTCTGATCTTTCATGGGAAAGATTTCTGCTCACAGCACAACAGTTTTATAATAAACAGTTTTATACATAAAATGTGCTGCCATTTTTAATTAACTTGCACTGAATATTTTTGCAAGTCAAACCAGGTACCTTGACATGCAATAAAACATTCTGATTAGAATTAGACTTAATCCTCATAAAAAACAACTTACACTTCTTGGAGAGTATGGACAGACAAATCAATGGTCCAGTTGGATGATAATAAATGATTATGACTTAAATCCCTAGAGAACAGAGAAAAAAGATATTTAGCTCCTGGAATGATGATAAAAAAATCTCAAGAAACTCAAAAAATGTATACTTTATGCAATCTCAAGTTTGAAACTGTATTTATGTATTTTATACAATTGCTCCTTCACTAAAGAAAAGAGCTTGTCCTAGTGGTCACTCACAGTAAAAGTCTAAACAGTTCAATTTCTCTGTTTGAATCAAAAAAACTTTTGCTAAAGCTTCTTGATAGGAAGATTGTACCTGACCAGAGAAATTTTACTTTAACCCAGAGGTTTATCAGTACCACTTGTCCACTGCAAGAAGGAAAAACTTTGCAGGGACACGAAAACAATTTCTTACAAAACACCCATTATTGAACTGCTTCCTGTTGCATGATCCCCATTTTCTCAGTTTTCCAAAGATGTTGACTAGCCAAGGCAGGCTTATTTTAAAGGAACCACAGAAACAAAATTCCCAAACAAGCTGGAATGGAGAGAACCCTGAGGCTGGGAATCTTAGTGACAGATGCTTTAGAACCAGCTGGTTTTACTTATAGGAATCAAATGCAGGAGTTGGACTCTTTCAATAGGCAAGAGTCATTAAATCCAGCTTTAATGCTCACACTGGGTGTTGGTGCTGTTCCCATTGCTATAACTTTACACAGTACTTTACTTTTGCCTTGGACTTGGTGCATAAATGCAACAGATGGGTCCATTTGTGAGCAAAGGCTGCCTCTAGTCATGCCATGAGTCAAAGAAGGACCAAAAAAATCATGTTTGTGATGGAAACATGGTGCAAGCCAGCCACCAGAAAGCACAGGTAGATGTCAGTCCAAAAGGTGAAACCAACTCATCTGTGTGACAACTTTGCTGGCACAAGTGCAGCACAGAGGTGAATTTCCCAAAGCTCATGCCAAGAGCCTAAGTCATTGTGTCTGAACAGACACTGCCACTATGCTTGCAGAATACAACTGGTGCCCTCACCACAGTCAGAAATCGGTTGGTGGAAGCAGGAATTATGAAAATGGTGAAGGATCTAAAAGGGCCATACAAGGAGCAGCTGAAACACTCAGCTTGTTTAGCCTGGGAGATGAACAGAATGAGGTCAGGACTAACCAGGGTCTGCAGCTTCCTCCCAAGGGGCAGCTCTGATCTCTGCTCTCTCTGAGCAGGGACTTTGTACAAGACCCAAGGGAACAGCTGGAGCCACATCACAGGAGGGTTAAGTTGGATATCAGGAAAAGATTCTTCCCCCAGAGATTGGTCAGGCACTGAACAGGCTCCCCAGGGGAGTGGTCAGGGCCTCAAGGCTGCCAGAGCTCAAGGAGCATTTGGACAATGTTCTTGAGCATAGGGAGGGATTTTGAGGTGTTCTATGCAGGGCCAGGCGTTGGCAACGGTTCTTGTGGGTCTCTTCTAGCTCAGGATATTCTATGCCAGCTGGTGGCTCTAGCCTGGCAGCAAGGCATCATGCTTCCCTCCCCATTTCCAATTCTGATGCCGAGAGCTATAACAAGCTACTTTCAGCAAAGCTGTTTCCCTCCCTGTGAGCTCCTCTGGTAAGGTCCTGTATCACTGATCCTTTCCTCATTGCTGCGGTAACATTGTACATATCTATTACAGTTAATTTTAAGATTATCATGCAGGCAGCAGCTATGCTGACACAGGAGACAAAATTAGACTTTGCAACCAAAACTACATTTATCTGTTAAAATGTAAATGAGCTATAGTTCAAAATATTTCCATTGACAACCAGGTTTGGACAAGACACAGCACTTGGACATTCCTCTGTTCCTGCAGTAGCTTTGGGCCTGTGCTTGGCTCCAAATACACTGAGAGCCAAACTTAAGCCTACAAAAATCAGCCCAATCAGCCAGCTCCTGGCCTAGAACAGGTCAACCCCAAAATTCTATCACATGCCTGAGAGCATTGTCAAAATGCTCCTTGAGCCATGGCAGATCATTATTTTTGATCTGTAAGACCAAAACCTACTAAGAGATAACATGGACTGATAATGGACAGACTATAGTATAGTTATAATTGTTAGCTCTCACTCAGGTTCAGTGTAAAGATTCCGTTCTAGCAATGAATTATTAAAATCCTGGATGTCCTGGCAAGTCAGGCAGTTGTTAATGTATTCTCTTAGTTACACAAAAATGCAAATTATACAGATAGAGCAGTGCAGGTGTGGAAACAATTAAAAAAAATTCAAGAGAACCTGGAAAGCTAGCCCTAAACACTAGGAAAAACACAAATTAACCAAGCCTGAGCTGCTCCTCAGTAAGCTTCCCACCACAGGGGGAGACACTCTCCAGCTGCCCAGATTCCCCTGAACCTAGTTCAGCCCCAGCCTCTAGGCACCCACAGGAGCCTGGCAAAGACAGGTGGAGGGAGATATTATCCCAAATCCCTGCAGTAGACTTCCTTGGATTTTTCAAACATGCAGGGACCCAGACCCTGCTGAGCCACCTTGGAGGAGTGTGTTTAACCAGAGTGGGAAGTACTAAGCCATGCTGTTTCCAATGAACCGGTGGGCAACAGAGAGAGGAAAGAGACGATGGACATGGAAGTTAACAACACGCTCCTCAAGGTGTGCAGATGCTCCACTGATGAGCAAAACCAGGCCATGGGTTCTGAGGCAGACCAGCCTGTGTGTCAGGCACAGCTAGCAGGCACTGACACAGATCTTGGAAGCAAGATTAATAGGCAAAGAAAACTGAAACTTGACTTTTCTAAGGCTTTCAGATAGAATATAACAGAATACTTTAGCTGGGTACGGAACCTACAACAACTTTCTACTCCACCTGTCTAACCACATCTGGACTGACCAAAAGTTAAAGCTATTCAGGACACTGTCCAAATTCCTCTTAAACACTGACAGCCATGGGGCATGGGTAATGAGGAGGTGCGAAAATCCAGCTATCCCTCCCAGAAGCCTACTGCTGTATTGTCTAATTACTGAGTTAGAAATTAAGATTTTAATTCAGAAAGAAAAGGAAAGAATTTTTCTATTATTACTCAGATTTGGACTACAACAAAGTTTTCAATACAGTAACTTCTTTCAAGAAGTTGGGTATAGTTGATATTTAAAGTGGTTCTGACATTATTTATATCTACATTCTGTTACTGATGCTTTTCTTTTTCAAACAGACCAACTTATCACAAAATACAGAATTAAATACATTGGCTGATTTTCTGTGTTTAGAGATCATTTAATCACACAGCTAAGATTCCTGCTATCCCAGAGAACCAGGTGTAATTCCCTTGCTCTAGAAAAGCCAAAACCAAAGAACCCAGCAGCCTTTAAGCAGCCTTTGCACTATAACTGGGAGGCCCAAGCTGTGCAGAATATAGGCCAAACATGCAAAATCTGTATTTTAGAGATTCATCTGGTATTGTATATAATATCATCTAAACATTCATTTTGAGCTTAAGTGGTACTCATCTCTTAAGTAAATAAAACAGAACACACATACCAAACTGATTATGGATGATGAAGAATGATGTTAATAAACCCAAGATGAGCATACTGTGGCACTGTAGAGGTGTTGATGCAGAATGCAGGCAGCCAGTTGAGCTCACCCAAAAATATCTACTGTGAACAGAACTTGCTGAACTAATTAACTGGTGCCTGAACTACTTTTGTTTGTCGTGTCTCTGGTTATCAGGATATATAAACACACTTACTACTACGGGACTGGCGGCAGCGACCACCAGCATTGTGCTTCCCTCTGCCCCTACACATAGGGCTGGCAGTCCTTGCTCTAAAGAAACTAACATTAAGAGGCAGTAATATAAAAAAATATTTCCTAACTCCCTAACTTCACAATGTTTTCATCACCCACCAGGTTAGCCACAAAACATATATAACTTCAGAGGAAAAATGAAGTTAGTTGCCTGAGTACTTCCATCATGAAAACCAAGTTCTGCTCTCCTGGCTTTATTAAAAACAAAAAGTGAAAATAAAAACAACCTGCACACATACACTGGAAGCATCACCTGCAAGTAATTTGAGAGTTAGGAAAAAGAAGAATTTTTAGTCCTCGGTGCCAGCTAAAATGGTATCACAGAACTAATAGAGAAAAGCACATCAGGGATTTGATCACTTGATCATGAGAAAAAATAGGCTTTGCTTAATTTTAAACAGCTGGTATATATTTAGATTCAGAACTACTACAGTAGTCCTACTGAAGAAAAAACATCACCCATGCTTCATGCGCCAAAATCCTGAAAGCCACAACAGGACAGACACAGAATGGATTGAGAGCAGCTCTGGGGAGGACTTGGGGATGCTGGTGGATGGGAAGCTCAAAAGAAATGTCCATCTGCAGCCCAGAACACGTCCCCTGAGCCCCCCAGGGTGAGCAGCAGGGGAGGGGAGGATTCTGCCCCTCTGCCACGCTCAAGCAAGAACCCACTTACAGAGCTGCCTCCCATCCTGGGGGAACCCAACATCAGGAGGACATGAAGCTGTCAGAGCAAGTCCAAATGAGGTCGCCAGAGATGCTTTAAGAGTTGGAGCCCCTCTGCTCTGGATACAGGCTGGGACAGCTATGGGTGTTCAGCCTGGAGAAAAAAGGGCTCCAGGGAGACTTTAGAGCCACTTTCAGTGCCTAAAGGGGCACGAAGAGAGCTAGAGAGGGACTTTGTACAAGGACTCAGAGTGACAGAACAAGGGGGAACAGCTTCCCACTGGCAGAGGGCAGAGTTAGATGGATTTTGTGAAGAAATTCTTGGCTGTGAGGGTGGTGAGGCCGTGGCACAAGTTGCTGTGGGCAGCTGTGGCTACCTCCTCTTTCGAAGTGTTCAAGGCCAGGTTGGATAGAGTTTGGTGCAAGCTGGTCTAGTGGAAGGTGCCCCTGCTTATGGCAGAAGCTGGAACACGATGAGCTTTTAGGTCCCTTCCAGCCCAAACCAGACCATGAGCCCCTTATTATTGTTTGCAGCATGTTAGATTGCACAACACAGCACAGTGTCAGCTGTGCTTCTTCCCACTGGAAGTTGTGCCAAGCAGCTTTAAACACACCCTCTATCAGCTTGAACAAAGATACAAGTATTTGTTGAAGCTTGAAAACTTGCTCTTCAAACAGCATGGATATCATTCTGCTTCTTAGCCTCCTGATGAACTGCCTTTCCCAGACACTGACAACTTCCCTGACAAGTTCAAATATCTTTGTACCTCTCTAAACACCAAAGGTTTCACACAGAAGTTGTTGTACTTCTATGCTGAAACACATTTTCTCTTAAACATTTCCAATTGCTGATCGTGCAGAAAAAGGAGAGAACTATAGAAACTCATAAGTGGCAAGAAGGTGACAAGCTTCCTTGGACATGTCCAGTTTCTAACTCAGATCAGACTATTGAGTCCTGCTAAAAGAATTCCTGGAGCTAACTCGAGTGAGCTGTATGTTTAGTATCTTCCCAATAGGCTTAATTTTCTCTTGGTCTGGAATAATGCCATTTTTATCAGTCAGGAAGACTGAGAACTCCAAGAGGGACAAAGAACTCTGTGCACAGAAGCAAGCTTTGATCTCCCTCATATCCTAGCACCTCTTCCTCCCAAATATGCTGTAGCCAAAGGTGACAAAAGCAATGGTGACTGGCACAGCCTTGCATTGTGGATGCAGAGGAAACAACCAGAAGTACCACAACACAGCTAAGGCTGGTGCTTGAAGGAACACTTCCAAGCACAACTCTAAAAGAAAACATCCTAAAGCCTAACTTGAAACTACTTTAAGTTCTGGACTGAATGGCATTAATAAATTACTTGCTAACTACAACCTGTCCATGCTCCACCCTCCTCTCACTTGTTGCCATCACAGAGTAGGGCAAGACAAGCTCGAAACTGTGGCCTAGGACCCCTGCACATGGAGCCTTCGGAGCCAGACTCTCTTTCTCGCCGCTGCCCCTGAGAGAGCCAGGCACCACTGCTGGGGCCACTGCGCCCACACCGCCGCGAGCTCCATGTGAACATCCCATAGACAAAATCACAGAATTAATTTGGTTGGAAAAGACCTCCAAGATCACTGAGTCCAACCTATGACCGAACAACACCTTGTCAATCACACCATGGCACCGAGTGCCACGTCCAGTCGTTCCTTGAGCACCTCCTAGGGACTGGAACTCCACCAACCTCCCTAGGAAGCCACTTCCAATGTCTAATCACTCTTTCTGTAAAGAAATTCCTGCAGATGCCAAACCTGAATCTCCCCTAGCACAGCTTAAGACTCTGTCCTCTTGTCCTATCGCTTGTTACCTGGGAACAGAGCCCGACCCCCACCTGGCTGCACCCTCCTGTTATGGAGTTCTAGAGAGAGATAAGGACACCGAGCCCGGGCCTCGAACCGTCCCCGCCGCCGGGCGCCCACCCCCTGCTCCCGCCAGGCCGAGACCTGCGCACAGCCCGCCGCCCGTATGGCCCGCCGCCCGTATGGCCCCGCAGCCCCAGCGCGCTCACTCACAGGCCCGTGGTGCCGGCGGGCAGCGGCGGAATCCTCCGCGGGCCCGGCCCGCTGGGCAGGCGCTGCCGGCTGCAGTCCAGCAGGCCGCGGCGGCACGAGCAGGGCGCGGCGCAGGGCTCGCCGGTGCCCGCCCGCGCGCACAGCGCTGCCGCCGCTAGCAGCAACAGCAGCGGCCGGCCCTGCGGCAGCGCCCCGCGGGCGGCCCGCACGGCCGGCCCCGCTCCCCGCATCCCCAGGCCCGGCCGCACCGCCCCGCCCGGAGCCGCCGCAGCGCGCAGGCGGCGAGGGGCGGGGCCACCCCGACCGCGGGCAGGGTCAGAGAGGGCGGGCTGCGCATAGGGCGGGGCTGGCGGTGGCCCCGCCCAGCTCGGCGCGGTGAATGGGCCTCAAGCCCCGCCCCGCACAGCGGGGCCCTCTCGGGCAGGGCAAGCAGGGGCGGGGACACCGCCACCGCCCCGGACCGCACCAGCGGCCTGCGGCAGCGGGGGGCGGGACAAGAGGGGGGCGATACCACCACGTGCTTCCCCACCCACAACTTCGGTTTGAAGGTGTGAGGGGCGGGGCCAGTACGGGGTGGAGCGAGCAGAAGCCCCACCCAGTCCCCGTAGCAGCTTCAGATTGTAGACGGTGAGGGCGGGGGTTTTTAGGAGCTTCGTTTCATCAGTTTACAACGTCACCTTGTTCTGTCAATGGGTGTCGGTGGCGGCAGGGAGGAGTCAGATGAGGCACTGCTGTCCTTTCCAAGATGACCCATTCTGTGATTCTGTGTTCCCACGAACCAGGCGCTGTCGCCAGAGTGTCACCCTGTTCCTGGGCTATGGGTGGAACGCACTTGTGCTGAAGTGTCCCCTCACAGGTGTCCCGAAGGCTGTGGGGCTCCACTGTCTCCATGGCCTGGGTCTGTGCTCTCATAGCCGGCATGAGGGCAAACAGACCTGCAGGCCTTCACCTGAATCACACCCGGGCAATTGCCAGTGCCCAGCCTAGCTACCAGCACCTGGGCACAGACCAAACTACTGGCTGTGTGCCCAGCACTGTATGCCCTCTGCAGCCCCTCCATCCCATTCATGTCCTGCTGGGGGTCTCAGGCTGCTCCCATACCCCACTGCTGTGGCCATGACCTCCAGGTTGGCCAAGGTCACTGAATCATTTAGGTTGGAAAAGAGCTCCAACATCATCGAGTCAGATTTGTGACTGAATACCCCCTTGTCAACTAGACCGTGGGACTGACACATCTGGCTGTTGCTTAAGCACCTCCATGGATGGTGACTCCCTGAGCAGCCTGTTCCAATGTCTAATCACCTTTTCTGTGAAGAAATTCTTAATAATAAATAAATTCTTCCTAGAATGTCCCATCTAAACCTTCTCTGGCACAGCTTGAGGTCATTTCCTCTTGTCCTGTCATTTGTTCCTTGGAAGCAGAGCCTGGCCTGCGGCTACACCCTCATCTTAGGAAGTTATGCAAAATTTAGAGGGTCCTCGTCAAGTATCCTTTTCTCTAGGCTAAACAACCCAAACTTCCACAGCTGCTCCTCACTGGACATTTGCTCCAGTCCCTTCAGCAGCTTCACTGTCCTTCTCTGGACCCAGGTCTCTAGGAAGCAGGACCACAGAAACCCAGCAGGTGCACCTAGGAAGTGGTGGCCGCTCACAGGAGGTCTGAGGTGTCTGACAGGTCTCAGTGGCTGAGGTGGTAGGAACACAGGGCATCGTTCATAGTGTTCAGCCACTGACACCTCGTGGTCCTGGCCCCATCTGAAAAGGCACATGGGGCATGGCTTTCCCCTGCAGCTGGCTGGGGTGGACCTGGCACAGGCATGATGCCCCCCAACACAATCCTGCAGCCCGTGGCAGACTCAATCCGCCCCGTCAGTGTGGGGCTGCTGGAGCGTCCATCTAGAGCAGACTCAGGAGAAAACATCCCCTCTGCCCTCGAGTCAGGATCTGCAGCTCAGTGCTGCCCCAGGGCAGGGCAAGCTGCTGCTGGAGCTTGCAGTACTCCTGGTCCTGGGCTAGTCTCAGCCTCCTGAGTGGCTACAGCATGGCTGGACAGCAGCCAGGTTCTGCTACAGGTGGGTCTGGCTGTGTGAGGAAGGTGGAGGGACCTACACAACATCCCTGCTTCTCAGAGTGGCTCGGGGCACGGCTGCTGATGGCAGCAGAAATTGGAACTAGATGCTGGTAGCAGATGGAAGGAGATTTCCACAGAGCAGTGAGGCTGAACTGCCCTGTCTGCTGCTGCTGGCACATAGGCAAGGATATAAAGCTGTTAGAGAGTGTCCAGAGGAGGGCTATGAAGATGGTGCAAGGTCTGGAGGGGCCACGAGGAATGGCTGAGATCACTTGGTTTGTTCAGCCCAGAGAAGAGCCTGAGGTCAGACCTCATTAGCATCTGCTGCAGCTTTCTCCCGAGGATAGCAGAGGTGCAGCTCCAATCTTTGCTCCCTGTGACCAGTGACAGGACTCTAGGGAATGTCTGGAGCTTTGTCAGGGGACAGTTAGAATGGATATTAGGAAAATGTTCTTCCATAGGATGGTCAGGCACTGAACAGGCTCTCTAAGGAATAGTCATGGCCCCAAGGCTGCCAGAACTCAAGGAGTGTTTGGACAACACTTTCAGGCAGAGGGCAGGATTTTGGGGTGTCCTGTTCAGGGCCAGGAGTTAGAGTCAATGATCCTTGAGGGTCCCTTCCAACTCAGGATATTATTTATGATCTGTGTAAAAAGGGGCAAGCAAGGACAGGAAAGATGCCAGAATCTGCTGCCTGCATCAGGGTGGCCACTGACAGTGCTGTCCCCAGCTGTCCAGGGCCACAGGCTCAGGGGAGATCAATTAGGAGAATCTGCTCAGACAAAGTCCAGGGCAGCACCACAGGTCTCTCCAACAGTAGTTTCCAGTGCAATTCGAATTTATAAGATTATTGCCATGGCAGCAGAAATTTGCATGTTAATAGAAGTCAGTCTTAATTGCTGAGCTGCTCCTAATGTCTTGGAGCAGAAAGGAGCCTGCTGCGACACACCAAGCTACAACTGCCACTGCTGCGGGCCTTGCCTTCTCAGCCAATTTCCTTAAAACTCTCTCTTCTGCTCCCTCTACTAGTCCCAGTCTAGCACAGCTCCAAGATCTGTGCTATGCAGCTGCCCAGAGTATCAATTTAGGTGTGACAACCCTCTGAAGGTCCTCTGGGACGATGCCTCTGGAATCCATTTACCCATGCAGGGCTAGTGCTGTACACAGAACACCTCCTGTGTGCCCAGGATTGCCCACAGGTATTTCAAAGCCCAACCCTGCTGACCGTGCTGAAGCGGGCACAAGCCCTTGCAGAGCAGGTAGCAGTGGCACGCCCACGGGTATAGCTGAAACGACCCCACTGGAGGTAATTCCAGCCCAGCCATCAGTGTCCGTGTGGCTTAAAATGGAGAAGGCACTCGATCCCTTTCCTGTCCCTGGCTGGGGCAAGACAGATGGAGTGGTCAGATACTTGCCATGGAAGTCCTCGAACATCTCCCTGAGATGAGGAGTCTCCGTGCTCCCCAGCACAGATGGATCCTGGATCCTTAGGGTAGGTGCAGGAGGCTTTGCTGCATCCCAGCACTGCTCATCCTCCTCACTCTCTTCTCCCAGCTCCTGGACTTCTTCCCTGAGCATTCCGAGGGGAAGCCTGGGATCCTGCTACAGCCGTCCCTGCCAGGGGCATCGTTGGCCTAGGCATACCTCCCCAGCTGGGCGGCAGTGGAGACTCAGCGCACCCCAGTTGCTGCCTACAGCTTCCACAGTGGGTCGTCTACGGCGAGATGCTTCCCGGGATCCAGCCCCCAGCATGGTTCCTTCCTTCCCGGCGCTGAGCAGCAGCGTAGGAAGGCTCTGACTGCGCTGGAGCTGAGTCTTCGCCACTGGATGGCACACGAGCCCCAGAGGAGGAGCGTGGGTGGGTGCTGAGCAAACCGCTGTCGGATGCGGCTGCCGGAGGGTGCTGAAAGGTTCGGGCGAGTGCCAGGAGGTGCTGGGCTCCCAGCCACTCAGGTCTGCTCCCTCCGCGCAGCCCTCGGGACTGTCGATGGCCGGGTCGGAGCGGAACTCTGACTTTAGCTGAACAGCACTTGCCGCACCTCCGGCTGGGTGTCCAGCCACTTTTCAGGAGCACACAATTTTCTTCCTGACCAGCACTCCCTCCAGATAAGGGTGAGCTTACCTCCCTGCTCCTCGCAGGCTGCAAATTCAGGGAAGTTTTTAAACCTGATGGCCTTGATGAGCACGGGCTGAAAAGAGCTCTTTTTTAAATATCTTTTTTGTGCCAATGACGCTAGAGGGCAGAGGGTGCCAGCCCAGTCAATAACTCACAATAAAAACTCTTCTCTCCCCCAAATACCTGACCAGCCACTTTTCTATCTGCCCCTGTTGCCCTCTCAGCCCTCATCAACTCAGAGGTACCTCTGCCTCCCTTTCTTCACTGGGACATCTCCACCACCATCCAAGCAGTGCAGGACACCCTTATGCCGGGGGATGCCCAGTGCTGCACTGCTGGGATGGGGCAGTGCCAGACTGCTCAGGCTGTGGCTCCCCTGTGGGGTCACCCTGCTCCGGCTTCTCCCAGGTGATGATGCTGCCACCTTATCAGCTGTGCCGCAGGTCCCTGTGGCCCGGATGTGCCCAGGAAAGTGAGCAGACAGCCAGAGGAATGGACACATTGTCTCTCTGCTGCCCTTGCCCCCATTGTTCTGCCACGGCCACTGTGTCAACAGGAGCTGGAAGAGGAAACAAGGGCGAAGGATATGCCAAGACCCCTGCTGCTCAGGGAAAGATAAGGAGGGAGGGGGCATTTACGGAATGTCCAGGGGTGGCGGATGCAGGAGGTTCCCCTGTGGTGCAGGAGAGGGACAGCATTGTGTCCCCAGACAGCTTTCCATGTACCACGCTGAGTGTGGACAGTGTCTGGAGATGCATGGGATGCTCAGGTGGTGGTTCAAGCCAGACATTTAAAAAGATGGAAGTGATTTGCCTGTGAAGCTTTGGAGAGGGCTGGCACTGGGCGGGGGGGGGGGGGGGGGGCGGGGGTGGGGGACGCACAACTCCATCACCCACAGACTCTCCTCAAGGCACAGAGATGGCTAGACTCTGGCTGGGGTTCTTGGGATGTTCTTGAATCCTCCAGTCCATTCCCAGGGTTGTCTGCACCATCCCAGAGCCCTAAAGGGTGGGATGCAAATGGGCCATCCTGGCTGTATCTGCCCGTGGCCCCAGTATCCAGGCCACTGCACTTCCCAGGAGGAAGGGATGAGTGCCAGGGGACTGGTAGCACTGCTGCCTCCGCCCAGACACCCCCGGGATGCAGCAGTCTGCTGTGCACCTGCTCCAGGAGCAGGACACTAACCTTCCCACATCCACTCTTCCAACAAACCAGGACTAAACTTTGAACTTTGCCCTTGAAAGGGGTGACAAAGCCCAAAGAGCAGCAGCCATGGGCCTGGCCAGGGCTCACAGATCTTGCTTGGAGCACACACAGGAGAGAGCCCACTGCCGCAATCTCCTTCCTGGCTCCCAGTCCATGGATTTGGTGGTCAATGGGCCACCACTCTGCAGCAGCTGATGAGCAGCAGCTGAGGAGCTGCTGTGCATGTGTCCTGGACTTCTCCAAGTGCAGCGCCTGCATGTCTTAGCAGACACCCACTGTCTGTCTGGGAACCAGAGCCAAGCCTTGGCACTTCCAGCCATGTGCGCTGGAGCCAAGCACTGGTGCCTTATCCAGTCCTGCAGGTTTGCAGTCGTGTCTGCTCACACGACTTCACATTCACATTCACATGTTGTCAAAAGTCCCCAACACCCCCACAGCCTTCCGGGTGCCCCGAATCCACACCCTCCCAGTCATCAAGTGCTTCCCAGGAACAGTAAGGAGATCTCCAGGCCTGTTTTTCCAGGGAAATCACTGCGACACAATGGCATCTTCAGCTGGGGCCTGGCTTGGCTCCACTGACATGTGGCCAACACCTACAGCCTTTCCTCTCCCTCCCAGCAGTTTGTTTTGTTTCGTTCAACATTCATAGGTCAGCTGGAGTCAAGAGAGCTAATGAGCAGGAATGTGGCCTCAGGAACTTTCCAGGCTCTTATGGTCTAGGGACAGGGTGGGATGGAGATGGGGAATGCTCAAACAGCACACAGCTGACTTGGGAATCCCTGCATTTCAAGGGTGGTACAGGTCCAGTTCAAAGATGATGGAATTGACTTGCAGTGAAAGTGAAAGGTGAAGGTCTTCATAAAGAAAGTCTATGAAAAGAAAATTAGGAACGGTTTAATATTTATCACATCAGGGAGACTAAACACCGTGTTATATTAAGCAATAAAACAGAACAGTTGTTTTGCAACCTTTAAGCTATATTCAAATTTATGTTCTCACCATCAGACGAAATCAAAGGATTTCCTGGAGAATTTATTTGAGGAAGGTATTTGGGACATACACTTGTGATGCTGCTCTGTTGGGGCACTTGGACTATGACACCAATCAAAACTCATCCTTGTTGTCACTCAGCATTGTTTGCAATGCAGAAACCAACCTGCACATCTGTTGTCTAGTGGAGAAAAGAGCTGGATTGAGGCAAGGAGACCGTGACCTCTCCAGCATCTCTGGAGACCACTGGACATGCCCAGTTCAGGGGGAGGTGAAATGCAAAAGCCAGCTCCTGGTCCCTTGCTGCTGGTAGGTTCTGCTCAAAGGACACAGGGATCAGGCTCAGGAGCCACAGCCACACAGCAAGTGGAGCACCAGTGGGAGCATGAGGCCTTCACCTGCCACCCATCTGCCCTGCAGCCACAGCACCTCCCAGCACTGCTGTGGCGGGAGATCCTGGAGCCAGCACAAGATCCAAAGAGCACTCCGACATCAGAGCCAGGGCAAAGTCTGGCAGGACACAGAGAGGTGTGAAAGGCAAAATGCTGTCACATGTGCCTGGTCCACGTGACTGCCAGTGCAGGACGTTGCCCACACTGTCTGCCCGATGCTCTGCACTGACAACACACGTGCGGCCAGGATGGGGATGTCTCCCACCATTGCATGTCTGCCGAAGTAAGAACAAAAGCAGGGAGAATCATCCATTCCTGTGGCTATTGAGTACCTGGGACACGCTGTGTGGAGTGTCCCAAGACAATCCCAGTCCCCCGGCATGACCATGTGTCAGTCCCTGGTGGGGTGCAGGGCTGAGTGGGTGCATGTGAGGTGCCTGCACACCCCTGCCAGGGCATTGCCTTTCAGGGGGCTTTGTCCACACCATCACTAATAATATCAAGGTGTTCTGCCAAGTTCCTTCTAGCAAACCTATGACTTCATTCAAAGTGACAGGGGACCTGATTTATTATACTAACGAGCCAGCGATAAATAAACATGACCTGAGAGAATCCCAATCCCACAATTCCATTCTTGTTCAGCTCCTTGGGGGAGATGAAAGGTTTCCTACAATTTCCCAGTGCTACCCTGAATCTCCCCTACTTGATCTGCCAAAGCTTTCTCCTGCTGTTGAGCCTGGCATTTGATTGAATTGACAGAAGCGGCTTATTAATTGTACTAATGAGGAGCTCTGCAATATGGAGTGGTGGAGAGAGTCCAGTGTGGCTAATAAAATGCTCAAAGCTGAGCAGAGCATAAGGTCACTGTGTTGCCAGGCTACTGGCTAAGCTGCCTGGAAAACGAATATGTGAACCAGTAGGTGACTCTGGGAAAAATATTGCTCCAGAACTCACATAATTAATAGGACAGTGATGCTTTATTTTCTTAGGAAGAATATAGAGCAGTGAGTGCATAGGCGTTGCAACTGAACGGCTGGGGTGGCTGGGGGCTGCGGGTGGGACAACAGGGTCTCTTCCTCTCCTGGCCTTTTCCCAGCAACCACTTACTCCTCCTTGCAAACATGCAGGAGCTCAGATATGGGCTCCAGGAGAGGCCTGAGGAAGGTGTCCACACTGTGACAGTTTTGTGTGGCCTGAAGGGAGATTTTGGATATCTGGTAACAATAAGGGAACTGCCCCGTGTTTGACCTGAGCTAGTTCCCCAAATACCACTGCAGGGAAAGATAAACAAGGCTAATTAGAATTAACGATAACTGTAAATTTGGCAAGGAGATGTTCTTGGGATCTCTGATCTCTTGAGACAGTAATTCCCACTGGGAGTTTACCACACAGTCTCCAAGGGTTTATAGCAATAAACAGGAATATTTTTGCTCCACTAGGAAGGAAAAAGGAAAAGAAAGGGACAAATATTGATCTTAATCTCTTTATTTGCAACTAGTTTTGTAGCCCCCATTCAAGTTCTCCAAATTGCACCTCACCAGGGGAGCTTAGTCTCATACCAGACTGTTATCTGCGCAAAGCCCAGGAGCACGAGCGTCTGCCTAAAGCAAACACTGGAAAAAGGTCATTAATCTTTCAGGCTTGTGTGGGACTTGCAGCTGTGGCACTGGGGGCTCCCACGTGCCCCCTGTGCTGTCTGTGAGACTTCACGGACCGCCAGCTCTGTGCTGGGAAATGTCAGTGGGGTCTCTGCACACCGAGGGATCTGGAATGTCCCCCCAGCACAGAGCTGCAGACCACTGTGCCATGTACTGGGTGGGCACTGACATTTGCTCCACTCTATCAGCAGGAACAGCCTTTGAATCTGCCATCAGGTGGGTTGGAATTGCCTTTGGGAGAGACAGGTTAATGTGACTGTGGTGGCCAAAGAGTAGCCACCATTACAAAATCCACCATGGTAATGTCAGGAGAATGAGGCAACATGACAGAAATGGATTTGCCTGAAGATGGGATCCTGAAAGATTTACCCATCTAAACAGAGAGGCCCACAGAGCCCCTCTAACTGCTGTGGGTGTCTCTGGCTGTATGGAACTGGATCCTGGCCCTGCTCCTGATCATGGACTGGCTCCTGGGGAGCTGCTGGTTGCTGCCACACTGTCCTGGGATAAGCCAGCTGCTGTTCCCCACAGTGGAGGAGTGTTGGGGCAGCAAGAGCATGGGGTGCCCCAGACCCATATTCCTGAGGAGATAGTGGCATGCAGCCTGGTGGTAGGGCTCAGACATCACCTGCAAGGTGGTGGGGTGGGAGTTGAGGTGAAGGGGCAGAAAGGGAGAAAAGGCAGCCTCCCTCCATGCTGTGCCTCAGTCCCAGGGCTGCTGAACAATGGCTGGAAAGGGGATGGAGAGATGGGAAGTGTGGGGAGAATGACAGCACAAGCTCCAATTGCCTGTGTGCTGCCCATGCCAGATCCAGGCAAGCTCTTTCCTGTTGGCACTTCCCTCTGGCTTCAGTCTCATCCCTGGCCCCATGGCTCCCTGGCCCACAGCTTCCTGCTCCACAGCTTCCTGCCCCATGCCTCTCTGCTCTCCCAAGGACCCATCAGACCTTCCCTCCCAAAATCTTTGTTTCCTATCTCTAGAAGCCAGTGGATTTGAGGCTCAGGTTTCCAAAGTAGAAAACCAATTTCTTCCTCTGCAAATTGCCCCTGGTTTGTTTTGTTCCCTGACTCTTCTCACACAGCCTTGGAAGCCAGGCTGCTGCCACTGAGGCAGCCCACAGGTGCTGTAGTGGCTCTCCCCGGCACCCAGGGTCACCCTAGTACGAGCCCCCCGCAAGCTCTGCAAAACCTTCACATGTATGGGTGTGGGAGCCAGGTGCCTTTCCCAGGGAGCTGCCTGCACTCTGGGCTCAGCAACTGCAAGCTGGCCAAGCACAAAGCTACAGCTTTGCACAGCCCCCCATGCCAGAGGGTGGGTGGGACAGCACAGCAACAGAGAGCAGGGCCAGAGTTAGGGTTCCTGGGCTCTAGTGTCTGGATGAGACACAGCCCCAGCCTCAGCATGGCCTCAGCTCTGGCTCAGGTGGGATTCTGGTTTTCTTCAAACAGAAATGGGTGATATTAATCCCCTGCTCACCTCAGGGATCCATGCCTGGGGTCACAGCTTCTGAAACCACACCAAGACCTGTGCAGCATTAGGGATGTAAAAAAGCGCAGACTCTGCTTCAAACAGGCTGGTCCATGGATTGCGCCCCATAGGAGGGAGTTTCATCTGAATTTCCCCACAAGGGAAGTAAAATTAAAGATTTCCTGGTGTGAAGGCTCTGCCAGCACTGATGCAGCCCACTGTCCTGCTGTCTGGGGTCTCTTGGGCAGGGCGAACCACTCCACAGTATCCTGCCCTCATTCCCACTCCCCCCTCACTGAGGATACTGAAGGCCCCTCTGCCAAGTTCCTCTGCCTGTCTCCTCCTGCCAGCTTGAAATTCACTTGGGAAAAAAATACTTAGACTAATAAATAACAACTCTGGCGGCTGGCCAGTGATTCAAAGGCTCCAAAAACGAAGCCGAAATTTGCAGCTGGCCACACTCCCTGCCTGACTTGGCAACAGCGCCGGTGTCTGAACACCTGCCAAGGCTAGGAGCGACCGCGGCGCCTGCAGCGGAGCGCGCCGAGCCGGCCGCGGGGCATCGTGCGTGCCTTGGCACTGCTGCTGGGGCCGCCAAGTGCGGCTGTACCTGCGCCCCGGGCTTTATTCTCACAGAAAGGGATCTTCTGGCTCCTGGGAGCAGCTCTGCCAGGACAAGGAAAACGACCTGGGAAAAAAAATGTTTGCAAACAACGCTGCTGCTGTGGGGGGCAGAGTGCACGCCGGAGTTCCCCTGGTTCAACACCGCAGCGTGTTGAACACTGCTGCTCAGCATTCCTGCATACTGTGGACCCGCGGCCAGCCAGAATGGCCCTTCGCCCCAGCCTGGGCAGGCTGGTATCACTGCCTCAGCCAGCTGAGCAGCAGCTCAGCCAGGACGGGCGCTGCTGGGGTGGGCAGGGAGCCGGCGCTGGGTGGGCAGGGAGGTCAGTGCAGTGCTGGGGAGTGAATAGGCGGCTGTGAAAATGTAGCAGAGCCTGGCAGAGGGTCGGGGCTCCTGCAGAGAAACACAAACTTTGATAATCTTAAATGACAAGGAGGCAGAGAGGTGCAGGGGAGTGGAGGAGCCGAGCAGGAGGCTACTGGAAGGGCAGGGCATTGGGCTGCAGCCCCTTGGCCTCCCTATGCCCAGGAAGGGGTGTCATGTGGAAAGGTAATTGGATCCCAGGATTTACTGAATGATACTGTGGATTATTTCACAACCATCATGTCACAATGTAATCTCGTTATGGCATTACACAGTGCATGTGGAGCCCTATTGGGCTCATGGCTGGTGACACACAAGGACCTGGGATGTATCTTTGCTGAGGCTTGATCTGAGACCAGGCAGCAGAGGAGGGGTCATTTAGTCAAGGGTGGTTGGTGACAGCTGGAACCTGGCATTTTCCAAGCCACACAAGAAGCTGAGACAGGGTACCATGGCTTTGTGGCAGAGAGCTGAGCCCCCAGCTGCAGGAGGAACACTGGTAGTTCTTGCCCCCAGCTCCTGGGGCAGAGGTAAGAGGTGGCCATTCAGCCTGGAATGCAGCATAAGGTGCTGAGCTGGTTCTGATAGAGCTCAGACACTTAGAGGGAAATTCTCTATCCTGGGAGACCTGTTCCCCGGGCATCCCAGGGGAGCATGGTCAGGGCATCTCACAAGGCAAAGGGGGCTGGGATGCTGCAGGAGACCTGGAAGCAGGGTCTGCAGCAGCTGCTAGACCTATGACAGATATGTGCTGCAAGCCCAGACCACGTGCCTCCTCTCCTGCTCCCTGCACCACAGCTGGCTGCTTTTCCAAAGCATAACAGAGGCAAATCCCGTCTCCAGGACAGTGAAAACACAGCACACCCCCACGAGGTGTGTAAGAATAGCAGATGAGCCGGGGCAGGCAAACAGCCTTGACCGCAGCTTCCTGCCACAGGAGCAACAAGACAGAGCTGAAGGAGTCCCTGTGTCTCTGCACTGGGGCATTTGAAGCCAAATGGGGACTCACTGGTGCAGGGGTCTGAGACCTTGGCCCACCTGGGCTGGTGCCTGAATCCCTGAAAGACAGAGCGTGTAAGGAAACTGTCATCCTCCTTTTCCTCCCTCTCCCTCTAGTTCAGGACAGGGAAGTGAAAATCAAAGGGCAGCATCGAGAGCTGCCGCCACTCAAGCCATGGCACTGGTCACTGTGTGATTAATCACGTTTGGTGCTTGTGCCCTAATGAACTTCCACCCAGAAAGTAAGTATTTGCACCCGGCAGCAACAGGCTTAATCAAAAACAAGCTTTTGAGTTTTGTTTTGTTTTTTTTTTTTGTTTGCGCCCAACAGAAACATGGAAATCTGAAACACTGCAGATCAGCCAACTCTCCCACAGCAGCTTTCCAGCACGTTAACTTTGAACTGGGATGATAACAAATTATCTACTAAACACACATGTGGAGGGAGCTCAGTGCCAGTCTGTCTGACTTGTCTTTAGCTGCTCCTGCTCTAAAATTCTATTTTTTTTTACATTTTGTGTCACTCAATTTTGTTCTTTTAAGCCTGTAAACCAGGGAAAGGGTAGCAGTGCCCTTATCCTAAGATGAAGCATGACCTCTGCTTTAAAACAAGAGCTGGCTTTATTTATCCCCAAGCTGGGCTTGGGGAATAACAGAAATGTTTGTTGTCCCACAAAAGACTGGCTTCCCAGCTATTATTAGAGCAGTAATGGCAATTTAGAACGAGCTTACTAAGCACATTTAACCCTATTCTCTGATTATGGAAGATCAGGGATTTGTAATTGGGGTTGTTGCAACAGTTTTCTTCTGATGGTTTTTGGAGCCAGCAGGGTGCACCCACCTTATGCCTATGTAACTGTCAAGCCATGGGTGGTTGTGCTGCCATGATGGGTCAAAAATCGCTTCATGGGGCACCTGCCCAGTTGAAGAGGAAGTTCTGGCTTGCATAAAAGACTCATTAAATTGCTTTATGTAACTCCTTCTGCCTGTAGAGCTCAGTCACCAGTGTGTGTAAACCCAACACAAAACACCACGTGGAGAGGGCAGGACTGAATTTGCTGGTGAGAGCTAGTTTTGATGGACACTTCACAGCGTCCAAACCTTATCTCCAGTAATGTTGACTTGGAAGGCAGGACTTGGGCCCTGTAAATATATTTTCATCTCCAAAACAACCTTCTTTCTTCTCACCACTAAGGATAACACTATTTCAGAGAGAGAAGAATGGGACCTGCTATCTAGTGTGTGGGGAGGTGGAATGAAACTATCTGTAAGGTCTCTTCCAACCTGAATGTTTCCATGATTCCATGGTTCTGTGACGACCTGCAGAATGGGCAGAGTAAGTAGGGTGGGTGGGCAAGAGCGGGGAAACCATCCTAGTGGGATGAGGTGGGAGGAGGGTGCTGACAAGTGGTGGACATGGCAGTGAAGCAGCAGCTTCCCAAGGACAAGCCACCTGCATCCTGACCTGAGCTTTGCTGCTGGCAGGGCATAAAATACCATCTCTGTGGTAGCAAAAGGCGAAGTTCCCAAAACCTGTTCTGGGGCAAGGGCTGCCTCCAATTATCAGTGTACTTTGGTGGTGCTAGACTGAGGGCTATGTTTGTGCAGGGAGGGCACCTGACCTACCTCAGAAAGAGCCGTCTCCAAGCGAGCCAGCCATGGGTACTGCCCCTTGCTCCCTTTTGCCCAGGGTCAGAAACAATGCTGGGTTGGGCCCTGAGAGGGAGCAGAGTATGCAGGGTGTCCTCCCTGCTCAGAACTGGGGCCCACTCCCTATCAGCAGCAAGCCTGTGTCAGGGCAGCAGCAGCAGTGAGCTCCTCTCTGGGGATCTTTCCTCCAAACAAGCATGGTCAAACAAAGCCAAGGAGACAGAGGCTTTCCTGACATTGTCAGTCCGGGCTCTTTGGGAACAGAACAAGAGGGGTTTTGGAACAAGAAGCACAAATACGTATTTACATATGCACACGATAGGTTGTGTGCTCACACTGTGGGATGGGAGCACACGGTGGCTGTCCTGCCACTGGGCCCTGCCAGCAAGGAGAAGATGGAAACAATGACACAACTCAGCCACGAAGAAACTGCCAGTGTTGGCTCTCCTGTCTCCCCTGCTCACCTCCATGCAGCCTGATGAGCTGCAGGCTCGGCATTTGAACAAACAGGCAGCTGCACCAGCTGGGGCATTGCTGGTGATGTGGTGCAGGTACTACCTTTCTCTCTCTTTTCATCACTGATGGCCTCGGCCGGGGGGGGGGGGGGGGGCGCTATTTTGGAGGAATGTTCAGGTATTGAGCCAGCCCGGAGAGGGAGGATGGGGCTGAATGATCTCATGCTTCTGCCATCTATGGGGGCAAGAGAGTTCGGGGCACCTGGGTAGGGATGCCAGGGGACAGTCGCACAGACTATTGTCCCCTCTGCCTCTCTTTGGCCCCATGAGTTCACTGCACAGGCGCAAATGTGACTCCAGAGGTGGTTCCCCTCAGAAACCAAATTTGAACCACCAGGAGCTCACCTTAGGGCTTTGCATTCCCCTTACTGGTGCAGGAGAATAGGAGCATGTCTCTGCCTTCCCCACTGCAGCTTCTGCCTTTATGTCCTGACAGTCTTCCAGATACACAGCAGCCCAGGCTCTAGAGCATGGGGATCTACACTGGTGCTGGTCTGGCAGAGGGAGAGGGCTCAGTGCCTTCCCTGAAGATGGAGAGGTGCTCAGCCCCAAGAAGCTTTACACATGGCACAGGGATGAACCCTCATGGCCCGTTCCACAAGTGTCTTCCTTCCTAAGTGCTTCTCATCTTGGCCATCCCAGCCCAGATGCACTGACAGTCAGGGCTCCCAGGTGGAGTGGCAAAAGCATGTTCCATGCTGTCCATCAGTTGGGTGCTCAAGCCAGCAAATCCCAGTTATCTGGTACTTGCCAGGCTCCAGTTTAAAAATACCTAAGGAAAATAATCCTCCAGGCTCATCAAGGCCAAAGCAATTCTGAGTAGACTTCTGGACAAATACTGGGGTTTGTGGTTTTGTCTGTTTTCAGCACACATTTGTCTCAGCTCTCACTCCTCCCCAGTGGGGTCAGAAGGCCATCCAATGGCCATCCCAGCCATGTTGTGACTTGGGCGGGGAGTGTCAGGCCAGACAACCACAGCGTGCCGTGGGGCAGGCGTGCGCGGCCCTGTTTAGAAGCA
The DNA here is from genome assembly GCF_009819655.1 of Sylvia atricapilla. NCBI lineage: Eukaryota > Metazoa > Chordata > Aves > Passeriformes > Sylviidae > Sylvia > Sylvia atricapilla. The sequence continues at coordinate 112,715 of NC_089164.1, forward strand.
GGAGTGGCCCGAGAGCAACTGAGGCCATTGCATGTTTGGGAGTGAGGTGTTTCATGCCCAGGCCTGTGGCACTCGCCCTGGCCAGTGCTCACCCTCTGTTCCAGCCTCCTCCTTCTCCATGACCAGTGCCATCCTCTTCTGTGCATCTCTGGATTCCATGCATTCATGTCCCAAAGGACCAAGTGGGTCACTCCAATGATTACCCCCAAGATGGCAGTACTGAGGCTGGCAGTCACCAGTAGAAGCAGAAGTAGATACTCCAGTGCTGTGGGCACTCACCCTATGTGACTGAGTGGTGGGCTAGCGTGGCTAGGGACTGAAAGACATGTTCATAGGTGTCAGGGTCAGCTGGTCAAACCTCTTGGCACTCAGGCTGCCTGCAGTCCTCTCCCTTCCTCTTCAGACCTACAAGAGTGCCCAAGCTCCCCTGAGATGATGCAGGACCAAAAATGTCAAGTACTACAGAGAGAAGCTTGGCTTTGTGCAATATCCCAAGAAAACAGCTGCTGTAGATGCTGCAAATGAGAAACAGAACTGGAGCACAGCCCAGAGCTCCAGCTCATCCCTATGGTGATACTATCCTGAGCTGACTGAAGGTGAGCAGAATCAGAAGCAGTCCAGTCAACAAAGCCATCAGCAGTGGAAACTGATCCTAAAGATGCATTGAAGAGCAAGAGGTGCTGAAACCTGTTTGGAGATCAAGAGACATGGCTAGGAATGCCACCAACCTCTTGACAGCCACGGATCGTGCAAGGCAGGCTGAAACCAGGAGGAAACAGCCTCTCTGGGAAGGGATACAATGGAGAATGAAATGCAGGTGAGCCAGTGTTATTGACATACGAAGTTATTTGGTGCAGGATATGGTTAAATTATTTGATGAGCCCCCACCTTTTCCTCCCCACCCCAAGAACAGGAATAGAGTCATTAAAACAGCATGTTCTGAGACAGTGGAGATCCCATGGGAGAGCTGGATTCTGCAAGTACACCCACTGCTGTGGCCTGTCCCAGTACCCTTGCCTCAGGGGTCCTCAGCTCTGCCAGAAAGCTTTAGGATAAAGATGATCCCAGCATCTGGTGTATGTAGCAGAACAGGATCTTGTGCTGGTCAGACTGGTTTGGGTGACCCCAGCTTGAAGACAGCAACAGTGTTGCTGGGATGCAGTTGGGTGTTCATCCAGCAGCATCACCTCCATGTCTCCTTCATGGTGATGCTCCATTCCAGTGGGCTGTCACTCCCTGGGGTGATATTCATTCACCAAGCCCCTTATGCCTGCATGGAAACACCAGCCCCTTCCCCTGCCTGCATGGAGGCACTGGCAGCACTGGCTACTGACCCTAAAGGATGAGTTACCTGCTTGAGTGAGAACTGGTGCTGCCAAGATACGCTTGTCAGGCAGCCAGCACTTGGGAAACAAGGAAGGAGAATGTGGAAAGAACAAGTCACTACACTGGGAACATATGGGATAGCAATCAGGGAAGGACAACAGCCCACACACTCCTTGAAGAGAGAGCAGAGACCCTAATGAGTGAGTCCTCACAGAGTGTTGAATTAGTATTGGAAAAAAGACATTTAACAGCCTCACTTTCCTCTGGTCCAGGAATGGAGGGGCAGGAGGAACAGAGATATTATTTCTTGTGCCAGTTCCTTGGCAAAAGGTGACATGCTTGTGCAGGCAGCAGCATGAGGGGCCCACTGAACAGAACCAGGGAGCTCTTACCCCAGAGCATCAGGAAGATTCACAGCGGAATGGACAAGGGAGGATTACAACAATAGTGACATCTCAACTTTTGCCATGTGGTCTCCATGTGGTCAAGGATCTCTTATTTCTAGGCAAGCCCTTCAAGGAGAGGATGCTTCACCTGGCAGCAAAGAGCAGGAGTCGCAGCTGCCAGGATGCAGCTGGAGCCAGCACAGCTTTCTCTTTCTTAGGCGGGAGGCAGCAAAAACAGGTCAAAGCAAATGCAGCAGGCAAAGCTTTCTACAGGGCACAGTTACCCTCTTCCCATCTGGAACAACAAGACCAGCTGACTTGCTGCCACTTGCCTCTGACTACTACCACCCCACACCATCCTCCTCACTCCCTTTCCCCTGGAGCTCACAGAGAGATGGCAATCCATTTTGGTCAGGGCTTCTGAGAAAGACTACAGGAGATTATCCTCTTTCTGCTGGCCTTACATCATCTCAGGACCCAAATCACTGTCTGTCTCACCACTCACTGGTCACACAATGCCCAAACAGCAGATCTCCACTGCCACTAGGTAACAAGTATTGGGGTCTCCATGCTGGCAAACACAGGTCCCTCTGACATGGCCACAAGTGTCAGGATCCAAGGGAGACCTTTGGGAGTCACAACCTTGTTAAGTGCTGGTCTGCATTGCTGGGGGACGTGTCTGTAAGCCTGACACAGGCAGCAACAGAGCAGCAGTGGGAGCCCAGACAGGTAAAAAGTGTTGACCTAAATAAGCACAGAAATGAACACAACCACAGAGGTCTTCCATAGTGTAAGTGGCCATTTTGAACATCTTAGCAGCCCCTTTCTTTCTAAGGCAGATTATTTTCTAACAGAGGCCGTTACACCAATACACCCCTGAACAGTGTCATACCTATATCATCCATGGAGAAGAACTTGCACATTCTGTGAGGACCATGATCTGGTGCCTTCTCTTCTGCTTTCATTGTCACGGGGTAAACTCAGAACCTGGAAGCTTAGTTGAAGTGAAATGTCAATCCAAAAGTTCAGAAAACACTTTTCCAAAGCCCAGTCAGGAAACTAGAATGGATATCTCAATACAACAGACTTTCCCAAGAGATTTCCAATAATTCTTGGATTTGGGCTCATGTTGTTACTTCTCTTATCAAGCAGGACATGCGTATTCATGACAGATGAGGACTAGACTACTACATCTGCTAGAAACATTAATTCCAAGAGAAATCAGAACTAATGATTATGTTTTGAGATTACTAGAGGTTCTTAATGTTTACAGTGGAACACAGAAAACCTGAATTTGTACTGCTCTGCTGAGACTCCTCTCACATTCTGGAAATGAAATGGTTTGGCTATCCCGGATGTTGAACTTGATCAGTGTCAAGTTCAAATGCAGTCAGAAGCAGGACTGCGAGGCTGCTTAGTGTTGCTTTTCAAGGACAGCTTTGTTGCCCAATATCCTGAAATAATATCCTGTTTTCCTCACAGGAAAAAAAAATTCCTAATAGGATTAATATTAAATCCGTCTTTTAAAGGAGACCAAAATGCAGCAGTACAGAGCAGAAAGGACTCTTTCCCATTTTCAGTAAGAAGCAGCAGGAGCAGCAAGAACAGGAACACCAGAGATGTCCTGGAGCTTCTTCCCACTTGCCCCTCCAGCTCATCACTGCTCTGGCAGCACCCTGCTCACTTGAGCTCTGCCATCTCCAGCCTCCTGTTTTGCACATTACTCTAAAACCCACACAACTGGGGCAGTGCACATAAGTGCCAGATGAAGAACATGCTCTCTGGCTTCATTTATCCCAGCAGTACTGAATCTTCTCAAAGGAAACTTCCAGTTTCCTTTGAGAAGACTGGGATCCACCATAGCACTTCCCACTGCTCGTCCCCTGTGGAGCGGAGCACTTGAGCCTAGGAAGGATCTTACCAGCAGAGCCAAGTGGCACTTTGAGTTTGATCCAAAATTGCCCCTTTGAATTGTTATTTATCTTGTTGTCTAAGCAAAACAGAGCACAGGCCTCTCCCTGCTCAGTCACACAGGAACAGATGGATCAAGAGATCCTCCCACCCACTCACTCTTTGGGTTATGGTGTCTCACCTCAGAAGTGGGTGAAAGAGTTGGTTGTAGTCCCTGGCCTTTTATTGAGTGCACCTGGTCCATTCAGTGCCTCAACATGCTCAGAGTACACCCATGACCATGCTTGCTCTGATGGAGGAGCAGTAGTTCCTTTGATATGGAAGTGCTTGTACCTCCTCACAGCTGCTCTGTCTTCATCTGTAGAGCATCACTGTTTATCCCCTTCTTTCCCTTCCTTGACTCACAGTTGAACTACACCACTCTTCTTTTGGCTGTAAAACAAATTAGAGCATTAGACATGCAACCCAGAAATCAAGTAGCATCATTAGGCTTTGAGATACAGCAGCCAGAGAAAAACATTCCCAGGTAAGTCCCTTTGTGTAGGGCTTGGGACATATGGGGAGTGAAGGACATGGGATGGATGGCTGCCACAGGCTGAGGAGCTCTGCTTGGGATGAGAACACACTACCAGCAAGGGCCTCTCCCACTCACCGAGGTGTTTGTCCTGCAGAACCTAACTGTGAGTGAAATGGTGAAGGCATCCTGTTCCTTCACATCCCTGGGCACAAAGGCCCCGCTGAAATAACTGTGATCCACCAAAAATGTCTCCTCCTGGCAGTGCGTCCTTATCTTCATGGGAACACAGCTGCCAGTGTGGGCTAGCAACGCTAAGAAATGCTGTGGGGAACATAAAAGCACAATCGTCAGGCAATGGATTATAAATTTAATGGATTTTTAAGTGCTGATGAGTTTTAATACAGACTCTGTACAGCATTCTGCCAGGAATGGGGCCAGGACTCCCGAGAGAGGGATCAGGGCCCCCCGGGAGCAGGGCCAGGATCCCCAAAAGCAGGGCCACGAACCCCACGAACGGGGTAAGGACTCTCGGGACCGTGTCCAGGACCCCCGGGAGATATGAGGGCCCGGCAGTGAGGGGCAAGGGCACCCCCTGCTCCTGCCCCGCGTGTGGAACTCCTGCGCCGAGTCACTCCGCGGGACACGCTCAGGGAAATCCCGCGCTGCCGCTGCGCCGGGCAGTGTCATCCGGCCCGGCCTCCTGGCACACCCGGCCCCAATCCCCGTCCCGCCGCCACCGGGGGCCCGAGGGGCCAGGGCGGGCCGTGCCGGGGCGGTACGTGCCGGGGCGCACGGCCCAGCCCGCCGGCCGCGGGGCTCGTGGGGGCGGGCAGGGGTCGGCGGGGCCCGGCCAGGCGCACGTGGCGCGTGCGGGGCGGCGCTCGGCCGGGCACGCCCCGTTCCCGCCCCCCGCGCCCCTCCGCCCTTATAGCGGCGGGGGCGGCTGCACTCGGTGGTAGCGGCGGCACCCGCAGGTAGGGTTGGGGCAGCCCGCGTGGCGCGACGGGGCGAGCGAGCGAGCGAGCGAGCGAGGGAGGGACGGAGGGACGGACGGGGCCTCGGGGTCAGGCCACCGGTTCTGGGAGGCCCACGTATTCTGGCGGCTCCTGGCCCGGCTTGGAGGTCCTGGAGCCAGTGATGGTCCTGGGCCGTTCTCGGGCCGTGGGCCCGCCCCCACGGCCCGTCGCGTGGCCGGTCGGTTTCACACCGGCGTTTCTGGCTCTGTTGGAACCGCCGCTTTGGTCTCCCCCGCCCTCGAACTCAGGGGGGAGCCGTGTTTTGTTCCCGCTCTGGTTTGTACCGTTTTGTCCCCGGTATGGCCGCATGGTGAGGATCCCACAGTACCCTGCCCCGACGGCCCTCGTCCCTCTCTCACCGGCAGTAGCGCCCTGGGGTCAGGGTTTCCCCGGCCTCCTCCCGGCGAACGGTGAGGATGGATGATGGTGGCCTCGGGAGGCCCAGGTAGCCCAGTTGCCCCGAGGTGGGGGTTCCCTGTTGGGGCAAGCCCCTCGTTCCCCCTGCCCGGCCCCTCAGGCCGCTCCCTCAGCGTGTTTGTGGGCCGCGCGGGGCAATCTCCGCACCATTTGAGGGTGCTCGATAAACGCTGGAGTGCAGGGAAGAGGTGATCACTATGCGTGTTTGGCCCTTGATAAAGGGAGGGCCTGGAAGCAGCGTAGGAACCATGTCCTGGGAGTGGGCCTGCAGTGTTGGGCTGCCGGGGGGTATCGCCCGTCCCCAAGGGGAGCACTCCTGCAGCCTTCAGCACCTGGGTGGGCACTACATCGGGATGCCGCTCGCCCCGGCCTTCAGGCGATTCCGCTTGGCAGGTGCTCGGAGCTGGACCTCGGGCATTCCAGGCTGCTCAGGTGGTTGAGTCACCCAAATCCTTCAGCACCGTGATCCTCTGCTGGCTGTGCAGCATGGACTGCAGAACCGTGCTCCGGCTCCAGGAAAGGCTCCTTTATTGCTTGTTTCTGCCTTGCTCAGGGAGGAGATGGTAGTAAGGTCTTGATGGCCCCTTACGTGTTTGAGGCATGCATTCCACCCTCCGGTGTGTGAATCACTCAACCGGTGAGGCATTGTGGTGACCAGCAGGAGAAAGCAGGGGCTGCTGGAGTTCCCTGGTGGTAGCTTATATTTGCTATGTGGCAAGGGGCTGTGAGAACACTCCTAGAGCCAGCACCTACCACCTTTGGTCCTGGGGTCAGCTGTGATTGAAGCCTGGTGGCCTCTGGCAGGTGTTTGCTGGCCTCAGGGTGAGATGCTCAGCGGGCCTGTGCTCTAGACATGCTGCTGGAATGCTTCACCCACGGTGGGTATTGCAGGTCGGGCAGGAGTCCTGCAGTGGAAGGGTGCACAAGTGCATCATGAAAGTGAACAATGCTGGAGGGTTTGAAAGTTGAATCAGTCAAAGGGGATGAGCGTGAACAGGAATATCAGAAGGAAAATTGTGAATTGTATCTGTAGTAGGAGAGGTGGGATTTGTGTCCTGAAACGGTAAATGGCCTGAGTGCTCATACCCTGCACTTTAAGGGTGGAGCTTTTGCATAATGGTTACTCATGTTCTCAAGCTTTAAGTTTCTTCTGAGGAAAAAGGTGGGTTTTCTTAGTTGCATCTTAAGGAAGCAGGTATAATGATTCTGGGTTTGTGCCTTTCTGGGAGCCCTATGTCTTTTTGTGGTGCACAGGCATCCCATTTTCATGCTAAGTGAGGTAATTTAGTGCTCTTGGATTCTCCTGGGTGTCCTTGCACTGAGATTTCCTTGGCTGTGTCTGGAAGGAAAGGAGCAGTGCTGAGAAGTGGACCAAGGCAGGGAACAGCTGGAGTGTGCTAGGCATAAAAAGAAAAAATTCCCAAACACCTGATAGTGCCTTTGTTGGGAAGGAACTTTCTTGGTCCTAGATGAACCGCTGGTGTGATGGACCTCCTAATTACAAACAAGTTCTGCTCTAGTGTATGGCAAATCTCCCTGCCCAAAAGTAGTGGGGTTGCCTGTGACTGTCCCTGTAACCCTTGGGAAGGTGTGAAACATTTTTCTCTTCCAGGAGGTGTTACTTAGAAAAAGTTGTGAATGGTTGCATGTGCTTTCTCTTGACTCCTATTTGGCACAGCTGGTCTGATTTATCTGGCAGCAAAGGTGGAAAATACCCAGTGACTTTCATGCTGTCATTTTATATCTCCTTTGAGAAGTTGAAAAGCTGTACATAGGTTTGGGAGGTGTATCTCGTTAAGCCCTGTAGTGCAAATCTGTTGTTGCACTTTTTTTGGCTTTCCCATTTCTGCCTCTGGAATCAGCCTATAACAGACTCTTTAAGAAAGTGGGAGCCTCTCACCTGTGGTATCGGTATGACTCACTGTATCCTTAGAGCTGCTGCAGAGTAGTTATTCCAGAGTAGTAGCCAAGGAAAATTCACGTGGGACTGTAGTTAATTTCTGAAACCACAATCACCGGAGTACTGCTGGGCCCTCGGTGTGACCTCCTGTCCTGCCTCCATCCCAGGGCTGCCTTAGTCCTGGTTTCAGGGCTGGGCCCTCCGTGTGTGTCCCACTTCCATCCATGTACTCCTGGGTCCTTGGTGTGACCTCCTCTCCCATCTCCACCCTTGCACTTTTGGGTCCTTGGTGTGTATGTCTCACCTCCATCCTGGTGCTTACTCATCTGTGGTTTGAGGGCTTGAAGGTAGCAATTATGTGGCAGTGGCTGGGATCAAAATTCAGACTCCTGCTCTGAGGGAAGGGCCAGCCAGTTCTGTTTGATGATAAACGCTGTGACTTTTTGTGATTTTGCAGCCCCCTGCTTTGCTGAGACACCCGGAGCTGTCTCTGGCTGGCATTGTGGGTCTCTAATGAAAGAATGCCTATGCTATTCCATACTACATTTTTTTTCTCATTCTGAGGATTTCCGGGCGGGCACAGGGTGTCCTGGGAGCGTTCCTGAGCACTGCTGGTGCAGGGAGGATCAACTCTGTGTCCTGGCAAAGTATGACTTGTGCTCAGGGTGTGACCTGGGGAAACCCTGTACAGGAGCTTGAGCACCCCATGTCTCCTCCTGAGACAAGGGATTGGCTGGCAGCTAGTGCTGTGACAATCCCTTTCCCTAGGCGTGGGGGCACAGTTAGAGAGGGGGCTCTAGATGCTGTGCTGGGGGCTGAAGCTGATGTGAGCCCAGATTACATCCAAGAGCTACTTGCTTCACGTGATATTCTTGTGACTGGTCTGCAAACCCCTCTGGCTGCAAGATTTTGGGTTAGAGGGCTCTAGAAGAGCCATGACCACAGCCAGGCTCTGGTGTAAAAATAAGCCAGGCTTTCTCACTTGGGCTTGTTGGTAGCTTGCTAAGCTTGACTTCATGCTTTCTCACATCAGGAAGATGCTTAGTCCTTACTGAGTGTTGCTGATGCTACCAACCAGGCACAGCAGCCCCAAATGGGTGCTTCTCTGGTGGACACAAATACCTGCTCATCTCTCTGGTTGGCTGGATTCCCCCAAAGCTGCCAACAATCTATCCAATCTCACTTTGCAGAGCAGCTTGCAGCTTTTTGTGCCCTGTGCCATGCTGGGAGCGTTTTTGGGGCTGAGGGGCTGTGTCCACCAGAGAGACCAATTGTGAGTATCCAGGAAAAGTCTGTGGCTGGTGGAATGAGCAGGATGATCTGTGCCTCTTCAGGCTGAGGCTCATGCTGCCAGTGGGGGAGCTGGAGGAGCTGTGCCCTATGGCGTCTGTCTGTCTGCATGCTGGTGTTGGCTCACCGGCCTGGCAGACCAGGGCATGTCTGGGAGTGTGTTGGCCATCCCTGGTGGGAAGAGGCACTGTCTGGGCTGGGCTGCTTCTGGCCAAAACCTTGAGCTTGCCTGTGCGGGCTGCTGGCCTTGAGTGAGCCCTGCCTGTGCTACTGACCTTGGCTCACCCTGGCAGCAAAGGCTGGGGCTGAGCAGGGCCTCAATTGACTATTGTCCTGGTGCAGAGCCCTTGGAAGCGCTGGGGAGTCACGTAGACCATGTGCTGCCAGGTTAAGCCCTGACTGTGGGTGCCTGCTGGAATTAGAGCTCTGTGCATAATGCTCTAAACCCGCTTAAAATTGGTGAAAGTGGTGTCTCAACTCCTGACAATTCCTATTTCATCTTACTTCAGGCCAGAAAAAGGCCAAATTTGAAGCTATAGATTATTTGCTATGAACAACTGGTGATTGCCAGCCCCTTCATTTCCCCAGCAAAAGATCTCAGTTTAGTTTCAGGGGTCAGAAGGGATGTTGGGGGTCTGCCAGCTCCCCATGTTGGGTAAATGTCCCACGGATGCTTATGGCCCTGTGCTGAGCCTCTTGTGGTGAGCTGGCTTGGAAGGTTGTGCTGGGAGGGTGGATGTGGCTAATTCTTTGGGCTGGGCTGATGGGAACAGCATCTCCCTTTCTGCTGGGGGCTTGAGGGAAGAGCTGCCTCGGGGTGTGCCATCTGTGCTGCTGGCAAGAGGCAGCTTTGTGCCCATCCTGCCTGGCTTAGGTTTTTCAGTGTTTGCATTCCCAGGCCAAAGACTGGGTCCAGATGATGAAGGCACGAGGAGTCCAAATGGCTGTTGGATAGCTGGGACAAGCCTGGACATCTTTTTGCTGTGGAGATCCTGCTCTGGACAATGCTATGTCCATCTCAGAAGCTGGGGGAGCACCGGAGAAGCAGGAAGCAAAGACGGCAGGGCTGGAATGAGCCACTATGGATTTCACACCTGCTAAGATGCTGGCTGAACTTCTGCTGGCAGCAGCCCAAGCCTGTGTGAGCACTAGGCTGATTAGGGGTTGTGGGAGAAAGATATGGGGCTCTCTGCCTGTCCTGCTCCATGGGGGCAGGAGTTGAGGCTCCTGCCTGCCCTGCTCCAGCTCCCAAGCACTCAGAGCTGTGCTCACAGAGGGGAAAGGCTTTGTGAGCTCAAAGGGCAGCGGGTGCCACTGAGTGTATTCATGGTGTAGGGAAGGCTTGAGCTGGAGGGATGTGTGAGAAGAGCCAAAGGTGTGTTGTGCCTGGGCAGGGCCTCTGTTTGGATGGGGGAATGTCCCTCTTCCTTTGACCCCAAAAAGGAGCAGTGTGAGCCACTTCCATAAAGGCTTTGCCCCAGAAATACTTTGGGGCATTTGCAGCACTTTATAAATGTGAGCCTCTGTCTTTCTGTGCTGGAGTCCTGCCAGTCTGAGCTTTCAAAAGCGCAGCAATTTACTGCATTATGTAACTATAAGTCTTGAAATCATACTGTTCCAGGTCCCATTGGAGAAAGGATAACTTCTTGTGGGTGGAACCTGGGAGATGGCAGGGGTTTAGTCTCCTGGAGGTTCTGTTTTGAGGTGATACCATCCTCATTTGCCTCAATTCCTGGTCTCATTATTGCTGTGCAGAGAAATGTGGCTGTAGGCTACCCATTCTTGCAGGTTATCCAGGACTTTTATAGCGAGCAGTTCTGATACTCACAGCCATTACTTGGTCTCATCAGTCTTGATTACTGCAAATATGGTTATTTTATTTCCTAATAGGACAAACTGTAGCTAGCTGCCAGGCAGCTGTGAATTTGATTTCTAATCATGTCTTACATGTTGCAGTTCTTCCAGAACAGAGCTGAGAATTCTATAACTATGTGTTCTGGTTGGTTGTGGTGTTGATTTTTTTTTTTCCCCTTTTTGCAAAAGGGAGGGAATCTTTCCGCTTGGGCTGGCTGTCTAACATGTGCTTTATTTTTTTTTCCTCACTTGTTTGAAACGATTTCTGTGTGAGGGCAAGGAGTAAATTGTCAAGAAGCCTAATGGAGTTGAAGGATGAGCTTTATAAAAGTGGTCTTTCTTAATAAGGATTTAAAGTGAGTCAGGGAAAAGTGTTGTGGCATGCAGAAGTCCTCATGTAAACTCTCTGGCGTCAGACTTTGGGAATCTTTGGTCTCAGAACTTTGTTCAGCTCAAGGTTTTAATTGTGCCTCAGCAATGCAAGAGAGGTCATGTCTCACCTGCCAGAAGCCTTTTTATCTTACAGAGAGATGACACTATCAGCACCTGCAGGAGGAGAAACGCTGCTTGTAGGGGAAGAAAAAATAAATTAACCAAGCCACAGACATTTTGGAGCAGTTGAGCTCCTTGGGAGCAGTGGAAGAATTAAACTAGTCTATATGTCTCAGGAACAAAAGGGAAAAATCCCTAACACTTCATCAGAACCCCCTCAGCCTTTGCCTTGGATGGCTTTTATTGCCTGTAGTTTTAATTAGTGCTCACAAGTAGATTATATTCATTGCTGGGAGCTTTTATAGCCAACACCTGGCAGTTTCAGCTTTCAAAAATGTTTTGGATAAATCAGTGAGGTTGAATGATGCTTTAGGATTCACTGAAGACTGTGGAAGCTCAGTGTGACTCAAAGCAAGAGATGGCAGAAACTGCAGTGTGCAGCTTGTGTGGGGAGGGCATGTTCGGGAATTCCCAGTGCTTACCGTGGGTGGGTGGGTTGCTCTGTGTTCATAGAGACCAGACTGCATCAGGAGTTTCTGTAGAGCCTGGCAGTTTCCTCAGTGGCTGCCCACAGGTGTGTTTTGGTCCAGGGATCTGCTGGCAGCCAGACACTATAGATACAGGCTCATCCTGGAGAGTCCCAGAGAGGAAGTCAGAAAGAAATGGGCTCTGGCTCCTGGGCATAGTTCAGCTGCGGACGTGCCAGGGGCAGCGTCTTGTCAATGATTCCTTTGTTGGAGTGACGGGTGGCTTGGAGCTGCTCGTGATGGTCATGTGTTGCACTGGCCAGGATGCAGGAAAATACCCTGCCAGTGAAAAATCATTGTCTGGGTCACAGTAAACCAGTCTTAGCAGCTTACAGAAACTGACCTCCTGTGCTTTTTCTTCCTCTTGCCCAGTGTGGGTCTGGGGCATCACCTGGTAGGCATCACTGTGGCCAGGTGTCAGGTGGCTCTGGCAAACCTGGTGCTGTATCAGATAACTGCTGCCAGTACCTCCAGTGCCAGGTAGGAAGGAGCAGGATCTCCCCATGACTCTGGATCACCAGCTGTTCTTCAACCAGGACACCGGGATCCCAGCCTTGGAAGTGCACCAAGTGACATGGAGTGAGTGAGAAGGCAGGAGCCTGTAGTCCTGTAGTGTGTCCTATAGGGTTGTGCCATGTAGATGCTGGCATGTCAGCAGCCGTGGATGAGATGATAATCGCTGTGAGCTGGGGCGGATACAGCTATAAATAGGAGGCTGCACCTCTCTGAGCCAGCAGCACACTGCTTTGAAGTTGTCACTTTGCCTGGTATGGCCTCAGGAGCTCTGGAAAAGGCTCTCCTGCTCGAAGGTGGCTTTTTCCTCGAGTGCGAACCTGAGCAGCAGAGAGCTGTGGAACGAGGAGCAGGCTCTAGTGAAGGAGCATAATGTTGCCCCTTGGCTGATGCACTTAATATGGGTGGGTGTATCTCTGGCTGTGAGGCTGGGAAGGGCTGCAGTGCATCAGAAAATGCCTTCTGAAATCCCTGGAGGCACACAGGAGTTCTGAGGCTGGTAGTAATTTCTGTTGCTTTGCATGTTACCCTTGTTTGTGAGCAGTTACCCTTGTTATGGTTCCTTGCTGTGATGCCTTGTGCTGCTGTCTGCTGCCTGGACCAGCCTACATTTGGAGTAACAGCAGCTCTGGCGTGTGATCTAGTTCTGCTGCAGTGTGGGCCCATGCATGAGCAACCTGGCCCTGACAGCCTCTGGATTGTTCCCAATCAACCTCTCCAAGGGGATTCAACACTTCAGCAAGCCTGAATGACATTTTCCTGTTCATTTTGCTTTCTAGTTGCTTCTGGTTTTGAGCTTTTTAGGTGAATTGTTTTAATACTTGGGTGCATTGTGAAATCTGCTGTAGCTTTTTGATCAAGGAGGAGGATTTGGATGCAGTTGGGTCAGGAAGCGCTCTGCCAGGGTCAAACAGCAGGGGAACCAGGCTCTGCTGGGACTGCTCTGTGTGGATCCATCTCCCCCTTCCCTGGTGGCATATAGATGCCTTCCTTAGTCACTGCTCAGGCTAAGTTTAGCTACAGCCCCTGACCTTTAGGGCTGGAGCGTGTGCTGTGACACCCAACTGACCTTTTTCAGGAGAAACAGGGGTGTCCTGTTTGGCTCATACATGGGGATTTACTTCCCCTCAGTGTGTCTGCAAGTAATAAGCTTGATTTGCAGCTCCTGCTCCAGGTGGCTTGGGGCTCCTTGGGATTTTGCAGTACTGGGGTTGTGCTCCTGGAGGTGCTGTGAGAGCTCTGCTATGCAGATGAGCCCCGGCTGCTGTCACAGACGCTGGCTGCCCTTTCCAGCTTAGGGGTCAGGGTGTCATGTCTTAAATTTGTCACTTAGAAATGTGTGCTGACTGGGGCTCTTAAAGGCCAGCTGCAAACTGAGCATGTGCTTTGGGGTGGCCCACTGTGCTGGTGATCTGGGGTGCTCTCACCTCACAGATCAGCTTTCCTCATGGTGGTGGGGGCACTGGTGCAGTGCCAGCCTTGCAAACCGAGCTTGAGCTGTGCAGTTGTGTGACAGGAGCAGGGATTCTACTTTCAGCTGAGGCAACACTTTGTCGTTTACAGATCTTTGATCCCCGACTGAGTCATCGCCGACTTGATTCAAGATGCCACCAGCCATTGGAGGCCCTGTAGGATACACTCCTCCTGAAGGAGGATGGGGATGGGCTGTGGTCATCGGAGCCTTCATCTCCATTGGCTTTTCCTATGCCTTCCCCAAATCTATCACAGTGTTCTTCAAAGAGATTGAGGTCATCTTCAATGCGTCCAGCAGCAAAGTCTCCTGGATTTCCTCCATCATGCTGGCTGTTATGTACGCAGGAGGTAAGTGGGCTGGAGGCAGTGGTACATGTGCTCCTGCATCACAGCACAAGATGCTGCTGTCCTGCTGGGGCTGGTGATTCCCACCTGACTGTAGTGACAACAACCAAAATTTTGCTGAGACCTGGAATTCTCTCCTTATGTGAGAGCAAAACCTCCCTTAATGAGTTTTCTTAAAGGAGGTTGTTCAAAAAGTTCCATTTAATGCCCAGAATGCAAAAACTGGGTTAATCTGTCCTCTGCAAAGCTGTAAAATCTTTCCGGGGAATTATGACTTGTGTAATTCTGCCCTTGTCCCTGTTACAGAAGGCTGGAGATGCTGTGTCTGCTCTCAGCATCTTCCTGAAGGCCGGGGAGCTGCTGTGTCACATGTGGCAGCCCTGCTCTTAGGGGCACATTCTTTCAGCTAAGACAATGATTTTTTAAGGTGGTTTTTTTTTTCCATTTGGGGAATAGCGGGTATATCTAGGGAACTATCCCAAATTTCTCGTCAGCACAGTTGGGCTTAGAGTACACTGGAGCCTCGTGCCACGTGTTAACTGCTTGCTGGTGCCAAGAGGCAGCTTGTGCTTTTTGAGGATGGCAGTGTGCACTGTAAGTACAGAGACATGAGCAGGATAAGGCAAACCCACCTAAACTAAAACAGCTCCCTTCCCTCTCCTGTCCTTCAGAAGCTGTCTTTTGAAGGTTTTTAATTCCCAAGCTGGGTACTTTATTCATGTTTTTAATGGGTGAGGAGCATGCGGCATGTTTGTGGTCTTTAGATCCTGGGGTCTTGTATGTGCCTGCAAACACAGTGGTGTGCTGGGCTGGAAGAAACACTGTGAGCCTGCTGTTGTGGCCACTTCAGAGGCAAATGGGAGCTTGTCCCTGCTGCCAGTCCCCAGCTGGCAAGTTGCCTGCAGCCTTGTTGGATTTGTGCATCCAAAGGAGCTGACGTCAGCTCCCGGCTGAGCACGAGGCTTTTCCTTTGCGGGAACAGGCTCTGCTTTGTCCTCGCTCAGCTAGCGAAGCGACCAGCACATTTTCCTGCTCCAATGTTGTAACAAGCTTGTAAACCGTGTAACTGCCTTAATGAGACCCATTCTGGGCCATTCCTCCTCTCCCAATAGCTCAGAGCTAGTTCTTCTGGGGGCACTGTCTGGAGCTGCCTGGCAGCAGGAGTAAGAACTCCCTCCTCCGGTACTGGAGTTGTGGTTGTTCCATGTCCCCCTCCCTCCATGGTGATACTGTCTCTCCTGCTTCCACTGAACTGTTGCCATTAAATTCCAGCAGCTGCTGGTCTTGAACCGCTTGCCCACATGCTGGTGGCAGGGATGCTGAAAGTACCTCAGATCTACCTGGGTGTGTTTTTTTCCCCCCAGAAGGTGATCGGGTACTGGACAGGCTTCCCAGAGCAGTGGTCACAGCCCCAAGGCTGCTAGAGCTTGAGGAACACTTTTGGACAATGCTCTCAGGCAGTAGGTGGGATTATTGAGGTTGTCCTGTGCAGAGCCAGGAGTTGGACTTGATTCTTGAGGATCACTTCCATCTCAGGATTTTCTAAGATTCATCCCCCAGCTGCTGAAGCACGAGACTGACTACTGCCCCACTCATTTCTGCCTGAAACCAGAGCCTTTACAGAATCTGAATTGCACTGGAGGAGCCCCAGCATGCATCCCATTTTCCCTGTCTCTTAGTACACCTGCTTGCTTGGAGAAAAAGTAGTTTATCCTCTGGAGGAACATCCTGGCCTGATGGCATCTCGTGGAGCTGGGGCAGCACCTGTCTGGGGAGGGCTAGGTGTGAGGAAGCAGCACATTTCCCTACAGCTGCCCTGTGCAGTCACCATCAGGATGGATGGATGTCATGGTGTCAAATGCCCTTTTGTCAGCTCCGTGTTGGGATTAGATTCCATTACTTAAATGTTTTTGGCAGCCTGAGCAATCAAGTTAGATCAGGTAATGTTTAGTCAAAAATGCTTCCTGTGAATCTACAAAATAGGAGTGGGTGTAAATGATTTTTCCTTTAAAAAAAAAAAAAAAAAAGGGGGTATGGGGGAAGTTGACCCTAGAGTGCCTGGCACTGCCCAACTGGGTGACTTCCTGCTTATTGCCCTTTGGAGCCTGCTGCTCCCAGGTGGACTTCCCAGAGGAAAGGCTGTGGCTGCCTTCAGACTCTGTTTAGGTGCATCACGTTTGCTGAGTTCAAGGTCCAGGTTTTGCAAAGTGCTGAGTGCTCTGTGAGACTTGTGATGTGGCAGCTCCCAGGTGCTGCTGCTGCCTCTTCACAGGACCCGGGCCCTGGCCCAATCCTGGTGGCATTGTGTTGGAGGCTCTGGTAGCAGAGAGCAGAATGCTGTGGGGCTGGGGGCAGCCTCTGCAGCACCAAGGCTTCTGTAACCTGCTCTGGGCTTTGTTTAAACTGGGCAAAAAGGTCAAGTACTATTTGAGGACCCATGAATAACATGTTGACAACCTCCCTGTCTGTTAATGGCAAAGCAAGGTCTGTTAATATTCAATGGATGTTCATTCAGTGTATTTAAATACATTTTAGTGTCTGTAGAGCATGCTTGGCAGTCTCTAATCACTGTTTGCTTTGGATTAAAGCTTCTGATAGTGAAGCACTTAAAAGGGCAATTGGACCTTGTCTGCCTTAGGGGTAGCAGTGAAAACAGAAGCACCACCCCTTCTCCTGGGTCAGTGCTGCTTCTCCCCGAGCCTTCAGGAGCTTCACCTTGCACCCAGAGAAGGTGTTTCTTCACAGCTTTGTCTGGTCTTGATCAGAAACCTCTGACAGGAGATGGTGCAGGTGCTTTGTGGCTGAGACCCCAGCTCATGGTGAGTGGGTGGCTGCAAGTAGGGCAGAGCCCACAGCACAGCATGGGGCAGGTGGCTTCAGCCTGTCCCAAAGCCCTGACTCTGGGGGCAGCTGGTGGCCAGGCAGTTCTTATTTCAGCCCACAGAAGGCAACTTGCTCAGGAAGTCAAAGCTTTCTGTGCTTCAACAATTCTCTCTGTTATGGTTGGTTTAGATCAGATATTTAGGAAGAAATTCTTCCCTGAGGGTGATGAGGCGCTGGCACGGAGAAGCCTAGAGAAGTTCTGTCTGCCTCATCCCTGGAAATGTTCAAGGCTGGGTTGGATGGGCCTTGCAGCAACCTGTTCTAGTTGAAATGGTCCCTGCCCATGGCAAGGGAGTTGGAACAAGATGATCTTTAAGGTCTTTTCTGACCCAAACCATTTTGTGATTCTTATCTCCAGCTGCTTTTGAACCTCCTGCCCTTTCTCCTTACCCCAGTTCCCTCGCTGGGAGAAGCAACACTGTGTGAAAGCTGGAATCCTCTGGCAGTAAAGCTGCAGTGTGCTTGTGTGTGTGTTTGGTCTCGCATGCAACAATAACTCCTCTCTGGATGCATCTCCTTTGTTTGTCCAGGTCCTATCAGCAGCATCCTGGTGAACAAGTACGGCAGCCGGCCCATCATGATTGCAGGCGGCTGCCTCTCCGGCTGTGGGCTGATTGCAGCCTCCTTCTGCAACACAGTGGAGGAACTCTACTTCTGTGTTGGGGTCATAGGGGGTAAGTGATAGCTCTGCTCTAGTGGGGCGATGAAAGGAGCAACTTCGACCTGGTAATTATTAGTTGAGGTCTGAATTCGCGTAAATTTTGGTTCTTGTAACTGCCTGGGTGGCTCTTTAGCTGGCAGCAGGGGCTGACTTCTGCTCATGCAGCTGGGAAGTGGGTGGGTCAAGTGTTGGAATGGATTGTCTGCGGCACTGGTGGAATCACCATCCCTGGAAGTGTTCAAAAAGCATGTGGGTATCACAACTGGGACAGTGGTGGACCTGACAGTGCTGGGGCAGTGGTTGGACTCCATGATCTTAGAGGGCTTTTCCAACCTAAATGATTCCATGATTCTAAGCTGGAATTGGAGCTGTGTCCCACCAGCCCTTCTGCCTGTGCTGCTGGGGGTGTCCAAGCCCTAAGCCCCTTATCTTTCTTCTGCAGGCCTTGGACTTGCCTTCAACCTGAATCCTGCCTTAACCATGATCGGCAAGTACTTCTTCAAGAAGCGTCCACTGGCCAATGGGCTGGCAATGGCAGGCAGCCCCGTCTTCCTCTCTACCCTGGCACCTGTCAACCAGCTCTTCTTTGGCATATTTGGCTGGCGTGGCAGCTTCCTCATCCTGGGTGGCCTCCTGCTGAACTGCTGCGTGGCTGGATCCCTGATGCGGCCCATAGGTCCCAAGCCTGATCAGCTGAAGAAAGAGGTCAATAAGGAAGTGCAGCAGGAGGCTGGGAAGGCGGGGAAAAAGGATGATGGTGATACCAGCACAGACCTCATTGATGGAAAGGCCAAGAAAGAGAAGAGCTCATTCTTCCAGACAATCAACAAGTTCTTGGATCTGTCTCTATTCACACACAGGGGCTTCCTGCTCTATCTGTCAGGCAATGTAATCATGTTCTTTGGGTTGTTTGCTCCCTTGGTCTTCCTCAGCAATTACGCAAAGAGCAAGAAGATTGCTAGTGACTCTGCAGCCTTCCTGCTCTCCATACTGGCCTTTGTGGACATGGTGGCCAGACCTTCCATGGGACTGGTGGCAAACACCAAGTGGGTCAGACCCCGCATCCAGTATTTCTTTGCCATCTCTATTATTTACAATGGGGTTTGCCACCTCTTGGTCCCCATGTCCACTACTTATGCTGGCTTCTGCATTTATGCTGGCTTCTTTGGCTTTGCCTTTGGCTGGCTGAGCTCGATCCTGTTTGAGACCCTGATGGACCTGGTGGGAGCTCAGCGGTTCTCCAGCGCTGTTGGCCTGGTGACCATCGTGGAGTGCTGCCCTGTGCTTCTGGGACCCCCAATGCTAGGTAGGGTGTGCTGTGTCTGGAGAACTCGCTTGAGGACATGGTTTTAATGGGGTGGTGCTGGGTTGGTGATTGAACTTGATGATCTTAAAGGTCTTTCCCAACCTTAACAATTCTATGATTCTTTGACTCTGGCTGTCCTGCCTGGACTTGCTGAATGGTGGTGGGTTCCCTTGAGCCATGGGCAGTGGTCCTCTGACCACTGCAGCATGTCAGGAATGGCCAAGGAAGTGGGATCTGAACCCCTGGCACAGGGTAGGGGAACAAGGAATAAAAGAATATGGGACAGGTCCTTGCCTGAATATGAGAGTGATTGGCTTGGGCTGCTCTGGGGAACATCTCTGTGACCTGGAGCTGCTCTGGGGGCATCTTGCTAAACTGTCCCTTCTCTTGTCTCCTAGGGAAGCTCAATGACATGTATGGTGACTACAAGTACACGTACTGGGCCTGCGGGGTTGTCCTGATCATCGCCGGGATCTACCTCTTCATTGGAATGGGCATCAACTATCGCCTGGTGGCAAAGGAGCAGAAGGCAGAGGAGAAAGCGAAGAAAGAAGGAAAGGAGGAAGAGACCAACATTGATGAGGCTGGGAAGCAAAAAGCAGCAAACAGTGGTGTGGCCCCCTCACCTAAGAAGAATGTGGAGGATGGTGTCAAAGAGGAGGAGAGCCGCATGTGAGGGACCGGTCTTAATCCCGGAGTGTCGGGGAAGCGCTGCTGCCCTGGTGCGGTGGCTGGGGCAGAGCTCTGCTGGCGCTGGGGGGCCGTGAGAAGTGTTTAAACCAGGTGTTCATTTTTAAACAGGCTCTGAATTGTTTTTCCATCTGTGTTAAACAAAGGTAACAGGACTACACATGCAGTATCCTCGTGTGTCCAGGGGCAGGGGGACTTTTACAGTCTGGCTTTTTAACAGTAACATGAATGTACTAATATGTGCCTTACAGTCTCCATATCTAGCTGAATCTGAAGGAGCCTTAACTCTAAACTCTGCTTTAGCTCTGTATTCTGCTTGGGGTTGGGGGGTGGGGGGATATGTGTGTGTTTTGGGGAGTTTTGTTGTTAAAAAGCCATAAAAAGCAGGATACTGGATTTGTTGAAGCATGATGGGCTTCAGGGCCGGCCCTGGATGAATACTGCTTCACACGCTTCTTACTGCAGGCCCTCTGCGGGGGAGATGCAGGCATGGGGTGAGGTGCTTCTCATTCCCTGTGCCCAGTGCCTCCTGGCTCTTTAGGTGGTCTTTAGGTATGTTTCAAAAACAGTTTAGCTACTGTAGTTCTTTAAAATCCCTGGGTTTTTTAGCTGTTCTCTCATGGGATATTTAGGTTGAAGAAAGGTGGCTGCAGTTTTTGTTGGGCAGTGTCACCCCCTCCAGGGCCATGGCAGCCCTGCTTGCCCAAGCCTTCCGTGGGGAGTGTTGAGGTCCCCTCTGCCTCCCCACTCTGTCTCAGTAGTGCCTCTTCTCAGCCCAGTGCTGGGTGATGTGAAATGGGCTCAGGTTTTGGTGCTGGCATTCACGCTGCTGTTGGCTGTGCTGCCCCATCCTGCCCGTGATGTGGGTTTCCCCCAGAGTATCCCATCCAGCCAAGTGTTTTGGGTGCCTGATCTTGGGCAGAGTGGTGAGGTGGGTGGAGGTGGTATATCCCTGAGACTTTTTCTGCTTTTGCTCTTTTATCTGTTAGAGAAACCTCTTTTACTTGCTTCTGTTCAACTGAGATCTTAAGGCGGTGGATGCTGAACCTCTCACATCTAGGACACGTAAGGGGGAGGAAAGAATTTGTACGTATTTATTTTTTAATTTTTAGCGTTGGAAAATATCTCAACGTACGTGGAGCAGGTTAATGGCTCTCAAGTTCTAGTAAATGTTGATCAGAATTCATGTTAAGAGGCTGAGTTTTTTCAAATAAACTTGTTTTTTTACAATTTACCCATCAAACGTTGAACTTCTTTCTTAGAAGTGTGATTTCTATGTGCCAGATCACATAGATTTAGGGTCAGTTTTGGAGAGAGGGTGAGTGGGGCTGTGGCAGGGTCTGGCTCTCAACTTGTTGCTCTAGCACCCTCTTGAAGCTGGACATGTACTGAGAAGGTGAGATGCTCCTTTTCAGCTGGAAGAGGTGGCTTTGGTTAGCAGTTGGGATGGCTACAGCAATGTCCTCATGCACTCTAGTTTTAGAAACCTGTAAAAACCCTTGAGACCTCCCTTGATTGTGAGGGGGAGGGACATGCACTTAAAATTCTGAGTGATGCGCAGATGCTCTTGCTGTCTGTTTCCTTCAGAACTGAGTGGAACCACACCTCTATGGGGCTGAAACTAAATGAGGGGTTAAATGAAGGTGATCTTGAGGGAGTTGATCTGCAGTCCCTGGATCTGTGGCAGATTCAGGCCTTGCATTGCAACTGCTCTCCTTGCTCTCCCTTGTCTGCATGTCCCTTTTTGCCTTTTTTTAGTCTAAATATCTCAAAGCAACCTGGATTATTTATTTATTTATTTATTTTTTAATATGGTAGATTATAAGTCCAGGGGAGTACTTTGTACAAGAGTATGTTGTACAGTTACTGAGCTGTGATGTTGTAAAGCCAGGTAATAGTATTTTCATAGCTGGAGTGTCTGGTGGACCACAGGGATGGGCTCATGTCACAATAACCAACCCCTGGGAAATTGCTCCTGTTATCTAAGTTCTTGTACGTACAAGGTCCCCTCTGTGCAATGGTCTCTGGTGGGACTCAGTCAGACAGGGCTGCAGGAGAGCCTGGGCTCTTCTGCCATACCAAGCATTGGTGATGCCTGTTGAGAAGAGCATGTGTTCTCTGCAATGCAGGATGTGCTCAGCCTTTCTCTGCTGGTCCCTACCTTTTGAGGGCATTGGGGGTCCTGTCTGGGCTCTGTCCGCAGCTGACTTCGGTGTTCCTGTAGCCAGAGCCACTGGGAGAGGCTCACACAACTAGGGCAGGAACCCAACCCTGCTTCTAAAGAAAAAAGTGTTCAAATAATTTCCTACTGCCTGGATGTGGCTGTCTGGGAACACTTCAGTAGTAAATCCTGGTTGTTCTCCACTGGTGACCTCCATGCCCTATCTGAAGCTGGGTGTCAGCCCTGTCCTTGCTCCAAGATCTCCTGTGGGACTTGTTCCTATGATCCAATGCTGTGGAAACGCAGGTGAGAGAGGAAGGTGTCTGTTGGATTGGGTAGAGAAACTGAACCCTTGCCCTACATTAGGCTAAAAGTTAAATGCCCTGATTGGGGTAGAGCACAGTGCTTGCTATGGCAGGCGTAGCACCCCTCCCCCCAGGGCATGGTCTCTGCCTGGAGCCAGCCTCTCCCACCAGGCAGGGGCTGTCCCTGTGCCTGCTCATGGCTCAGCAGCAGAGCTATATTTAGTTGTGTTATTTCTGCAAGCAAAGTTATCTGCAGTGGTGGGAAGTACGTGACCTGGGTTTCTGGACCCTCTCACTGCTACTTACCTGTAAAACAGGAGCTAAAATTAGGCACAGGGCTCCAAAAACAGATGGGAGCCCTGGCTTTACCCAGGGTGAAGGGTGAGTGGGCAGCAGATGCTCAAACCAGCCCTTGTGTTCCAGGGATACCCTGCCGGTTGAACCCATTGCACTGCCGTACTCTGGAGATGGAGATCTGCTGGGATGATCCCTTTGCAAAGGACCTCAGTACATCCATGGGGACACGTGTGCTTCCCTGCTCCCCAGGCTAGCAGCTGTGAGTAGTGGGAGTATTGCTGGCCAGATTCCTCCCATTCTTCCACAGGTTTCCTCTGTGTACCCAGCCATGTCGCCTTCCTTCCTCCAAGGATAGCAAAATAAAATTCTCTTCATAGCAAGCAGAATTGAGGAAATACTTGGGAGCTAATTCTCCTGCAGTTTGTTTTCCTGAACATCTGAAGTTGCCGGCCAGAAATGCTCTGCAGCAGCTCAGGGGGTTTAGGGGTTCTTAGAGGAGCAGGGGGTGCTCCAGCTGCTTGCTGGGACTGCTGCCAGCTGCTGATTGCTGGTGACAGCCAGGATTGTTGATGGTGGGAGCTGGGCTGAGGCAGGCAGACCCCAGCTGTCCTTCCTCCTTTCCTTTCTTACTTCTGTTAGGGAGTTTGGGGACATTTCACTGGTGAGCCTTCTGGATACAGTGGTTATGGGCTGGGAAGCTGCTGCTGCCTCTGCTGTGGTGTTGGGTCATCCTCTGCTGCACCCCAACCTCATGGCTACCTTGTGCCCATTTTCCCTGGTACATGGGGCTGTGGTGCCTGTGGTACTGTGAGAAGCCAGGCAGCCCCACAGACCTTCCCAGCCTCCTGAAACAGCCTAATCCTTCCCACGACGCAGCACAATCCCCTTCCTGGGGAGAGAGGAGCCCAGCTGCAGAGCTCATTCATGTGACAAGCATGAGGAGGGGATCTGGGCCCCTGCTTGCTCCTGCTCTGCCCAGGGCCTTTATTCAGTTCTTTTGGGAGATTTGGGTTATGCTGATTGTGCAGCTCTGTCCAAGCTCTCTGGGCTGCTGCTTTGCAAACAAATGCTGCTGTTCCCAGTCACTGCCAAGGTGCTGGTGGGCCTGGGCCAGGCAGGGTGGGCAGCTGCTGGAAAGGTCTGTCTGTCCCATGGCCAGCAATGTCTGACTGTGGCTGTCTGCCCGGGCTCGGACAGGGGCAGAGAGAATTAAGTGTCGTGAAATGGTTCAGGTTAGAAGGGACCTTAAAACTCATCTCATTCCACTCCATGTCATGGGCAGGAACACTTCCCACTAGACCAGGTTGCTCTGAGCCTTATCAACCTGGCCTTGAACACTTCCAAGAAATGGCAGGGTTATCAGTGCCACCCACATTGCTGCTGCTAGCTGCCACCTTCCTGCTGCAGATGGGTATATGGGGATGACTACAGCTATGCAGTGCCCATCCTGACTCCCACGAAAGGCTGAGCTGAGCCATGGCTGCAGAGACACTTCCTCCAGCATCACTCAAACCGCCCTGCTTGCTGAGGAGTAAGAGGAATCTGTAGGAGCTCCTGGCCCTTGGGGAAGCCTTCCTCTTCTTTCACCTTGGCCTGCCTGGACACACCTGGATGGGTGTGTCCAGGCTTGTGCCCTGGCACAGACCAAACACCCTTGAGCAATGAGCAGCCTGATTTAGCCCTGGTGTAGGAGAGCCCTACCCATGGCCTGGTGTGGCATGGCAAAAGGATGGATGTGCAGGAGTGGGCAGATGGAGAGGGCCATGGCTCATGCTTTGCTGCCTGGGCTGGGCTCTGTGGGGAAAAAACAACAGCCCCTTAACAGGAGCAAAGCAGAATTACAGGAGATAGAGAATCAATGACTGCAGGATGATCATCAATTTTCTTCAGTGCACAATTTATTCTATTAATGAGAGGCCTTTGCTTTGTTAGGGTGGGAGGTTGAGCAATGCCCCCTGTCATGGAGCCAGTCTGGGAGGGGGTGGTGAGGGATACCCCACTGTCATGGAGCTATTCCAGAGAGGGTGAGGGATGCCCCAATGCCACATGGTGCTGGGCCACACACACATGCTCTCTGGGGTACAGGCTGTATTCACTGCAAACACTGCCAAGGACAAACTGTGCTGCACTTTGCTCAGGCTTTTCCCCTGGGTAGACCCAGGACCTTTGCTCTGCTTCAGGCAAAGATTTTGCCATCCTCATGTTGCGCAGGTGCAGCCTTATGGAACGGCCCTGCGATCTGGGCTGTGTGGTGGTGTCCAGGCAAGGCTGGGCTGTTGCTGCTATGTCCCCACAGAGAGCTTGAGGTGGTCTAACGAGTTAAAGGGAGAGAAGCTGTTTGGAGGCACACAGTGGGCAGATTGGTCCTGTCTGTGCTGTGAGCTGGACTGTACATGATAGGAAGAAGCTGCACTGGTTCCACGACTGGCCCAGGTACACCCTGAGCATCCCAGGTTTTTTACAGTGCTGGCAGATGGGAAGTGCCTGAAGCTGCTGGGGCCAGTTCCTCAGCCAAATGCCTATCTATGCCCACTCCTCTACCTGCTCTGCTCTCTGGGGATAGGAGATGCTCAGGGCAGGAGATGCTCAGTGGGGAAAGACACCAATTTCGTCTATCTAGTGACCAGCAAAAGGACCTGAGGGAACAGCTGGAGGTGTGTTGGGAGGTTTAGGTTGGATATCAAGGAAAGGTTCCTCCCCTAAAGGGTGAGCCGAACTGGAACAGGCTTCCCAGGGCATGGTGAAGTCTTCAAGGCTGTCAGAGTTCATGGAGCATTTGGACAACACTGTCAAGGCACAGGGTGGGATTGTTGGAGTTGTCCTGTGCAGGGCTGGGGGTTGGACTCGATGGCCCTTGTGGGTTCCTTCCTGCTCAGAATATTCCATGATTCTATAATTTACCCCTTGTAAATCAGTAAAGCCTCCTAGGGGCCACAGAACATCATCTGCTCACCCCTGGGCTGTCAAGTGTCTCAACAGCAGCTTTTGTTGCTGTGCTGCCCTGTGATGTTTTTCCATGGCTTGATATGCATATAATTATTACTATTAATCATCAGAAGGGACTGTGCTGGTGGCTTGTAGAGCCCCACAAAGATTTGCAGCTGGAACAGCTGGTCACTGGTAAAATTAGGTCTGGGGCAGATCATCAATGACCGACACTGGGGGGAACAATTTACAGGCAGGAGGCTGCACAGTCATTCCGGAGTCAGATCCAGCTCCATGAGCACCCTCCCGTGGCAACCACTCCACCCACGGCCCTGCTGCCCCAGCAGCACCTTTGCCTCCGCTGTGCCCAAACCTCAGGACAATGGGAGGCTGGATGCTGCAGCTTGGCAGCTCCCACAGCTCAGATGTTCCTGCAATGGGAAGATGAAGTGGGAGCACAGTGACACAGGTTGTGGGGAGACTGAGGAATTTAGGGGTGCAGTGGGATCCAGGACAGGATCCTCCAGGGGCTGTGGGCAGGGCTGTGCAGATAGATCCCAGACTCCTGCATCCATGACTGGTGCATGAGAGCTAGGAGTAATTGCACTGGGAAATGACTAAAACTGGGTATATCAAACCAGTATGATCTTGACCACGATTAACAGAGTATTAGCTAACTACATACCCACAGAAAGATTGCTAATTACCTTCTATGGAAAATTAAGGAGGAAAAGATAGAAAATGAAACACATTTGAAATGTAATTGGAAACCACATATTGTACATGAGACTGAGCCTGTTTTTGTCAATTTAATTGTTAGCAATTGCAGATCAGTCTCATTTCCATCTCCTCCCTGTCAGACTGGGAGCTGCATCTGGTCCTCAGTGGTGCTGACCTCCCTGCATCTTCCATCCAACCATGCTGGCCTCCCACCTCACCACCACCCTGTCCCCAGCCACTGGCATGGGGTGTCCAAGCTAGGGGGAACCAAGTGGTGTCATGAGGGCTCCTCAGCCAAGAGCCTGAGATGCTCCCACATGTTTCTAAGACCCCACTGACCCCTGCATCGATCCCCTTCCTTTGATGTCAGTGTCAGGAGTGCCCATGATCTGCAGACAATGCCATGGTGAAGCTCAGCAGGCTTTGAACCACACTAAATATGTGAAAATTGAATCAATCCTGCAGTCAGATGACTCAGTAAAGAAGAGTTGAGTCCCCCACTGCGGTGCAACACATCTCTGATATCTTCATTGCTTTTATCTGCATGGAGGAAGCAGATTTACCAGGTGGCTTTTCAACCAAGACTGCAGCAAATGGGCTGATGATTATCCCCTTCCCAGAGACGTCCCCCAGGTTAATCCCTTGATCCATCCCAATGCACCGGGGCCGGGGGGGGGAAGCTGCTGGCAGAGAGTTTGGTTTTGCATCATCAGCGGCTGCTGTGGAGCATTGCCAGCACCCACAGCTCTGCCTGGCACCTGTGGGACAGGGTGGCAAGGGCAGCCCAGGGGACACCCGGTGGGCTTTGAAATGCTTTTCCAGTGGGAGTGTGGCCTGGCAGGAGTCAGGAGCAATGCTGGGCTGGCTGAGATGCCAGCAGAGTCCCCTGTGGGGCTTTAGAGGACATCACAGCTGGTGACAGGGCTTCAGACTGGGGCAGAGTGCTGAGCACTGAGGGACTAATACATAAGTAGCATTCTAAAACACCTAATCTCACCCAGAACAATTTCTGCTCCTACATCAGGGCAGACCCAGGCTTAGGAAATGGCTGAGAAGACACCATGTCCTGGCACAAACCCTGGCTGGCATTGGACCACCCTATCCTTCTGCAAAGTTAAAGGGGGAAAAGGAGAAAAAGCCATATCTGGCTGCAGTCCTGGCATCCCAGCAAAGGCTCTCAGCCAGCACTAGCAGTGCACTCACCCATGATGTGCAGATACAGGCATCACTCCCCTCAATGGGTGTCCTCCACGATGCTGGGGGTCAGAGGTGAGACAGGGACACAATATTCCCCAAAATAGCTTCTTGATGCCGTGGCCACACTGATGTCACCCATGCTTCAGCGTGGGCGATGCCCGCACGGATGGCAAGAAAGGCAGTCCTGTTCGCTGTGTGGGGTGATCGAGGGGGGACAGGCGGGGACGAGCGGGCACCGCGGCCCTGAGGGGCCAAGGCCGCGCTCTCACCGCGCCGCTCCCCCGCGCCGCCAGAGGGCGCCCTGCGGCCTGGAATCGTCCCGGATGAGGCCGCGGCGGCCCCGGAGCGGCGCGGGCCGGGCTCCCGCCGGCCCCTCAGATCACACCTTACACCTTCCTTACTGCCCGCTGCGGGCCGGGCTCCCGCCGGCCCCTCAGATCACACCTTACACCTTCCTTACTGCCCGCTGCGGGCCGGGCTCCCGCCGGCCCCTCAGATCACACCTTACACCTTCCTTACTGCCCGCTGCGGGCCGGGCTCCCGCCGGCCCCTCAAATCACACCTTACACCTTCCTTACTGCCCGCTGCGGGCCGGGCTCCCGCCGACCCCTCAGATCACACCTTACACCTTCCTTACTGCCCGCTGCGGGCCGGGCTCCCGCCGGCCCCTCAGATCCACCTTACACCTTACTGCCCGCTGCGGGCCGGGCTCCCGCCGGCCCCTCAGATCACACCTTACACCTTCCTTACTGCCCGCTGCGGGCCGGGCTCCCGCCGGCCCCTCAGATCACACCTTACACCTTCCTTACTGCCCGCTGCGGGCCGGGCTCCCGCCGGCCCCTCAGATCACACCTTACACCTTCCTTACTGCCCGCTGCGGGCCGGGCTCCCGCCGGCCCCTCAAATCACACCTTACACCTTCCTTACTGCCCGCTGCGGGCCGGGCTCCCGCCGGCCCTCAGATCACACCTTACACCTTCCTTACTGCCCGCTGCGGGCCGGGCTCCCGCCGGCCCCTCAGATCACACCTTACACCTTCCTTACTGCCCGCTGCGGGCCGGGCTCCCGCCGGCCCCTCAGATCACACCTTACACCTTACTGCCCGCTGCGGGCCGGGCTCCCGCCGGCCCCTCAGATCACACCTTACACCTTCCTTACTGCCCGCTGCGGGCCGGGCTCCCGCCGGCCCCTCAGATCACACCTTACACCTTCCTTACTGCCCGCTGCGGGCCGGGCTCCCGCCGGCCCCTCAGATCACACCTTACTGCCCGCTGACGGCGCGACGCCCTTCTCCCTTGTCCTGTCACTCCAAACTTGTGTCCTAAGTCCCTCTCCAGGTCACTTTGAGCCCCTTTAGGCGCTGGAAGGGGCACTCAGCCCTCCCAGGAGCTTTCTCTTCTCCAGGCTGGGAAGAGAAGGCATCTTCTACAGCTGAAGTAGAACAATTGCTGCTAACACACCGTGCTATGCTGGTCCTCTCCACAGGAGGTTGTAGTGACATGAGGGCTAGTCTCTTCTACTGAGGTTGAAGTGACAGGTCCAGAGGAAATAGCCTTAAACTAAGACGAGGGAGATTCAGATTAGACACCAATTTTTTTTTCAGTGGTAAGAGTGGTCAGGTATTGAAATAGATCGCCCAGTGAGGGCGTGGAGTCATCGTCCCTGGGAGTGTTTAACAGGTGTCTGGTTCTGGCACTGGGTGATGTGGTTTAGGGGTTAGGGTGGAAGTGCTGGATTGACAATTGGACTGGATGATCATAAAGTTCTCTTCCAACACTGATGATTCTATGATTCTATAATTCTATTCTACAACAGCTTTGTTTAGCCTTGAACTTAAAAAAACCAAACTATTGAAAACAACAAAAAATGGGAAAAATAAGTACCAGCTTTCTCAGAATGTTTCCGTGCAAGTAGAACAAGCAGGATAAACGCACAGCTAGGCTGAATAAAGAAGTGCTGCTCTCAGCTGCTTCAGAGAGACAAGAAAGAAGGAATGAAAGCAAAGCGTGGGAGGGGAATTAAACTTCACAATGATGGAACTCTGAGCATCTCACTAAAATGACCTTCACCTGTGAAGCCTAGAGGAAAGCCACAGGATTCAGCATTGCTGTCCTTTAGCCTTTCCTGGGAAGCTAAGGGTAGGTGCCTGCCCCTGATACTGGGAAGAATTAAAACTTCCTCGAGGCAGAAGATCCATCTGCTGCCACACAAGGACCTGAGCACACAGCTGGCATCATTTGACACACTGAGTTACTTAATTTACAGGATTTATGGCCTTCAGTGCTTCCTATGTTTTCTCTACTGTCTCCTTTTAATCTATAATCCACTGTTATAACCCTTAGGAAATGATTTTTTTTTCTTCAATTTCCATCTTGGAAATGGTACCTGTCAGCATCACAAATGGCTCCAGAGCCTCTGAGCTGGGAGATGGGGTAGAGATGGTGGGGGAGGGCCAAAGGAGATAACAGGGCTAACTGCATGGCAATGATTTTGTCCTGTGCTCCAGTGTCCCTGCACAACACCAAGCCACAGGTCCCTGGTTCCTGCCTACACCAGAATAGTGTGGGGTGGTCTGGACTGGAGAACTGTGGGCACCAGCTGGAAGCAAAGCACCAGTAGCCCAAATACCAGTGGCCGCTGGGCTACTGGTCTGTATAAAGTAATTTTCGTGTCACTGCAGCCACCATTGGCAGTGTGAGCACAGCTGTGCCATTGGCTGCTCAGTGTGCCATCTCCAACATTAATGCACAATCGGCCAGGGGAAAGGATTATTATAGGGAAATTATGCAACTAAATAGGTTATTAACAAGTTGATTTAAAATTCATAAATGGGGGGGGGGAAGATAACAGAGCAGAGAACAGCAGACTCAAATTAATTTAAACTGTTTGATGAGGAATCAGTGAGGTGGGAATGAGATAAGGGAGGAGGATTAAAGGGAGTTCCTATTTAAAATCAGTTTGAAAAGGTGCCAGAATCCACTCCATTGGGACTTGGTTGTTGTGAGTCCTCATCGCTCTTTTCATTAGTTCCAAACTCCTTGGCTGCACTTAGTGGATCCCAGACAGGGGGAAAGGGTGGGCAGGGGTTGGCCTCCTACCTGGGGCTTCACAATGGCTTTTCTGCCCCAAATAGATTTGCTCAGGACCACAACAGCCTGGATCCTGTGCCAGGGGAAGTGGAAAGGAACAGTCGCGTCTGAGGAGGACCCAGATGGTGGGTACAAGGACAAGAGGCACGTGGAGAGGGAGGACGATGGAGAAGAAAGAGCAGCAGCAGCTCCGGGTGATGGGCTGGTGTTGCAGAGGCACAGCTACTGCAGAAAATGGAGGAGGAAAGGAAAGGTGGCTGCAGTGCTTCTGCCAACGACTTCTCCACCATCATCACACATGTTCTTATGATGGGTTTGCATGAATGAGGCTTGGAAGACCAAGCTGAACATATCCAGTGACGCACGTCCTGGCTGAAGACACAGCAAAACAGGGTAGAGAAAGCTGGCAGCTCTTGTCCTATTATGCCTAGTCCTTACTGAGAGTGAATATATGAATTTTAACAATAATTTGCTAAACCATGATAGAATCAGAGAATAGTTTGGGTGAAAAAGGACATTAAACTCGTCTTGTTCCACACCCTGCCATGGGCAGGGACACCTTCCACTAGAACAAGTTGCTCCAAGCCTTATCCAACCTGGCCTTGAGCACTTCCAGAGATCTTCCAGCTTCTCTGGGCAACCTGATGCCAGGGCCTCACCACTCTCACAGGGAAGAATTTCTTCCATATATTTAATGTAGATCTGTCTTTATCTAGTTTAAAATTGTTCCCTCTTGTCCTATCTACCTGTGTAAAAAGTCACTCTCTCTCTTATTTATAGGCTCCTCTTTAGGCTTGGGAAAGGGCTCCAAATTCTCCCTGGATCCCTTCCCTTTCCAGGCTGAACAGCCCCTGCTCTCTCAGCCTATTACACTATTTTCATGTTAAGCTTTGTCACTTCTCTTAGGAGAGGCAGCTCCATGGCAGTGCAGGATGTGCTGCAGGGATGATGCCTGTGACCACAGCCTGGCATGCTGACTCCCTGTCTCAAATAAAGACCTGCTCCCAAACAATATGCGAACAAGAGACATACATAAAACTCTATTACAAATATTCCAGCTTTGTTTTCACTCTTGGTGACTTGTCAGTTTGGCAAACATTGTTGTTCAAAACCATTAATCATCCGGGCTCCATCCGGCTCCTCACCTCCTGAGCTGGCAGGTCTGAAATCCTTTCACTGTGTGTTTAACTTCCCAAATGATTTATCAAACACAGCACCCAATTAAACTGTCCTTCTGTATCCATTAGCCACTATATTGATCTTCTTCTTGCTGCCTTCACCGCTAGCTGTGGGTTTCAGATTTGGTTAAATCATAAATATTATTGCACATCTTCCTAAAATCCTACAGATGAGCCTGCACTGAGCATCACCTGGGTTTGCTCCACTCTGTCTGTCCCCAGCTTTACATTCTATCAGCCCCTGGGGTCAAACTTCAGCTGCTGGTGACAAAAGACAAGAGTAAGTGCAGAAATACCAGATGTCTCAGCAAATCCAAAGCTTTACACTACAGGGAACCAGTGGAGAGGGAGATAGAGGCTCCTGGTTGCTCTCAGCTCTGGAGACAAGGGCTGCACTGGGATGTGCCAACGAATGGGTTTCAGGATCCTGGCTGTCCAGTGTCAGCATGAGGAGGTGGGATCTCAAAACATTTCCAAGCTTCAGAAACGCTGTAGAGCATGTGGCTGGTTTATCTCAGTGCAAGGTTAAACGGCACACAAAAGGTAATTAAATGACTTGCCCCAGGCTACACAGCATGGAGGGAAGGCAGGAGATTAGAAGCCAGGTGTCCTCAGTTCCTATGCTCTGCCCTTCCCACCAGATAAGGCACCTTTTTTAGTCTTCTTTATGTCCACAAATCTCAGTTTAA
This sequence comes from Sylvia atricapilla, assembly GCF_009819655.1. Taxonomy (NCBI): domain Eukaryota; kingdom Metazoa; phylum Chordata; class Aves; order Passeriformes; family Sylviidae; genus Sylvia; species Sylvia atricapilla. The sequence continues at coordinate 144,783 of NC_089164.1, forward strand.
TTAGCTGTATCTCCATATACCTGTTTAACTCTCCTCCTGCCGCCTCAGAGACTAATTTCTCTCTCTTACCCCTGGGCTGCCATGTGCTCTTTGCAAAGACCACCCTCTTCACCCCCAGGAGAGGCAATAAATGAATTTACCCTTTGGACTAAGGAATACTCTTCTTAATTCACCAATGCACCAAAACGGTTTGTCTCAATTTCTCACAGAAGCATCCCAAGTAATACAAATTTCCATCTATAATCCTGTGCTATTTCATGGCTACTTGGAAATAACACATTAAGGAAAAAACCTGTATTGTGTCAAACTGTCTGGGAGCACTGAGTCAACAGCAAAGATAATTAGATACTTACACAGTTATTCCATATTGTCCTCTGAATTGTATTAAAAATGCTCTGGATCAAAGCAAAACGGAAAAATGCTGCTCTGCTGCTTGGGGTTTTTTTTTGTCCACAAAATCAAACTGACTTTTTCTGCTCCTGTCCTCACAGCCCAGTTTCTGGAGCCTGGAATGCTGGAAGGCCACTGGATGAAGGATGTCCTAAACTCCTCTTTCCATTACCCATCCTCCTGGTTATACCAGGGGAGCATGTGTGTGTCCACGGGTCTGTGCTGGCCCCAGGGGAGATACAGTCTGACACAGGGTGCCAGATCATTGTCTTCTGCCCAGCCTGCAGCCAGGAGGTGTGTCAGGGCTCACACAGGAGAGTCCATGGCATCGAAATGAATCAATTTATTTATTTACTTAATTAAATTGGAGTGGTGCTGCCAGAGAATCAGTAGATAGAGGAATGAGAGTCATAAATAAAAGCGGAAAATGTAAACTTTGTCACTGATCTCATGGCTTGGCTATGAGGGTCTTGGGGGCTGCAGGGCAGTGCAGGGTCCCAGGGCAGGAAGAGACCCTCTGCCTGGAGCATGGAGGTCTCCGTGGGGCTGTCAGGAAGGCTCCTAATCTTCAGAATTCCCATCCAGAGCCTTCCTGAGGCAAGCATGTGTCTCTGCCTCTGCACGGCTTGCCCAGCCACCCACCTACTCCGGGGAGGATTAACATGGGGCAGTGGAAACTCCTCTGGCAGCAACTCTCCCTCAGACCTGTCATTCCTTACAGCCTGAAGAAGGGAATGAAGAATTGCCCAAGCACATTCCTATTATTTTCACATTAATACTTGTCTCTCTAACCCTTATAGGTCCACTTCTCATTCCCTGATGCAGCCCTGCTGTGTGCACACCAGGGTCTGGCCATGACACCAGCCCTTGGAACAGCAGCATCAGGACAAGTTGGAGTCCTCACCGCCACTTACTTAAGTCAGAACCTGGAGGACAAGGTCAGGAGATTCCCAGCTCCTGGCACAGCTGCAGGCCCTTTGGAGTGAAGCTCTGTTTTTTTGAGTCTGGAGAATCACACATTTGCATGCCTACACTGAAAATCACATGTTTTTCTCCATCATTATTATGGGGTTTCCCCACCATTACTATAAATTTCCTCCACCACTATTATGGGTCTTCCCACCATCAGTCCCCTGGGCCCTGCTGAATGGGCAATATACAACCAAACAAGTGTTCTTTACAGAGTAATGGCATTTTTTACTGTTTTACAATGTATAGCAACTAAATATTCTTGTGTTGTTGTTATCTTGGGAATAACTCATGCTGTTCTTGTTTGAATTGATATTGTTCTAAAGCACCATTGCATGATACTGCCACTGCATGTCACTGTTAAGACAGTGGCAAAAAGAGCCTGTGTGAGGTTTAGCAGGCCTGAGGGGCCCCAGTTCCTCACTGCAGGAGCTGCCCTGCTCCCTTACCTCACCCCAGGGCACTTCACCCATTACACTGGGCGACGCCAATCCTACAATAGAGTGATGGAAGGGACAGAGACATGGTTGGTGGCACTGCATAAGTGGCTGGGAATTCCTGCACATTGCAGATTTAGCAGATCCACAGGAAAGGAAAGAGACAAGTCCAGAAATCCTTTTCCTCAGAAGTTTAACAGAAGAGATACACCATTTATATCCAGCTTGCATCCCTGCAGAAAGAAGACCCATTATCCTTGCTGAAACTTTCAGGTCTCAAAGCATTTCAGATGTAATTTGGTTTCTTAATGCAAAATGGAAATGCATTCCAGGTCCACAGGGCCAGCAGCAGCCATGCCTCCTGCCACTATTCCAGTTAAAAGCCTTTTTTGAGAGTGAGACGGTGAAGGGGAAGGAAGCGATGGCAGAACAAAGGGGTGCAGTGCTGCTGCCATTCCAAAGGCATTGCAGCTCCACGGGCTTTAAATATTTATAATTATTTTTCTTAGCTCCTGAATTATGAAACACTGGGTGTGTGGTTTACTCTGCAGGAGCGCCTGAGTTACATTTTCCCTGAATGAACAGGGTGCTGTAAGGATTGCCAGGGATTCATCCCGTGGGGTGGGAGTGCAGCTCGGCATTGTGCCCTGCCGGAGCAGCCGCTGGCCCTGCCTGTGTCCCTGGGGATGCCAGAGCTTGTTCTTCGGCTCCTGGGGCTCAGCTGCAGCTGTGACCGAGGAGCGCGTTCAAACAGGCACAGCCGACAGCGCCGGGCCTCTGCTCACTCGGCACAGCGCTCCCGCCGGCGCTCTCAGAGCCAGGAGCGGCTCAGTGCAGCTCCCTCCTCTTCCTTGCCAGCTCTAAGCCTAGCCAAGGAGCACTGCTCAGCTCAGCCTTGCACACAAGCTGCTCTGCAGGTTAGTCTAAGACCCTGTATTAAACGAAGGGGATGAGATTACAGAGACAAGACCTAAGGCAAGGAAGGGACTGGGAAATGCCTGACGTAGTCCAGCCTAAGGCTTTGAATGCAGAGCAGGAACCACAGTCCCGCTTAGAAACTGATTTGCAATCCTGCAACGATGGAGAAGGCTGGGTGGAGGCAAGAAAAAGTGTAACTTGGCTGCAAATCACCCTCTGTATTTTTAATTTCCCTTGTAGCAGCGGCCTACAGTCCATCAAACAAAGCAGCATCCTGGCCAAGTTCCCCTTGCTCAAGCAAGGAAGGACTGTTTTGAGGGCTTAGGGGCTGCTGCAGGCTGACAGCAGTTTAAAAGATGCTGGGTCCCTGGAAGTGTCCAAGGCCAAGTTGGATGCGGCTTGGAGCAGCCAAGGTGTCCATGGCAGGGGGTGGGATGAGCTGAGCTTTAATGTCCCCTCCACCCCATACCAGTTTGTGATTCCATGGTTCTGTGATTAAAAGAGGAGAAGGCTGAGAAGGCACCAAAGGAGCCCTTGACAGGTGGAGGAGGCAGGTTCAGGCTGTGGCCAATGATAACATTCAGGAGGAGCTGAGTTGACAATGAATCAATCACCAATTGCCATTCCACTTCGCTCTTTAAGGCTTATCCACAGACAAATAGGGAATATCCTCTTCTGAATTCAGCTGCCATTAGAAAGGACTCATCATCCTCTCTCGGGTGCTGCAGATAAAGGACCGACAGGTTCTGCCAGTGGCAGGAAGGCAGCTCATGCCAAGTGCTGGCAGAGGGATGCGTCAGTAGTGAATGTGAGCTGTGGGGGCAGCTTGGGCTGGGGAGCTAGCACCAGGACCTGGGAAGGGATGCTTGGTCTGTCAGGCACTGGGCAAAATCCTGTGCTGTGGCTGTTGGGGCTTTGCAGGAAGGAGGAACCCAAAGTGGGTTTGTAGGGGGTGTGGGGGAGGTGAAATGTGGGATGAATTTGAGGATCCAGAGTCAATCTGTTTTATTCAGCTAAAATTGTGAAGACTAAAATCTAGGAATTTTTTTGCACATATTACTTTGAAATGTAAGTTCTAATGCCACCTTAGAAACCTTTTCAGTCTCACAGGGTTAAAGGACAAAGGCCAGCTAAGAACTTGAAAAAAAAATCCATTCCCTCATAACACTTTATACTATCAGGCAGCATTTAGCCTTTGTTTCTTCTACCTGACTGATTTCCATATATCCAAGAGTACAACTCCTTTGTACTTTGCAATTAGCATGGAGTTCCAAGCAGTGGCTGGTTCTCACTTCATCCTGTTGGGATTCACAGTGAATGCCAGATGCTGTGGTATCAGGGAATTACCAGGCTTTGCCTATCTGCCACAGGGGGTTCCCCTTTTCCTCTCTCTATTCTCTTCGTGGTTACCTAATGCTGCTGGGTTTTCTTTCATTGTCAATGTTACTGAAACCCAGATGGATTTACAGACTCCCAGTCCTGGTCCTGGGCACAAGCTCCTCTCCAGCACACATCCCAGAGGTGTGTTAATTAGACAAGGAGGGGCATTAATTAGACAAGGGTGCAGTGGCAATAACACGCGGTGGATGTTCAGTCCTCCCACTCTCTGCGTGTTAAGTGGATCAATAAGCAATTCAGCCATTAGAAATAAAGTTACTCTTATTATCTGCTGATCAATAATTCATTAGTCTTGGATGTACCTGCCTTGGAGCACCTCTGGAAGGAAAGAAGCTTCTAGCAGGCGAGTCAGGGGGTGCACCAATGTTTTCCTCTCCAACACCCCTGTGAACCTTTGGTGACCCAGGACAGTGGGATTTTCTGCACCCCAGGTCTGTATCTATGATTAAAATGCAATAGGAAAGAGATTTTTATTATTGCATAAACCCAACCTCCCTGTCCCCCCTTCCCTTCCGTTGCTGCTCTGCACTGCCCTGACTGGAAATGTTTGCAGTAATAAATGGCTGGCAAAGCAATTATACACATTAAGCTGAGAAGTATAAAGCTGAGGTCAAAACTATTTTCTTTCCATAATTACATGGAGGGTAAATTCATTTTGCCAATAAAAGTGATACAGAAGGTCCTGGTGAGCAGGTGGTCATCTGTCCCACTGGGAGCTGCCTCTGCAGCCATCCTCCCATGTCCCAAAACCAAGGTGTTCAGCTGCTGCATTTAACTTGAACATTCAGTGGTGAGAAAGCCCAAACATAGGCAAGACGTTTTTGCTTCATTTATGGTTCTCCTGCTTTCAGACGACTTCCCAGCTTCTTGAGTGAGCGCTGAGCTGGCCATCCTGCTCTTTGAACATGAGCCAGCCCTGAAACAAGGATGTTCAGTCTGAAATCACGTTTATTAAACTGTAAGAAGGTTTGTTACTCTGTTAATGCACCATATAAAAAAAAAAGCTATTAAAATCAACTGCCAGGTATAACAACCTGCTCACTTCCAGCTGAATTGTCTTGCCTGCCTGCAGGGAACAGGGACAGGACAAGGGAAGTGGCCTCAAGCTGTGCCTAGGGAGGGTCAAGCTGGGTATTGGGAATAATTTCTTTACTGAAAGAGTTGTTAAGCATTGGAATGAGCTGTCGAGGGACATAGTAGAGTCTCCATCCCTGGAGGTGTTCAAGGAATGAATGAGTGGATGTGGCACTCAGTGCTCTGGGCTGTTTGACAAGGTGAGGATTGGACACAGCTTGGTCTTGATGGTCTTGAAGGTTTTTTTCCAACATGATTCCTCATGCATCAGGGTGAGATCTGGGGCAGCTGCTGCTCCTAGAATCATGATGTGCACTGGAGAAGGAGAAGGAGGAAGGGCAGAGAGAATGAAGAAAGCATTCTTAACCTTTACAGACACCGTGCTTCTGCTAAGCCCTAACGCAGGGCAGGACAGCAGTCAGAGCACAGCTCCAACGCTGTGCTTGTCAGGGATGGGGGTCCCGTCTGCCCAGGAGCCCTCTGCTGCAGAGAGAGAGGCCCAGTGGAACACATTCCCCTCCCTGGCGCTGCCACCACTTGTGTCTCAGCTGGCTGGTGACCTCCTGCCGTTCTCAGAATTCTTGAGTTAACATCTGGCAATACCTAGTGAAACTGCAGTTTATTAATGACTTCCATGCAACATTTACAGTAAAAGAGCATTTCACACAGCTGTTTAGATTTCAGCAGAGGCGTGTGCAACCTTTCTGTGGGATCCCCAGGGCCCCACTACGGTAACAGCATTCAATAAGGAAAATTCAAATCAACTCCTTTCCATTTTCCCCCTCTTTCTTTTTTAGTTCACAGACCATGAAGGAAACAGATGGGAGTTAAAGAGAGATTGAAAATGACAAAGGAAGTCTAGAGACATTTATTTCCACTCAGAACAAATTAAGTAGTATGTCTGGGGACAACTGATTAAAGTTCCTGACAGAGAAAGGGAGCTAAAGCACCATTCCTTCCCTGTAAACAGAGAATGCTTTTGCACACTCCATCACCAAAGCAGAGTGACTGGGACAAGGGACCCCAGCACAAGCAGGGCCAGGCTCTCTGTCCACTGGGTGGGATCTGGGAAGCTGTCCTAGAATCCTGGAATGGTTTGGGCTGTGAGGTGCACTAAACTCATGTCCTTCCCCACTCACTACGGGCAGGGACACCTTCCACTATCCCAGGGTGCTCCAGGCCTCGTCCAACCTGGCCTTGGACATTTCCAGGGATGGGGCAGCCAAAGCTTGTCTGGACACCCTGTGCCATGGCCTTACAACCTTCACAGGGAACAACTTCTTTCAGCCACTATGCTTTCCAAGCTCCCAAGGCACCCAAAGACTATTTTACTCTCTTTTATTCTGAGGTTTCTTGCCCGTTAAAAAAAAAAAAAAAAAAAAATCTCAACTTCTTAAAAGATGATAGTTTTTCTTTTTCTTTTTGATACTGGGCTTTCTCTCCTTCCCATTTATTTTGCATGACTGCCAAAGGGGAAGAGAAATAAAGAAATAAAATGTTAGGAGAGTTAAACCTGAAGTCAAAAGGAGAAGCAGTGGGAGAAACACTGGGAGCAGCCTTTAATCTTAGAGATGTTTCATCTCAGGGGATTGCCCTTCCTCTTACCAGGCAATTAAAGCCTTTATTGGGGAGCCCTTCATTATGACCCAGCTCCTGGGAGCTGCTGGTGCACCAAACCTGAAGCTGCAGCAGAGGCTGGTCTGACTAGGAGCAGAGGAGCATAAACACCATCAGGTCTTAATACTAACACCTTTAATGGGAGTCCCCTATCTCAGTTAGGTGCTAATTGGGTGTGACACTCCAGGTCCTGTCCCATACAGCAGCAACTGTTCCAAATTTTGGGAGGCTGGTCAGCACCCAGAGCTTTGCAGCTGGCTCTGGATTTCATTCAACTTTATTTCATGTTCGTTTGGGTATTTCCAGGCAATTTCTGCTTATTGTGATTATGGCTCAAGGGGAGACAGGAAGGGTCTGGTTTGCTCCCTTAAGGATGTAGGTGGTAGTTACTGGTTACCATGCTGGGATGTGCCACAGGGATGGCAGGTGCTAAATGGGGTTGTGGAGAGATTAGCATGAGCCCTTTGTGCATGATGGATATCACATCACCACCCTAAATTAATTAACCCACTGCTCTGCTCCAGACTTCCCTGCAGCAAAGAGCCCTTGAAGCACCAAAGGTTTGTGTTTTTGAACCAAGGCAGAACTGAGGTTTCCATCCATGACTGCAGGATGGGATTTAAGATCATGGCAACAAAACAAAATCAAACTTTTCAGGATTCCCAGTGTCCCTTTCTGGTGCTGCTGCAGCCAAAGGAGGAGAGTGGTCCCTGACCTGTAACAGCTCCTGAGGCTATCACTACACAGGGTTATGATGCTGATGCCAAGGTGGGCAAACTCCTCATGCTTATCCTGGGAAATGACAGCATAATGGGCCATTTCCATTTGCTGTCTCCTCATCTGGCTGAAAACACCACAGCACATGGCAGGAAAATGCTGTGTTTAAATCCATAATGACTCCTGGCACTATTCCTAATATAAATCAAGGGGGATACAGTTATGGGAGAGAATGTTTTTATGACCCTATCTTCATATCATCTGTCAAAAAGACAATTTGGCCTTTGCACTATTAATCTATTTTTATCTAGACAGGTGCACTTGTTACTTCTATGCTATCACCTTCCAAATGGTGAGATTTATTTTTTCCCCTGTTAGCCTCAGGAATTTCTTCTATTCTCCTGGACGCTGTGGGTGGGTAAATAATGGATGCACACTTATGGCCTGATGTAAAGTGTTGGAAAAGCCCTTTGAAACCCACTGAATGGGTTGAAGATGGCACAGAGTAGGGTGGTGAACCCTTAGCATTCCTGGCCCAGCCTGGCACTGTGCCTGAACCTGGCACAGGAGCTCCTCAGCCAGGACACAATTATCCAAGATGAAAGAGTGAAGTCCTTCCTAAATTAAATATATATATGAAATCTGTAATTACCAGGCTGTTTTCAGCAGAGAATGCTGTCTGCTCCTACTCATTCTCACTCAGTGGTCCCTCAATTTGCCACCATTGCTGGGCTGAGGGGACCTCCACCAACATCCCCATCATTCCCCGCCTCTTTTTCTCTATAGCTTCTCTTATTGTCCATGACATGCAAGTGAGCATGGATGTAGCTCAGTTTATGATCACAAAGAGGGAAGGAAGAGGATGAGGGAGGGAGAGCATATCAGTGTATGTTTGTGGGAATTTCTTTCTCAATAACTTCTGTTTAAAATTTGATAAAGAGAATGCAATATATCTACTTTGGAGGAAATCTTCCAGAGGCTGCAGACATGGGAAGTGGGGGTAGGACCATCTCTTTCCTCCCCAAGAGAGGGGAGAGCACAGGAAGGGTAGCTGGGGCTGAATCCGTTTGTATCAGTGGGAATTTTTTCTTTAGTCCAACCCTATTTGGAAATTTGCAGTCTGCAAGAACACAAAAGCAAAAGGAAAACTTTGCTTATGAAGCATTTCATGCCCAGAGTGATTGGATAATAGAACGGGACTGCAGGAATGAGCAAACATCATGATCTAACCCATGCATAGGGAGGACATACAGACCTTCTGCCACTTCCCTGCAAGAGCAAGGCATAAATCAGTTTGTCAGAACAGGCAGGGCTAAGCTTCCCCCTTGCTTGCTAAAGGGGAAGCAACCTCTAGGTGGGTCTGTAAAAAAAGCTGTTCCAGCAGACCAGCGGCCTGAAGATACTCTGTTCTTTCCCTCCCATTCTGTTAAAATGCCCATTGGGCATCACATTGTCTAAGTGGAAATTTGTCCATTTTTCCTGGAATGGAATCTAGTAACAGTTCTGGCAAAACTTCCCTGCTCCTGTGTGTTTGCAAAGGGGCACCAGGATAGACTCACATCCTTTAACTTCTGCAGCCTCTGTTAGATAGCAACTTAGATATGGAAAGCATGAAGGAATCACAGGAATGATGATTTCTTCAAAAAGATATAATTTGGAAACAGCTTTTCTATTTCTACTTTATGGGGTATTTTTTGGTGAGCCGCTGTTCTTCTGGTGTTGATCTAAAACCTGTTTCTTTCACGCCTAAGGAAAGAAATTCTTTACTCTTGTGACCATAGAATTCAACTTCAGAGGTCACTTACTGTTTCCAAGTTCAACACACTTTGGAAGGAATCTATATTCTTCTCCTATGGTTCCTGGGCATGAAAGCAATCTCTAAATACTCAGAGGATGAAATGAGGTCAAACCTGCAATTACACACAGCCGCTGCTGAGGGAAGTCAGCACTCCAATGCACTGCTTTGTTTCTGTCAAAGCAGTTTAGAAAACAGCAATAGGAAATTATTTTGCGATAAATAGAAACTTACAAGCACAGATGGGCTGTAGCCTCAGGTTTTCCTTCAAGCTATTCCCCTAAAAAGTGATTGGGAATTGCAATTGGCTGCATTAAATTGGTAGGTGAAGGATACCCTCTTTCACATACAAATTATTACAATTGCATCATTTACAAATCCCTCACATGCACTTCAAGGGTCCACCAGCATAGGGCTCAAGCCTCAAGATTTCCCTTTGCATGTGGGTTAAAATGGTGCTCAGTGGTGGGAAACAGCAGCCAGTGCCCCACAGCTCCTATGGAATGGGCTCTTCTCTCTCTGTCTCACTGAGTATTGAAGCAGGAGCTGAAGAAGTGCTGCCAGTATTTGTTCACAAGTGGTGGAGCTGAGCCACTTCCTGGTGAGCCTGGAGGAAATGCTCTCCAGTGCATCACCCGGAGCTGGCTCGGGTCAGCAAGGCCAGAGCCACTCTCCATTTCCCAGGGCACAGTCACAGGATTGTTATCAGTAAGGTTGGAAGAGATCTCCAAAATCATCAAATCCTGCCTTTGGCCAAATGCCACCATCCCCACTTAGCCATATTGTGTATGGGGGTGTCCCGAGCCAGGGGGGCTGCAGGGACACCCCTTCACCCGAATGCTACACATTGTGGGGGCTGCACATGACCCTGGAACTGCTGCATTAAAGCATTTCCATTTCCTCTGAGCTGTTTATCTGGAAGCCTCCGTTGTATCTGAGGCTCAGGGCAGGTGTTAATTACACTGTGCTCTTTTCTATGGTGGGTATTACAATGCTTTCCCTGCTTCAGCTGGGGGATTTTACAAAATTGTTAACAAAATAAAATAAAAATACAATAATTGTATTAACAATAACATAACAATTGTATTGTATATAATAATTGTAATAATACAATTGTTAATACAATTTAAAAATCGAGCTTTCTCAATGTTCCCCAAAGCATCTTTAAAAATTTCACACCATTTAGCATTTGCAGAGGTTGCAATTAGCTAAGCCAGTGCAGAACCTCCCAAAATAACCAGCTCCTTTCTTTTTTGGTGCTTGTTATAATACACAGAGGTTGTTAGATGTTTTCTCATTATCAGATTGTAGTTAGACTCAATTCATATGACAGAGGACATAAAACCAGTTTCTTTTTGACCTTGTTCTTGCAAAAACCTTCCTTTCCTCCAGCCACCTGCATTCGAAGTAGCCTGAAATACTGATGGAATTTTGCAGTATGAAATCCAGGAAAATTTCAACATTCATGGAACATACACCTGCTTAAGTTGTCCCTTTATGTGCTCAGAAGCTCAAACCCTTTATAAAGTTAAACTGATACATGATCTAGAATTTATGTATGTATAGATATACATACACAGTCTGCTTTAATCCTGTTCTTTATTTCCTGCATCCTCTATTTCACATATCAGCAACTCTGTATAGAAAAATATTGTGTGTATAAAGAATCTTTGCTCTGACTGTAAAATTGCCAGTGTCTCTGGGTGAGAAACATTATCTGTTTATCTGTGCAGAGCAGCGCTACAAATCTGTATAACATGAGGCAACATTATTACATTGCTATTTCCCGTGGAGTTTGGGCAGCATCCTGTCAACCAGGATAATTTTCTGTGTGAAATGACAGAATTTGAGCAGGGATTGGATAAGGCTTCATTTCTTCCACAGTATTCCTGGAAGTGTTCAAGGCCAGGTTGGAGGGGGCTTGGAGCAACCTGATCTAGTGGCAGGGGTTGGAATGAGCTTGAAGGACCCTTCCCACCCAAAACGTTCCAGAATTCTATATATCACTTCTCTTGCGGAAAGGGTTCTAAAATCTTTAATTGCCTAAACAACTGGCTTTTTTCCTTGTTTGGGGGAAGGCGTAGCTTCCTGTGCCCTCCGACTCATGCTGTGCTGTCTCTGATACAGCTCAACAATGCTGTCAGCTGAAATCATAAAGTTTGCTTTCAGGAGCTGCCAGTCCTTTTTTCTTTTTGAATCTGTCAGCCCAGAGTTTTGACCAACAGTGAAAAATAAGCTGTTTAAAAATAAGTTTAAGCAACTCTGTATGTGTAGCTCATTGAAGTAAAAAAATTGCCCGCTGCAGCTTCAAGATCTTCGTAATTAATACACGTAAGTGATTGATTGGCCTCAAAACTTTGTGGCAGAAAATCTATTCACTTGTCAATCAACTCAAGAAGAGCTGCCATTTAAAAAGGACTAAGACAGATGGCACCAATGAATTGTGCCACAGTGAAATGAAGCTGGGAGTACAACATCAATTTTTCACTTTCATCTACACTGGAGTGTCACCATGTTCATTTACAGATCCTGTGTGCAGGGCCATGCACCATATGTAAAATGACTGAGGCTGAGGGAGGGGTAAGAATTCAGTAACAAATTACAGAAGGAGATGGAAACAGAATGAGAAATGCTGTACCTGAGATATGGTTTGCCAAAGGCCAGGTCTAGAGCATCTAATGGAAAGGAGGAAGCTCAGTGCTCCTTCCCAAAGCTGGTAGCTCTGAACTTCTATGTACTTCTCTGAGGAGCTAGATGAAACTCTGAAGAACCATGTAAAACCATGTAAAAATGTGATTTGTGAACTCAAGTTCTTCAGTACTACATATACAGGAGTGTCTGAGTGTGATGTGCAGCAGCAGAGACTGGTGGGGTGTGACCAAAAGTCATTTTGGCTTGACGACAAGCAGTGAGGCTGAGAAGTGCTGCTGTCACCCACCAGTCTCCCACCTTTGCTGGAGCACTTTGCATTGTGACCTTGCTTCCACTGGTACTGCTTTTAGGAAGAGACAGACAAGTTCAAGAGCTTTGCAATGTCTTGGTCTGTACAAGCAGGTACCTGCAACAGCTCTGCCATACCTGGCAATGCAGTGGAGGTTACACAATCATGGAATGATTTGGAAGAATCATTATATCTCATCTCGTTTCACCACCTGCCATGGGCAGAGACACCTTCCACTAGACCAGGTTGCTCCCAGCACCATCTAACCTGGCCTTGAACATTTCCAGGGATGGGGCAGCCACAGTTTCTCTGGGCAACCTGATGCCAGAGCCTCCCCACCTTCAGAGGGAAGAATTTTCCCCTAATGTCCAATTTAAAACTCCTCTCTTTCAGTTTAAATCCATTCTTGTCACTCCCTGCCCTTGTAAAAAGGTGTAAAGAGAAGTTCAGAACTTACTAGATGATGGGCAGAGCTGAGCACCATCAGGGCTCTTCGACTGCCACTTCCTTGTTCTGTGTGCCAATGCTCAGCTCTGCTGGAATCAGAAGGGACCTCTCTGGGCAGGAAAGTCATTCCACTTCATCCAAGATTCTGAAATAGTGAGTAATTTTTCCCAGCTTTGCATCATTGGAACTCCTGTCAAACAGTGATGAACCACCTAAAGCTTTTGCTGTTACAGGCAGCTGGGATGGTGCAGTTGGGATAGGAAAAGCAGCACAAAAGATGGGGATAGATTTACTGGAAGTTGTTCCATAGTGTAAAGCAAAGCAAAGTTCCTTTTAATATGACACTTGGAGTTTCCAATAAAAACACTCAATGTTTTTATTGGAAACTCCATGAAAGCAAGATTTGCATGTAATTAAGAAGTGCAAGTGAAGGTGTTTAGCAAAGTGTTTTGCTGCATTTCAAAGGGACACACACACACAAAATCATCCTTCAACGACTGCCATTGCCCCAAGCATGTGGGAATCTGTCTGTGCCACCTGGTACCCACCCAGCACAGAGCCGAGGATGTGCATACACACTAATTGCTGTTAGGTATGGTGGCTTTTTTTTAGGTAATTCCTTCTTTCTCATTTAAGCTTTTTATCTTTCCAGATGAAAACAAACTGCATTCATTTCTTCTGATTTAGTGGAACCTCAGCTCTGTTTACAGTGACTCAATGCTTCTTCATTTAAACCCAGGACAATTGTAAATTCAGCTCTATTTGCAGCTGTTCAGATTTTAATATGTTAGCCTGAACATTTCTGCAGAGGATGCTGAGCACTATTTTCATTATACTTAGTGCTGCAAAAGTTTAGGGTCTGTCTGCTCCACTTTTAATATTTTATAATCAATAGATAAATAATAATGCAATCAAGATCCCCTTTTCCTGTGATAGAGTAGACAATATCTTGAGAATGCAAAGGTATAAACCACGTGTTCTGACACTCAGTGGAGAAGATATTCACAGCTTGTGCTGTATTTTGCCCTGTGATACAACAGAAAAAAACAAACAAAATTAATTAAAAGGCTGCTAATTTTTTATGCAAGGGCATGCATTGACAAGACAAGGAGGAATGGTTTAAACTGACAGAGAGAAGGTTTACATTGGATATTAGGGAGAAATTCTTGACTGTGAAGTTTGTAAGGCACTGCAACATGTTGCCCAGAGAAGCTGTGGCTGCCCCATCGCTGGGAGTATTGAAGGCCAGTTTGGAAAGGACTTAGAGCAACCTGCTTTAGTGGAAGGTGTCCCTGCCCATGGCAGAGGGGTGGAAAGGGATTGATTTTTAAGTTTCCTTCTAACCCAAACCATTCCTGGATTCAATAATAAATATTCCTAGCATGCTAGTTCAAATCCTGGCATTCAAATTATCTTCAGTGTGAGATGGTGTGGCATGCTTAATATCAATTACATGCTCCTACTGCTCCAGGTCACATGTATAGGAAGTTGCTTAAAATTCGCAGCAGACACCTCCATGTCAGCCCTGCTGCTCTCAGGGAAGTTCCCATCTGAGCACAGAGAACTTCAGTGGAAACCACTGAATGCTGATAGAGGAATGTGATGAGAAGAGTCTCAGTCTGGAGGATGGTTCTTTGCTGCCAGCTAAGCAGGTGCACCTGGAGATGGGCAGGTTCCAGGGTGGGCATCCCAGCACGGGCACCATCAGTGCTGGCACCACTGTCGTGGGCACCACCAGCTCAGATGCCTCATGCTAAAGTGGCTGAAACCTCTAGACCAGGTTGCTCCAAGCCCTGCTAACCTGGCCTTAAACACTTCCTGGGATCCAGAGGCAGCCATAGCTCTGGGTAACCTGTGCCAGGGCCTCACCACCCCACAGGGAAGATTTTCTTCCCAAAACCTAATCTAAACCTATTCCAAGGTATTTTACAGCATCATCTGCAGAGAGAATGAAGCTCCCAGGCAGACTCCCAGCCTGATGAAGATGCAGTTCAGCTCAGGCTTTAATGTTCAATGTTCCTCAAAGAGCGATGAACTTTGAGTGGGTAGCAGGGAAATTTCTTCTCTGGATCTCATTTGGGCCAAGAATGACAAATGTAGCTGTTAATTTAATTGTCAGTTGAATTGCCTTTTGCAGAGCTGGCCCAAAAATCAATGCATGGAGTTATGTTGGCTGCCTGTATGAGCATTATATATACCCCAAAAAACCCCACACCTGCTTTTAGTCAATTGGAAAACAGTGTAAGATGATAATAAAGCCTGAACTCAAATAGGCTGTTAGGCTGAAATATCTGTAATTTAAAATTCGTGTGTTCCCACTTCTACCAGAGCAGAAATGGAAGGTCATGTGCTACTACTGGCAGCACAAGGATGTGGCAGGGAAGCCTGGAGAGTGACAGTGAGCATGGTGATGGATCTGCTCTGGCAACTCACATGGGGGGCAAGTCCATGCTTGAGTGGGGAAATGGCCCCAGGAAAGGGCTGTGAGTGTGAAGGACAAGCCCTGGGGAGCTGCTAGTGGTACTGCTGACAGTGGTACTGTCTGCTAGGGTGAGTTTTAATCCCAGAATGGTTTGGGTTGGAAGGACCTTAAAGATCATCTCATTCCTTCCACTGCATGGGCAGGGACACCTTCTACCAGACCAGGGTCTTTAGCTTAAAGCCATTCTCTCTTGTCCTGTCACTATCTGCCTGTGCAAAAAGTTGTTCGCCCTCCTTTTTGTAAGCCCCAAGGATACCCTTGGTGCCAGCAATGCTGGTGATTCTGGCCACTCGGCCAGGCAGGACCCAGCTCACTCTCCAGCCTGGTTGTTCCTTGTACTGGAAAGATGTGGAGACACCAGAACTGGTTTGGCTTTTGGGTTTATTACTTTCCATGAGCAACACTGCCCATGTTTTGTTGCTTGAGCAATTTAGACTGCTTAATTTGTTTCAAACTAGTTACTTCTTCACGATGACAGCACAATTTCAAGCACAATTTCACTACGAGCACAATTTCAAACAATTAAAAAAAATTTATATGTAATATAGTCCTTGAGCTTTGGACCAGATTTTTGCCTAATAATTTAATATAAAATTAATGTGAACTGCCAAAGAATCACTAGCTAGCTCTAGGAGTCCAAATGGGTTTCTCTCTTAGCATCACTTGCATTGCCCTTACTACCTGAAAGGTAATGTAATGCCCGATGTGATATGAAAATGCTATTTTCTCATCAAGAGCACAATGTCAGAATTATTTTCATCCTGTTCTTTAAGATACCTGTTCCTTGCCATCCTCAATTAAATGTCAGGTCACACCAAATATCCAACCAAAGCTGAAGCTGTTTCAGATCCCATTTCACACAAGCATGGAGAGGAATGTTGAATTTTTATCACCTTAATTTTTTGAATTGAAACATCTAGATATATCTGGGGACTATATAACCTGAGGAATAACCTGACATATCCAGCCCATGGAAAAACAAAGCTGGGGCTGCCTGCATCCACCACCACATCCTGCCCCAAACAAACCACACACATCTCTCATTGCCTCCTTCATCAACTATGTTCCCCTGAATTAAGCTGCAAGATTCGAGCAATAAGAAAACAAAATTGAAACAAGTTGATGAGAATGCAAATAATGTAATTTGTAATTAGATCTTTTGTCTTCCTGTTTCATTCCCTGCTCCATTATAGTCTTTCTAGCTTTTGTGTCTTCTCCTCATCCTTAGTTTGATTTTTTTTAAATCCGTTGCTAAGCTGTGAACAACACATCTGCATTATGCAATCCTCAGAAAAACAATAAGCCTGAAGAGGTCATGGCATATTTCATGGGCCTGCAGAGTTGGGGCATGTCCAAGTCATGTTCTTAACCCAACTCTGAATTACTTCTGAAGAAAATGCCACCAGGTTAACATGAATTTTCTGTTTCTGAGTGGAGTTGCTCTTGGTTCTCCTGTGTCAGCTCACCTCCCATTTTCCACACTGACAATAACCCCATCCTGGGCCTGACCCTGGTGGGACTATGTCAAGATCTCAGGCCTCATCCTGCCACTGTGTCACCAGTAAATAGTATCCAAAAGATGGTTTTGTTGCCATATGTACACAATAAATAGACTTAAGTATTTGACTGAGGGAATCAAAATGTTTTTGCTTTGCATGCTCCTTTACAGGAGTTAGAGTTGATTTTTAGTTTATCATTGGTAATTAAGAATGGAAATCACTGCTTCTAATTCATTATTTTATTGTCCTCTGGTGCCAAAAAATTTCTGTGGGGAATTTTCCATCTGTGCCGTGCACTCACATGAGTGAGCGGTGGTGTGGAGTTCACTGTGTAAAGAACCATTAAAAGTGACTCCAGGAGTCAATAAGCTCCCAGCTTCGATTGAGTTATCAGTATTGATTCAGTTAAAAATTATTTATCTTAATCTCAGGCCTGTGGCTGCTGTTGGTTTAACTCTCTGGAGGAGGCCTGTTTTGGAGGCATCTGCCTGGCTTCCAGGCTGTGGGAGGTTTTCTCCATGATGAAATTTCTTAAGGATTTTCTGCTGCTGTGCTGACCCAGGTGCTTTCCCCTGATGACTGACTGGAAGCTGAGGTAAGCAGCAGAGTGACTGGCACCTCGCTGCTCTGGGGTGTGAGTGTTGATCCCAGTCAGGGCTTGAAGGGACTGGGGCATCCTTGTGCCGAACCCATGTTTCCTTGTCCCCCATCCAGGGGGTGCCCGTGACTGCACTGGTTTCTCCTAAAACATCTGTGCATGCCATTTCTTGGCTTGGCGGTGCCCCTTCACTCCCCTTAACCTCCCACACAGCTTCCTCCTTCTTTGACTCTCCAGTATTAAACACTAGTTTCCCATTTGTTCTCAAGAAAAAACATTCTTAACTCCTAATAGCTTTCCTAAAGCCATAACCTGCTTTGTCTGCTGTTTAATAGGGAATCAATATTGTTGTAATACAATGAAATTTACATTGATTTGTCTCATTTTAACTGGCAGCTAAACCAATAAGGTATTTGTCCATGTGGTCCTGCCAGGAGGCCCAGTTGGCTCCCTCAAGCCTGGCATGTTTCTCTTTGCTAATAATTAACTACAAAAGTCCGGCATAAGGTTTGCAAAGGGGGTTGGGCACAATTACTAATTGCAGCACTTTTCTAAATAAATGCAAAAGTGGAACTATCGAAACTGAGATGCCTTTTAAATGTGCTCACTCTGGCAGGTGCAGGCTGGACAAGGACATCCACCTTGCCAAGTCATCACAGCATCCCAGAGTGGATTGGGTTGGAAGCAACCTTAAGGCTCATCTCCTCCTAGCTCCCCTGATGTGGGCAGGGACACCTTCCAATATCCCAGGTTGCTCCAAGCCCTGCTCAGCCTGGCCTTGGACACTTTCAAGGATGGGGCGGCCACAGCTTCTCTGGGTAACCTGTGCCAGTGTTGGGAAAGATGGGGCAGGAAGGGCTCATGGATGTGATTGTCTGGTAAGAAATACTGGAGATATAAAATGTGTGAGTGAAATAGAAACGAAGGCCAGCTTTGAGATGTAGGCATGGCAGGCAGGAGGATGGTGAGTAACTGGAGATAGGTTGAAGGACAGAAAACAAAAGGACCCGAGAATGCCGCCCGTCTCCACCCTGCCAAGGCATCAAGGAAAAAGTAGATAAGAAAAGTAGTCTTTAGAGTTTAGAATATAGGATGAGATGGTAATTTAGTAGTTCTCATAGGTTGCATGCAAAGTCTGTAGGTTTTGCATCTTGTGCCCGGTTGGTCACTGTAAATTAGAATATTCAACACAAAAGGAGATATAATGTATTGTAACAAGGACCTCGCTCTCTTACCTCTTACTCTCTTACCTCTTACCCTCTTAGCTCTTACCTTCTCCTCTTACCTCTTGTTCCTTCCGCTCTCACCGCTCTCTTTTTCTCTGCTCTTTTCCCTGCTCTTCTCCCTGTGCTCTTACATCTCTTGTCTCTTCACCCCCTCTCTTGCCTGCTCTCTCCCTTTGCTTCTTCTACCTCCCTCTCTCCTCCTGCCCTGACCCCGGCACTCTTCTTACCTCTCTTACCCCTCGTAGCTTTCTACCTCCCTCACCTCATCCCCCCTGTCTCTCTCCCTCTCTCTTTGGGGCTTCCCTTCAGCCAAGGCTGGTGGCTGAAAGCAGCCCTCTTTACCCACGGCCCTTGCAATAAAACCACGTGTTTCTAGAATATCTCAGGTCTGCAGAGTTCCTTTGTCCCTGCAGTCCACAGATGCCCCTAAATGCCAGGACCTCATACTCAGGTGGGTCAGCAGAGTTGTGTGGAGCCCATGCCTTGGAGCCATCAACGGTGTCCAACATCCTGATGATCTTACACTTACACTGACTTTCACTCCAACCGTCTAATTACCATCATTTCAGCTCCCCTGATGCACACCCTATTCTTCCACTAAACGTGGGTTTATGGTGAACTATCTACTCTGGAGACAGGGGAAGTCTATATAGGAAGTGGTGCTGCTCTGCCAGTCTCAGCCCTGCTCTGTGCCTACCACAGCACAGGCAGCAAAGTGTGGGCTGGAGATCTGAGCCTGAGGTGTCCATGCCTGCTCTGAATGCCTGATTAGCCAAACAGCTTCTGTAATTACAGCATCACAACCTGCTGCAGGAATATCCCCTAACTGGCACCTTCAGGGAGTTAACTGCACATCCATGTGGCTTGAGAGGGGCCTGAGATCACCCATGAAATGACACACACAGGGGGAAAGGGCAGGGTTCTTGTTGCTTTTGGTTCAACAGCTGCTGCGGATCCACCAACAAGAAATCAAAAAGTAAAATGGATTTCAGGCCAAGGAAAAGGGATGTTTGTCTCTGACTCAGGGGACTGGGGGATCCATTTCTCATTCTAACAAAGCAGTGATTAACTCCAAGGCAGGAGGGACTACTCCTCTGAGACAGGGATGCTCCCAACTGCAGTTTACATGGGATCTACAGTAATTCTGCAGTATTAATATAATATCCAGACAATCCATTTCAATAACATAATCACAACCCATATTTCATTCCTCAATTAGAATTCTGATGAGAACAATTTCTAAGCCATAACCTGCTCACAAACCCCCTACTAAAAGGAGATCAATACAGTAATTTCTCTCACCATGTTAAGCCAACTAGCCAGTGGCTATGGAACAGAAAGGATTTTTCTTACTGGCTACTTATCAGCACTGGAAAGAGAAGCTTCAGGGGAAACTTCCCCTGTTCTTCAGGGGAAGAGCATCTGTCTCTTCAGAAGCCTTTTTTAAAGATTGAGCCATTTCTCCAGTCTCTCAGTTTTGACTTGGCTATCCTTTCCGCCTTCCTGCACTTCTGCAGTGTTTCATGCTGATGATGACACTAGGCTTGATATGTCCTAAATTTAAATAAATTTCATTTCCACCTCTCCAGGAGATCACAACATGCATGGCATGAATCCTGCTTACCTCAGCACTGGAATTAAGGAGCAGAAATGTGATTGTTTGCGGCAGGAAAGCAGTTCAGAAAGCTGCATATTACACATTATCATGTTATACATGATGGCTTTGCACTGCAGTCCTTGGAGATTGTAATGAATAAAATCTTGACAACATTTTCTCCTGCATTAATCATTTTAAGCTGATCCTACAGGATACAAGGGCAAATTAAATTCTATTTGCAATTTCATGCATGATGCCCGGCACAGCCGATGCCTGAGCCAGCAGTTTTTCAGTAAGACAAGCGTGTAAGCAGCAATTATGCAGTTACTTTCTCCCATGTGCCAACTCTCTTATTACTGACAAATTTATAAATGAAAATGTATGAATGTTATTAAACTCACCTTCAAGGATGGAGCAAATTAAAACTAATAGTTTTTAAGACTGTATTTGAATAAAAATTCTACATTTAATGGTTAAATTGATAAATGAAACTTGTGCCTTCACACACTGCAGGGACCAGGAGGTTCTGAAACCTGCTGGGACCAGCATCCAGTCTCACATCTGGAAATAGGCACAGGCACTCCTGGCTCCAACGGGATGGTTATAGCCTGCCCTGGGGCGAGACACCCTGTCCCCAGGTAGGGCTGCACAGCAGCTCACAAGCAGCACAGGGATGGGTCTTCAGCCAGGTGGGATTTTTCAGACACTTCTGGCTTCTTGTAGTGATTCCAGCATTCTTCCTTCTTCCTTTTTAAACCATAAATCACAGGAGGAACCTGGCTACAGAGCCCTTTGATGGGACAAGGGGGAATTACTAAACTGACAGAGAGAAGATTTAGATTGGATATTAGGAATAAATGCTTCATGTAAGGTGGTGAAGCCCTGGCACAGGGTTGCCCAGAGCAGGTGTGGCTGCCCCTGGATCCCAGGCAGTGCCCAAGGCCAGGCTGGATGGGGCTTGGAGCAGCCTGGGACAGTGGGAGGTGTCCCTGCCCATGGCAGGGGTGGGATGAGATGATCTTTAAGGTCCCTTCCATCCAAACCATTCCATGAGCTGATGATTCCCATGCCTTGGCAGTATTAGTCAGCTCTGGCGAGGGCAGGAAAGGAGACAGATAACAAACCTTTATCTGGGAGAAGTGCCTTAAACTTCCCTTCAGAGGAATTAAATTCCTGCCTAGGTACTCCCCAGCCAACCAGCCCTGTGATCTTCTGTCCCCCTCGATGGCACAGCATATGCTGATAATGTTCTGTGCAAAAGTTCAAAGCTATTTCCTGCTTCATTTGTAAGGAGCCTTGTCTTAATAGGGTTAGAACATAAAATGCTTATAGTCCTCTGCAGGGGAAACTTACACTTTTCTTCAAAGCAATTTTCTCTGATAACTTAAAATCTTCTCCCCTCTGCCTTTCTTCTGAGTTTTGTGAAGTTATCATGTAGAATATCATGAATTCCAGACTCCTCTGCTTTGGTCTTTCTCAGAGCAATTGCACCAGAGCCCCAAGAACACCTGGGTCCCAAAGCACTGGAGCACATCCCACTGGGATAATGCAGCTCCTGCCCCGCTTCTTGTGATGGCACCCCTTCTGCCCACCTTCCTAATCCCATGGAGATTTTTTTTCTCTCTCCATTATCTTAGATTAAGGAACTCATCACCTGAGACTGCAAAAAGTTTGTTAAGACCTTGGAAAAGATCGGGCATCAGTACTGAGGACAAGGAAGCTGGAAACAGGAAAAGGGCAGGTTTACATTGGATATTAGGCAGAAATTTTTTACTCAGAGGGTGGTGAGACCCCGGAAAAGGGTGCCCAGAGCAGCTGAAGCTGCTCCATGCCAGGAAGTGTTCAAGGCCAGGTTGGACAGGGCTTGGAGCAGCCTGGGATAGTGGAAGGTTGAAACAAGATGAGCTTTATGGCAGGGGTTTGGAACAAGATGGTCTTGAAAGTCCTGTCCAACCCAAACCATCCTGTGGTAATATGAAACTTGTGCTCTTACAGTGCTTGCCAGCCCCTCACATCCTTCGTTCACCTCTGCTCCTCCCTCCCCCTCCCTCCCCTGTGTGTCGTATTTATCCCTGTAATTAGGTCAGCCAGCTCTGCCATGCATTCAGGAGGGCTCCTGCCCGAGAGATTATCTGTGTGACCCAGCAGCAGGACCCTGGTGCCACTGGCATTGTCACACACCCCAAGCAGCTCTGTGGGACCCATCCTGCCCAGACAACCTGCAGGAGCAGCCACGATTGTCAGATCCCTCGGCAGGGAAGCCACCAGCATGTGGCTGTCCCATGAATCTCCCCAGGGTGCTGGGGGAACCTCGCATGGTGCAGACTCATCCCAGGGCTCCTGGGCCCTGTGTCCACTCGCCCCGTGGGCACCTGCTCTCTGGTGTCGAGCTGGTCTTGTACCACAGCTGGGATAAGACCTTTTTCTGTGTCTATGGGGAGATGAAGAAGTGGTTTCCCCCCTGGGAACCACAATCTGTCATGTATGTATTTTTGTTGTCTCCTCTGAACATATTTAGAGGATTAGAGAAAACCCACATCATACAAGGGATTTAAAGGTTATTAAGGGGGAAATCCGTTTTTCAGCACCTGCTGACTGAAAAGTGTGCTGCCAAGTGTTTTAAATACCCTCGTGCTATTATCCATAGAAAATGCTTTTCTTTTATTTTTTTCTTTCCCATTTTTTTTCCCAGTGTAGCTGTAGTCATCACTCAGCCTTATAACTATAATGGATGGTTGCTAGAAGCTTTCCAAACAAGGCAGCACAATAAGATACAGACAGTTAACCCACACCAATTCTCTATGGAAATTCCATGTTGGGGCCTTTAATTCGCTCCTTTTGAAATTATTCTGATCAGTCAGCGCATAGGGCACTGCTGTAGGGAAAAGATTGAACCTGGAACAAAGTGGAATGAGATTTGAAATAATAAAAATAAAGAAAAAACACAGAGGAGAGGTTCAGGTACACTTCCAAAATTCTAATGAGCTCATTTGCAGAGCTAAAAATTTCTCAGGGACTCCAGTTGATTCAAAGAGAAATGTATTTAATTTAAAACAACTCACTTCAGGGAGCTCTGCATTGGGATGAAATGTATTAAATAATTGATCAACCAGGGAATAAAAAAGAGGGGGGAAAAGGAAAGAAAAAAGAAGGGAAAAAAAGTACCTGGATGGTGTTTGACCTGGGGGTGAGTGATGTTCTGAAGGGGTGACAGGGTTCCCAGAGCCACCACAGTGTCTCAAAGTCTTGGTGGCACCGGCCAAACCAGGGACACATCTCTGTACCCCTCCTGCTCTTCACCTCATCCCACTGGATTAACACAAGTTTTATTACATTTCCTTCCAGTCTCAAAGTCCCAAAGAGACCCTGCGTCCTGTGTGGCCTCTGCTGTGGGATTGGTTTCCTTTCTGCTTCATTGGGTGTTTTACAAAGAGCTCATAATAAAACAAATATACTTCATCCCTTCTCCTCAGCAGCTCTAAGGGCAAATTACAATGGAGCAGATACAAAAACACACACACTGATATTTTTTTCTGTACCGGCTTGAATTTGGATGTAAAGTGGAAATACACATTTAGTGCTTGGCTGGGGCACTGCTGTGCATGCAAACAGCAATTAAAACCTGCAGCCAAATGGCATAAATCCACCAGTGACAGAGTAAATGCTGTTAAAAATGGAAAATGAAAAGGAACCGCAGCATTTTGTAAGAGTGATTTTGCTCAGGCTACAGTTGTTCTGCATGAAAGGTAACTTCTAAGCACTGTTTCACTGCACTGAGGCCAGGCTTTGAGTGCAGGAGGCTTCAAAACACAGATGGGCTGCTCTGGTACAGGGATGTGCAGAGCAGCAGGTGTTGGGGACCATCGGCCCAGCCTGGCCCATGGCCACCAAACGCTCCCTCCTTCTCTGCAGGGAAGTTCTGAGCAGCCCCATCCTCCTTGACAGCACTGCCTCTCTTTTAATTGCATACTCTTTCCAATGATTTTTATTTAAGTGGCTTCCCCTTATTAACCAAACCAGGAGATGGCACAGCCTTCCAGACAGGATTCTTGCTGCCTGCAGCAGGGAGTTGGTGCACTAATACATGACAGAGCTAAGGTCCATCTCTTTTTCCTGCAGACTTTGGCTGTTCCTTGTTGGGGAGCACCCAGACACACGGGCTGGAGAGAGCCTGTGTGAGTCTTTGCTGATGTCAGGAGCAAAAAAAGGAGCGAAGCAGATGGTGCTCTTACGACCTCAAATAATTAAATTAGAGGCATAAATGTAACTGTTATCCATTTAATTTTCTCTTGACTGTGATATTCCTGTTCCATAAAACTGAATGAGGGAAACTGATACACCTTGGATCATGGCTCTCCCCAGCAAAGACTGCCGCATAAATCACAAATAAATGCTGCTTGCTTGGAGAAAAATAACTCAAATTGTATAACTCAAATTGTATAGGGGATGGGAACAGGCAGAGATGGAACCAGACATACCCATTTTATTTGTCTTAATAACAGATGATGAAGCCAGTTTTTAATTAATAGGTAAAGGAACCAGGAGGACTAGAGGAATAGCTTCATATTGACACAGAGCAGCTTTAGATTAGATATTTGGAAGAAATTCTTGCCTGTGAGGCTGGTGACGTCCTGGCACAGGGTGCCCTGAGAAGCTGTGGCTGCCCTGGATCTCTGGAAGTGCCCAAGCCAGGCTGGATGGGGCTTGGAGCAACCTGGGATAGTGGAAGGTGTCCCTGCCCATGGTGGGACAAAGAAAATGTCAATTTTCTGTCTTTGTCTTGCAGGAACATTTTTATCCTCTCTGCACACCCAATTTCCATGGTAAGCTAATTGTTGTAATTGCAACCAATTTTTTTGTATGTAAATTTAATGAAAGGCTGTTTTCAATGTTTAATCAGCTCATTAGAATGTTTTATCTTTGTGAAAAGGAAAAAAATAAAGGACGAAGAGTCTGGAAACCCTGATGGGAGGAGCCTCTATGGATCAGCCTTAACCCAAGGGTCCATTTCATCTTCCAGGGCTGGTTGAGCATGGGGGACCCGCGGGATGGGGATGCCGGGGAGGCCACGGCACTGCTGCTCCAAGGAGGGAGCCACAGTGAGGGGGCAGCGAGGGACCAAGGGGTCCCACCCCGCGGGGTCTGTCCGGGCTGCGGGGCTGGAAATGTCCTCATTATGCATCTGAGCATCTCTGTCAGGCTGGCCCCAGGGAGAGGGGCTAGCCAAGAGTGCTCTTAACAGGGGGATAATGAGGTATTAACTGACGAATAAAATTAGGCTGGAAATAACAAAACGGTCTCTGAGCTTGTAGGATGGGTCTGGGCTGTAAAACCCTTCCAAGAACAGTGGGGAAGAAATCTAAGCTACTTGTCCTACATCTAAGGTTTGATGAGTTTCCACAAAGACTTGCAGGGAACAGTGCCCATGGCAGGACAGGACCAGGCTTCTCGGGCTTCCCCCAGCTCTGAGCTCTCAGAAATCGGCACAAAGCAGCGCCAGTGCGTGGAGCAGATGTGCCACCTAAAGCAGGCGTGTCACCTGAAGCCTTGCTGGAGTGGAATGTCCATGCCCTACAGGCTACAAAGGGATGATGACCCGGACACCGCCAGCGCAACGCTGGGATGAGCTTTGTAGCAGTGTCAGCAGGGAGAGGTTCCAGGGAATGCTGAGGGAGCTGATGCACACCCTCTGCTGAACGGGACGGCACTGCTTAGCACGGAGAGAACCCAGAAAATAGTAAAAACAATCCCAAAAATTCACCAAAACCCAACAAAATCAAAATCAAACCCAAAACTACCACCACCACCACCATCACCAAAAACCAAACCAAAGAACCGAAGAAAGACAGGGGCAAACAAAAACCTTCTTGCACTCTCCAGAAAACACCAGCAGAGAGTAACCTGTCCACAGTGGTTTGTGCACTGTGCTCCCACCTGGAGCCAAATGCATCCCTTGGAAAAATTACTGATTACATGGAAGTGGATTAACGAGAGGCAGACAGCACCAATGAAAGCAGTTAACTGCTTATTGTGCTTCCCTTTGCCTGGCCCCTCGTGATTTTCTCATCAATGAATAATTCAACAGCCACTGACACATGAGTAACGCTCCTGATTTGCATTGAGCATCATTCATTAGGAAGAGGATGAAAACCTCATCTATCTGCCAGCTAAGACCTTGTCAGTGTCCAAGGCCGGTTGGACATAGCTTGGAGAAACCTGGTCTGATGGGAAGTGTCTCTGCCTGTGGCAGGGGAGTAGAAATGGGTAAGCTTTAGGGGCCCTTCTATTGCAAGCCATTCCATGATTTGATGATGATGCTGGTTCAGTTTCTTGTCCAGGACCTGGAGGCACAACATGTCCTTCTGTGGGCAGGAGTGGAGCACCATGCCCTGATCCAAGGGAGTCCTCACCTCATGGAGAGAATTTTGGGACCATTCAGTCCTGGCCACATGTATCCTCCAGCCTGAATCACCATGGCAGGGA
This sequence comes from Sylvia atricapilla, assembly GCF_009819655.1. Lineage (NCBI taxonomy): Eukaryota > Metazoa > Chordata > Aves > Passeriformes > Sylviidae > Sylvia > Sylvia atricapilla. The sequence continues at coordinate 171,371 of NC_089164.1, forward strand.
TGGGAGCCTGGCCCTCCATATCCACCTTCTTTCCAGCATCAGGCTTTTGGCGTTATAAATCACTGAGTGCTATGTAGAGCTGATAATCAGATTTACTTATGGAGCTTCTCTGTCTCAGAGGTACAACTAATCCCTTTTAATCCTTTTCTTAAACTCTTTCTTACAAGAGCTTACAACAGACTTTATCTTTCAGCTTTGCATCTAATTTTGGTTTCCAAATGTGGTTTTTTTTTTTCAAACAAGCATGTAGCTAGCTCTACTTGTTATTTCTAAATGGCTGAAGTGGAACATATTACACGTGCTTTACAATTATTCCACTGCTCCCCAGCTCATGCAGCATCCTGAAAAATGCATGCAAACATACCAAAGGGGCTGGGAGAGACATGGACATGGAGTTTGGCAACAGCTTTGCTGTCCTAAAGGGTACATTGGGCATAGTGCTGAGGAATGTCCAAGCTCCAGGCTGACAGAAGAGATGTTTTTAGCTCAGGGATCATTTTTAGGAGAGATTGGTGGTTTGTGGTGTGTGATGCACTGTCAGGTTTGAGGCTTGACAGTCCTGTGTCTTCTTTTGTTCCTTCTTTTGTTATAGCTGGCAATAATCTCCCAATTTTAACCTGTCATCAGTACTTGTGAAATCAAGCTGAGCAAGGACAAGGGAAGGAGCAGCCTCTTGCCTTCCTACCAGCAGCAGATGCTCCTTATGCTTGAGCATGTGACCTTTACAAGTGAGGTTTAGACTGGATAGCAGGGAAAAATTCTTTGCTGGAAGGGTGGTCAAGCATTGGAAACAGGCTGATCAGGGAAGTGGTGGAATCGCCATTCCTGAAAGTGTTCAAAAAATGTGTAGATGTGATGTTGAGGGACACGGTTTAGTGGTGGACCTGGCAGTGCTGGACTGCTGGACTCAATGATCCTACAGGATTTTTCCAATCTTAATGATTCCATGAGTCTAAGTTAGAGGTGATTTAGAAATTATTTTTTTTTTTTTTTTTTGAGCAGCACTACAATCATTTCAGCAAGCAGTGAGATTGATCTGCTGTGAAGATCTCCTCCTTGTGTTCCAGCTCTACTGCCCAGGCACTTTTTGGGATGGCTGCAAATTATATAAAAGCCCAGCCTGAGTCACACCAATTAATCTCGGCATCCACAGCCCCACTCCTCTCCCTCTCCTGCATGTGGGCTTCCAATCACCAGCTCAGCCTGTTCCCATAGAAACTGAGCAGAACATCACTACAGAGTCAGGCTGCCAGGGCTTTTTAAGTTCTGCTCAGAGCTGTATTCCACCCCTCAGAAAGCCAAGCTGTTCCTGTGGCTGGGGACAGCCACTCTGCCTTGGCTGCCAGCAGAAAATGGGACTCAGCAGCCAACGACCCCATGCCAGCCCCCGGGAAGCTCGGGAGCTGCAGTTTGCTGTCAATATTTGCATCTCATTAATCTATTCCAGCTGCAAATGAGGCAAGAAAGGGAGGAGACAAGAGAGGGAAAAGCCAGGATGTTTTTTGCCTATTGGCACCAATATTGGTTCTGTTACCAGTATGTTAAAAAGAGTTTTCATCATCTGTTATGAAGATCTTTACGGTCCTTTCCAAGCCAAACCATTCTATGATTCTAAAACTAGCAAAATTGCACATCCTCTTCCATCTCTGCCTGTTCCATGACTGTGTCCAATCACTGGGTAGGTTTGGGCTTTGTGCCAGCTCTTGGAGCAGCAGGAAGATTGGGGCAGTTAAACCTTTCTGCATCCCACCATTTCCAGAGCATCCCACCAGGGCTGGAGCCAGGCTTGGTCAGCAGCAGCAGCAGCTTCCCAGTGTTTCCACTGGAAACACTGGGACCCCCCAGAGCTGGGGGTTCCAAAGAGCTTTGGAAAAAGGAGGTGATGACCACTCACCAAACTCTTCACACAGGGAAATTGAGTTGAAGGCCCCCAGTTGGGGTAACAAGTTCTTGTGAGTAAAGGTCTTTGAAAGATGATTCTGAAAAAACACTGTCCCTGGGTTCCAGGGGAATCCCTCCACAGAAAGCCAGGCAGAGTCACTCAGAAAATCCCTGTCCACTGGGGAGAGCAGCAAGAACCAGGAAGTGTCAGAGCTGCATCTGGTAGGAAACCTTAGACCTTCTGCCTGGGGTTTTGGTTTTCCATCCAAAGCTGCTAATATAAATATTTACTAGCAGAGTTTCCCATTCTATTAATGACAGCACTTTGCACAGGCTGAGCTTCTTAAGGAAATATTTTAAAAATCTGCTTTATGTATTCAAATAATCTCCAATGCTTTTATTTAATTTGGTTTCTTTTTCCCAGGAGTGGAACTCCTGCACATATGGCTTTGCTTATACAACTAATTTGCTTAGTTTTTACATTTCCATCTGTAATTTATGGTAAATTGCCCACAGATTCATTAAAAAAGTAATCTTTTAAATATGTCCTGATTAATCTCTTCCATGCATTTTATATATAGAACAAAAGCAGGGTGATTCTGTATTCTAAAGGGACACCTACTGATAAGAACATGTTGTGTTTGTGGTGGTTTAAATGCAGGATATAGAAAATGTCTATGTTGTTGGGACTTTAAATCCTCACTAAAACGCATTTCAAGGAATCAATCAGTACCAAGTCAATGTACAAGAATTGCTTTAATAAATCTAGAAGTGTCAGACTCTAAGTGAATTGCACATTAAATAAAATCTGATTCTTCATTGAATATATTGATTATTATCATTAAGAGCAGATCTGCTCCTCTTGGCCAGCAGGGGCTGACAGGATGACAGCACTGCTGAGCTACACAGAAAGGGTGGTTTGTGTGCAACATGGGAATCAGAATCCCAGAACAGTCGGAGTTAGTTGGAAGGGGCCTTAAAATTAATCTGGTTCCATCCCCTGCCCTGGGCAGGGACACTTTCCACTAGACCAGGTTGCTCCAAGCCGCATCCGACCTGATCTGATCTGAACTCTATGCACGTCTCCCCAGCTCTGGCTGAGAGCCCAGGGGTAAAGCAGGAGCTTGTCCTCAGGATGGGGATGGTGGGGATAGAGAGGATGGCTCACACCTCCTCTGGGGACACCACACCCTGCCCTGCACTGACCTGAGCCACCAGCCACGACTGTGGCAAGTTCCTAGTTCATTGCTTGCACACAGATAATGATTGTAAAATAAAATGTTCAACCTACTGCCCTCATGTTTTCTTTAACTCCTTTAACCAGTTCAGGACAGATATTTCATACATATTCTTCCCAAAAGGCCATTTTTCAAGGGTTTGATGTAAACCAAAGTATTCCAATGTCTGATTTATAAGTCATGTGAAGTTTCTAACTGAAAAAAGAGATGATGAATTTCTCAGGTGTCTTGCTGATTTATTTGCCATGTGGCAATTGATTAGTCATGTCAGCAACTTCATAAGTAACACAATTAATTCTGAAGTTATCCTCAAGTTATCCAAGTCCTGTGTCACTGATGAATATGTGATGGGTCTGAGTTATAGGTTGTCTCTGAACCTGACTGACTTGAAATAAGTCACCAAGCTGAGTCGTAAATCACAAGAGATGGATTGGAGCACATCGCTGAGTCACAAGCAGGTGGTTAGATCACACACATCTCGATTTATGGGCTGGTGAGATGGCCTCTGCTCTGTCTCATGGTTTGGGACTAAATGTCGGAGTGTAAATCTAGGGTGCCAGTATCAAACAGCACCTTCCTTGGGGAGAGGCAACACCCACAGGCAGAGCCTTGATGCTCCTGTCACACACAGGAGCACACTGGAATCAGCACTGACATCTTCTCATTGCAGAGGAAGAACTGCAGGTGTGCCTAAGGTCTCTGTTCTCACTCTCTTCCTGAGGTGCCAACTCCACAGCAAGCCTGCCTGGCTCTGGCAGATACTGCAGGCTATTAATTAAGATGTCATTTACAAGCCCACTGGGTAACCTTAATTAAACTATAAAATGGCAAACACTAATAAGAAAGATCATATTCCTGTGGAGGGTGAATCATGCACATTAACCTCCTGGTGAGGAATTCTTTCCTCATCTGACAGACAGAAGAGACCTTACAGCTTAATGCATGGTATTGTCAGGGTCACTGCTGGTCTGTTCATGGGACATGTTCCTCCTGCACAGCTGTGATTCCTCCTGTGGAGCACAACTTGATGCATAACTCCTGCAAACTTCACACTAGCACAGGGATGGTCCTTGGACCTTTCCTCAGAGCATCAGACACTGCTTTCCAGGAGCATCAAGATGGGGTTCCTTTCTCCTTGCCCTTCTCCTTTGGATGATCTTCTCCCTTTTCTGTTTATTACCACAGACTGAGGTGGAGATCAGCAGAAACTCTGAGCATGTACATGAAGCACTTCTGTTTGTTTTCCTTCCTGTGCATCTCTCCAATGCTATTACACTAAACGCTCATTTCATATTCCCAGGAGGTGAGGGAGATGCCATGAGAGACACATTTACATCTGTAAACTGCAATCAAAACTAATTAAACCCAGCACAAATACTGATTAATAGAAGAGGGAACCTGATGTCAAGTCCCATGGCCCTATCCCAAATAACAGTGGCTTCTTTTTTAAGACACAGATTTGCTTATTCTCTTTAATTCCCAACATCTGGTGGCACATCTCCAGCTCCTGGCTGCAAGGCAGCTGTACTGCCTTTGGAAGTGATACAGGGAAAACCATCTGACATCCAGAGCTCTGCCTGAAATGCAGCTTCTCTTTAAAAACTCACCACTGGGACACTACAATATGACATAAGCACTGTCCTTGTGCTCATTTTGCACCAGGCCACTGGTTTCATTTTATTTCATTAAAGCTGAATTTATTCCAGCAAAGCAGTTAAAATATTAATTAATGGCCTTATTGCCTTTGAGAGTCTTGGATTCTTTGCTCCAGGCATCAGCTTTCCAGATGTAGTCTCAAATGGAGTAGGTGCTAACAGGGGAGATGAAGGTGCAGAAACAGCTCACGCTGGAGTGAGTGGCCACACCAACACCTTGTCAGCAACCCTGCAGTGAGCACAAGCAACAGGAAAAACCACCTGCTCATGGACTCTAGGAAAAGCACAGAGCATGACACTTATTAAACATCTAAAGTATGTGGGGCACTGAGGGAAACTTGGGGGAATGGATCTCAAGGGGGAAAAAAGCCAGTTTGTTTAAAAAGCAAGTTACTGATTATTGCAGAGAGAAAACAAGCAGAATCATTGGGTGGAGTATGAGTGATGGATATTTCTAGGAATATTGATTTGGAAGTCGTGACTGTGGCATCAATCATCAGCTGTGTCCTGGCAGGCATGGACCCACCTGCCTGAGCACCAGCAACGGTACCCCTAGCACCCACCCTGCCCATTGCTCCGACGGGAGTCAGGAAGGAGGCAGCCTAGGGCAGGAGGGGCTGGGCTGATGACAGAGGGATGGGGATACCAGGCAGTCAGTCCTCAGCGCCCCTCTCCCAGTCTCAGAGGAGGCAGATTAGTTCTGTTTCATTCCCAACATCTGGTGGCACATTTCCAAGTCATTGCTCCAAGGCAGGGATGTGCCACCGACAAGTAATTACTGTCTGTGAAGACCTGTTATGACACTGCCTCATCTGGCTTTTCCTTTCACAATATGTCTTTATGGGGACAGCGTCTGACAGTCACTATTGTCACATCACAATTTTTCTACAGTAAAAGGCTACTTTCCTCCAGCAGCCAGTGGGGATTTTATTGTTCAGACAGTGTGAAATCCTTCTTTATGAGGCCACTTGCCTTCTGGTCTACAAGAAGGGCCTTTTGCAGCATCCAGCACTCTCTATTATCCCCAGTACTATTTTATTTGTTAGAGAGACAGCCTGTCCTCCCCTCCCCAGTGTCCCACTCCAGAGGTGCTGCTCTTGAAGATTTAAAGAGAAAATGGGCGATGCTGCAGATGAGGATTTCCAGGCACTGTAAGCCACAGGTCATTAATCTTCCCATTTCTTGCACAGGATTTTAAAAACATTCCCTGGTAGAAATGAGATGTTGGCTATGCTTGCACTTCTTGGGCTCTGCTTTGCAGGGTTCCTGATTCAAAGTGAAGGTGGAAAAGCCAGACACAAATAGTAACCAAATATTGAGCAGACCCCAGAGTGCTACAGCTCAGTCCTGTCTTTTCCCAGGATCTATATCAGCTCCGAGAGAGGCAGAGATGGGGCTGAAGTGGAGGGATTTCTGCCCAGGGCTATCCCTGTGTTGGAGCTCTGCAGGGCAGACACTTGGGTGGGCAAAGCTCTGAATTCTCCTTGCCATCAGCCAATATCAATCTCCTGACACTGACATCACTGTTCAGAGACCCTGCATGGCAAGGGCATCAGCTCACAGTAATCAGTGTCAGCCTGATCAGATAATGTTCATATTCCACCGTTCAGCTCAATTTATTAACCCATGGTTCCTTTCAAACAAAATATCACATTGCTTAATTATGTCTTGGCTGACCGTTTGCAAATGCCACCAGATACGGAGAACATGACACCACTGCCTTTATCCAGGCACTGGAATCAGACTCTGTGTCACCCTCTGACAGGAGTACCATAAAACTTCATTAATCAAATTGTGTATCAGTCACAAAAATGGAGGAGTAATTTGTCAAAGTAGCATCTGGGCTCAATAACCATTTGGGGATGACAAAGTAATTAATCAATAATCTGTTCTCACCTTTTCATTTCCCTAGGCTCCTGTGACTTGCACAGAAGAAAGACTGGAAAACAGTGGACTGGGTTGTCTGGTGGCTTCAGAAATGTTGGTTGGTGTTTACAGGGGCGTGGATTCAGTCCTACCTTCCTTCCTGTGTGGCACCCCTCTAGCCCAGTCCCAGTGGGAGCTGCATCTCACAGTGATGGGTCCTGATGTACAAAAGCCCCTGTCAGGCCACCACACAGACCAAGGCATGATCAGAGGCACCTTGAGAGGGATGGAAAGCCTTGCCTAGTGCTCGTATTCCCAGCCAGACTCCTGGCCAAAATTCTCTTCAAAGCCAAAATATTCTCAACCAGATTCATGGATTCAACACACTGTTTGGCCTGGAGGGTGGATTCAGTAACTTATGCATGATCCTGACTTTCTAATCAAAATTTCATTATTATGACTGATTGCAAAAGATTTTGTATTTTACATTCTGTCTTTGCAGGGAATTTTAAGCACTAATTTTGTCCCTTGGTGCTGGTGTATGTAATAATCCCACTGATCCATATTCATGTCCTCCCGACCTTGCAATTCCTGCACAGGAACACAGGAACTGTTTTCAGAACTCATATAAAAAGGTCCTTACAGAACAGTCCTTACACAATATTTATTATTGGTTTTAACGAATATAGTCTCAGGCCCTGTAATAATCACAGGATTCCCAGTGTATTTAAGTATTATTCTATTTAAATAATTGATTGACTTAGAGCTCACTAATATGAATGCATCCAGGAATGTTTAATAAGATCATTACTTAATCCTGGCTCTGTGCACTATATCATGTCACCAATAAATCAGTTATGCATCTCTCTGCCTGTAGGACCTCACTCCTGGTGGCTCAGAGGATCAGGCTGGGCTGGGAACATTGCAGAGGAGGTGACACAAGGGAGGTGGCCAGTCCCCTTTCACAGGAACCCAGGCGCAGCTGGCTCCTGACACACGTGAGGAAGCTGGGACCAGAGTAAAGACATCATTAAAAGGAAATGGAGCATGTGCTAATTTGTCTGTGTTTTCAGTTAGCAGGCATTTACTAGGGATGTCTGACTTGCTCATATCCAGGTCAGCTTGCTAATATATTAACCTCTGGTTCCACTGGCATGCACAGGAAAAATTCAAACCACAATTCACAGGGCTTTTACACACTGCCCAAGGCACCTCCTGACCGTGCCCAGGACTGGCAGCTGGAGGCACCACTGCTGGCCACCACAGCATCCATCACCCTGACAAGGGAGGGATGCTGAGGCTCCTGACTCTGGGCCCACTAGCAGTGGATTGGGACCCTTGTGAGACTGGCAACAGGGGATTGAGATGCCCGTGAGACAGAGAGGAGAGGATTGAAACTATCCTGTGATGGAGAGCAGGGGATTGGGGCCCCTCTGAGACAGAGGCCAGGGTACTCGGTACCCTGTGAAACAGGAAACAGTGGATCAGGACCCCCAGGATACAGCAGGCAGGGGATGCTGAATGGGTCAGGAGAGCCAGTGCTGGATCACAGACTGAATGCTCCTGCAAATGTCAACAAAACCATATACATATTTTCATTTATACCTATTTGACCCACTAATTACCCACAAAATTTCCCAGTAATCCCTAGTAGATGAGCATCAGAGCAGACCTATGGTCCAGGCTAATCCCTTTATTATGAAGCAATGCTATGGAAATCAAATATCAGCAGTAAGTCGGGAGATTAACGAGCTGGGAAATGCACAAATTAAATTGCATCCTCCCTCTCTGCTCTGGCCCAGCCAATGGTTCTTTTTCTGCTGTGGCCACCACAGCTGCCCCAGCAGGAAAACAAGGCTAGAAATCCCTTTATAAAAATGAGCCTCTATTTAATCCCTGATCCAGGTAGTAAGCAGAGTCTGCCCAGGGTGAACTCATGTCTGTGCAGCCCCTCATGTCCATATGCCTTTCTCCTGCAGAGGGGAGAGCATGATTCTGTGATTCTGTGATCTGGCTTTGCCACGGGTGCAGGGGTCCAGGTGTGGAGGTGGGCAGGAGAGACACATGGCCCTTGGCACTGCTGGGTTTCCCTGCCAGCTTCTGATGGGAGTCAGGGATGGGGTTTTGACTGCAGCAGGATGGGGCACGGGCACTCCTCTCTGGTGCAGTGCCACCTCTGCAGCTCTCCTCAGGCTGTCCCATGTGTGGGACCCACCTGCCTCAGTGTGGCACAGATGGACCGACCCCGGACAGAAGAAAATATGCAGCTGCAGAATCACAGAACCCTGGAATGGTTTGGATTGGAAGGAACATTAAAGATCACCTTATTCCACCCCTGCCATGGGCAGAGACATCTTCTACCACACCAGATTACTTCAAGGCTCATCCAAAGTGGCCTAGAACAATTCCAGGGATGGGGGAGTCACAGCTTCTCTGGGCGACCTGTGCCAGTGTCTCACCATTCTGTTCAGCAGTGACTGCTCCAGGACCAGATGGATCCACGAGTTCTGCATGGAGGGCTGTGCCAGAGCCTCTGGAGAGAGCTGGAGTCTCCCAGGCAAGTGGCAGCAAGGGCCAGCATCCCTCATCCACACCAGGCAGATGGTGGGTTCTTGAGGATGTCTTGTGCAGGGCCAGGAACTGGACTCGATGATCCTTGTGGGTCCCTTCCAGCTCAGGATGTTCTATGATCTCCAGGGATCCTCCTGGGGCCCGTCAGGAGTCAGGCTGCCTGCAGCAGGGCCAGCTCTGCCCTGACCCAGCAGCATGGTTTCTGCCCTGTCTTTATTGCACAGTAGCATTTGAACGAATATTTTATTCATTCCCTTAAGAACATCTCCACAAATGCACATTTGAATAAAACATGAGGAAGCATTTTTGGAAGAGCTGTCTAACACTTCAAACAGCCCCATCACAGTGTATTAACCAGAGAAAAGACGGTGCTGTTCTATTTTTTATCTTGGTGATTCTAATGGAATTACCAAGATTCCATCATACATGGCATGCAAGGCAGTGGGGAGGGTGCCCATGGCCCCATGTCACTATGGCCACATGTCCCCACATCCACAGTGGCAGTTGTGAGTGCTGGAGGGATGGGGCAGCATGTCTGGATGCTGAAGCCATTTGCTTCACATCCCCACAATAGGGATATACCTACTTACAAAAAGGCCAGAGAGGGAAGGAAAAAATAAATAAATAAATACATACATACATACATACATAAATAAATAAATAAAGGAAGAGTTTCTTAGTGAAAGGTATTGGCAAAGTAGAAAGATAGAAAGAAACATGACCCACTTGCTCATGTCCAAACACACGAGTGCCAGAGCAGCCACACACACCTGCCACCTCTGCCAATCCTGTGAGCTGGATGAGACAGATTCCTCCTCTCCTCTGATAAGCCAGGTCCAGGATTCTCCATTCCTGAGCACAGTATGGGAGATGACCAGAGATGTTTTTGCATAGCTGAGGTGGTTTTGACAAAAACCTTTCTACTTCTGGAAAATACAATTATTTTCTTTTTTTAATTCATTGAAAAGCAGCAATAAAGCAAATGGGCAGAGAGGAGCAAGCAGAGCAACTGCAGGAGGGTGGAGGGGGTAGAGGTTATAGGGAACAGGAGCCAATTAAACCTGAGAGGAGGAAATTCAGCACAGTTAAAGAAAATGTTCCTCCAGCCCTAAACTGGACTTGAACTCATCAGTGCAAGCAGGCACCGACAGTAGGATCCCTGTGAGATGCCACAGGAGCAACCCTTGCAGAAGTCACAAGAGTGGCACTGGTTAGAGCAGCAAAGCACCAGGGAAAGGGAACCAGCTTTTGGGGAAGAGGACAGACCAGATGTGGCCTGAATGCACCATGGCTGGGTGAAGGAAAGGGCACCAAAGATGTAACCCTTGGAGGCATCACCTGCTCCTACAGTGACACAGAGTTCACCATCCAGGAGAACACTGCAGCCCCAACTTGGACAAATTGAAGTCCCTGTGAACAGCATCCCTTGGAAAGCTCCTGTTCTGGAATGTCTTGGCATCACTGCTGACAGGTAGCACTGAAAGCAGAAATAAATGAGTCTGCTCTGCTATTTCACTAATTTTGTCTCCTACTTCTATTTGTCATCTTTCAGCATAATGCTGGGTGGTTAATTATATTTCCATCTTATTTCTCTGATAATACTGCACCTTGCACTGCTCAAAGGGTTTCATTTTACCTTTCATTTCACCTCCTAGCACAGCTCTAAATTTAGTCAGCTTGTAATTTGGGGGTATTTTATGCATTATGCTTTTAGTATTTGTAGGTAAAATGGAATTCTTGTCTTTTAATTCACTCTCTAATAATTCTCCACTAAATCTTAATACAAAAGACTTTTTTCCTGAAGACTAATTAAATGGGGTGTAATTATAATACCCAGGGAGATGATATTGAAAGTACATTAACTGTGACAGTTTCCTCTGACTAATCACCCCTCGGGCAGCTTCAAATCGCATCTGTGCAAGCTCCCAGTCAGTTACTGCACAGATGTGCCAAGACAGAACTTGGCACAAGACTTCCCCACCAAGATGGGGCCTTGGGCAGGGTGGATCTGGGACCCTGGTGTGAGATCTTGGGGTCTCCAAGGTGCTGATGCAGCTGCAGGGGCTGATTTGTCCTTCAGGGACCAGCAATGTGGTCACATGTAGAGAGAAGGAATCAGGACACCCGAGGTCACTGGGGACCATGCAGGTGGCATTGTCCCATAGAGACAGTGAAGAGACAGGGCATCAAAGTCCTTGCTTCAGCCCAGAGATGTTCCCACCACCATCACCATCACCCTCTTCCTTGGTTTATTGCTCCTGCTAGGACTGTTTGTCTGCTTGGCCAAAGGAAAGCATTGAAAAGACAGTGAGTGGAAGACGGACAGAGGGCCAGAAGCTGTGTCAGAAGCACCCTTCCCTGGCTGCTCTGGAGTCAGAGGTAACACCAGCAGTCATGCAGGCTGCAGGTTTTCCTTGGAAATGCATTTACCTGCCAGAAGAGGAGCAGCAATTTTCAGTATTTGTGTACTCTGATGGTGTAATAGCAGCAAGGTCAGCACTCAGTAGAGACACCAAGGGGCTATTCCCTCATTAAACTGTGGACTGCAGTAAGTGAAAAATAAGCTTCAAGGGTACCTATTATGCAGACAATAAAATGTTTTTATATCAATGCAGGTGTCAAGCCCAACACTTCTGAAGAGGGGGTCCTCCACATTATGAGCCAACTATGAAAATGCTCAGCCAAGCATTTTCATAGGGTGAGGGTGCTCCCATCTAGAGCCTGGTGTTTGCTACTGGAAATAATACATTCCCACTCTGCATTCGACAGCCTGGGTTCTCAGAGGGGACAGGACTCCAGGAGGGGACTTCACAATCACAGACTGGCCTTGGGTTGGGGACATGGCACTGCAGCAGTGGGGGCTGCCACACAGAGGTGGAGGGAGAGGACAAGAAAAGCTCTCAGCAAAGCCTCTATTAGAAATTAATGCACTTTTCTTTAGGATCACTATAAGCTAATGAGCCTTTGCTGGCCGCAACAGGCTTTCAGCTCTCCTCCACAGCCACTATTGCACAAGCTGGTTGGGATTGGAATGGCCAGGGCAGAGTCCCCAGCCCCTTCACGTCGGATTCAGGAGCATGAGAAGCACTCCCAGAGCCTCCCTTTGCTGCTGAGTGAAAAGACCTTTTGCAGAGATTAAAATGAATTTATTATTTCACAGTCTGGTATTTACATCACATCTGGAGAGGGTGTTACATACCCTGTTACAAAAACGTCTCCATAATGAGTCCTATGGTGGGAGGCAGGGCAGGAGGCAGATAGCAGCAAACACACCAGTGACCCCCTCACTTCCATGGCCCCCACAGCATCTCTGCTCCTCTTACACCTGCACATCCCCTGCAGGTCCCAGAGCAGACCCAGAGCAGGGCTGGAGGTGTTGGTCTGACAGCCCCAGGGTCCCACGCACCTCTGACACTGGGGGCACAGAGCTCACATTCTCCCCCACTGTGAGTTGCTGCTCCACAGGAAATGGTGTGTCCTGGAGAAGGTCATGAGCTCAGGGCCAGGAGGTGGTACATTTTTCTTTATTTTGGATTACTGCAACAAAACCTGGTTCAGTCTGAGGCTCTCTCTGGGTATCTGCATGCCCCAGATACCCCAGAGCTGCAGACAGAGAAATCCCCTCACACAGTTCTGAAATTCAATCGCAAACACAAGCAGAAACTTGGTGCCTGGGACTTGCATGGTGGAAAACATTAAATTTGTAACCTGATTAATGCAGTTACCGAGAAAGGAGGAACCAGCAACATGCACCATGGAGACATCTCACCATCCCTGGGGGCCAGGGAGAGCCCAGTGCTCCGAGGGTAGAGCAGCCCCCAGTGACTTGGGACCAGGCTGGAGCTCCTAGGAACCCCAGGGCCAGAAGGTGCCACATGGGGAGGGTTTCACATAACCATAGACTTCCCCGTTCCTGACTGCAACTTGGATTCAGCATCTTGGGAGACAGGGAAACGTGACTCAGCAATGATTTCGGCTATTCAAGCTATTCTGCTATTAAAGCTCATTCGGGGGGCCTGCTGCCTGTCTGCATCTGTACTGTCAACAGCTCTCACACAGTGGTAGTATTTTATTTAGGATGATTGGAAAACAAGCCCATTTCTTGGTTGGTGAATGTGTCCACAGAAAAGGAGGGAACCGTGGTGTGATGGGATTCTGGCGGCTGCACTGGGGTCCCTGCCTGCAGCCTCTGGGGACGCTGGGGCTCAGCAGATGCTCTGATCCAGTGGTTGTCACAGTCCTGCTGACGGGTGCAGGATGGGAGCCCTGGAGCATCCCACTCTGCAGGCACTGGGCCACATCCTGCTGCTCAGGGGGGCACCAGGACCCATGCCAAGGCTGGGCTGCCCGTGCAGAGCTGCACGGAGGCTATCGAGTGACCTGTGGAGGGGAGGAGAAGTTACCCAACGCATCCAGCTGATTCCCCATTCATGAATTATCAACAAACAGCCTCAAGAGGTGCAAATAAGATTTGCTCTTTACTTTCATTTAATGGAGTGGCCATTCCAAATGTCACCTTATGGATGGTTTGTGATTCTGTGCTCTGGCTGCAGCTCCCACTGAAGTCTGTCTGCACAGGGGACTGAGATGCAAATCCAGCCCTTTGGCACCATTCCAAAGCCACTAAAGTCACCTAAAATTACCAGAAGTCCTTTTAAAAACACGGGTCTGTGCTTCCAAACTGCCACCTCCCCAAGGGAGGGCATAGCACCCAAAAAGAGGTTGGCCATGGAAGGGTCTGCTGGATGAGGCAGGAGAGCAGAAGCTCCTGAGTCCTTCTCCCATTCCAGATGGGAATGGTCCCAATAAGAATTCAAGACAGCAAAGCCAGAACAGAGGCTTTGGGCTAAGTTAGTAGCTGGGGAAAATCAACCAAAAAACACTAGAAGGGGAAAAAGACAACCAGCTCAATGTAGTGCTGCAGTTACTGGTCAGTGACGGATGTTCAGGTCTGGAGGAGCCTTTTTGGATGTCCATAAAAACACTTCAGCATGAAAGTGCTTTCTGTGCACAAAAGTAATAGCAGCAATGAAAGAAATCCCGACATTGCTTAAAACAATCATTTTGTGGTGGGGGATGTGGGGCAAGGAAAATGAAAGCATAAGGAATAATTACACTCAACAGTATGAACAATGATTACAAAATTATGCAACTGATTAACCATGGCATATATGTAATTACTAATGAGTTTGATAAAAATTTAATTACACCTTGTTCCTTGGGGGATTCAGCAAGCCATGAAAATAATAATCGTGTACTGCTCTGTCACAAATGATTGCCTCAGCCGGGGAATGGGGACAGATCCAGGGCTGTGCAACTGGGTTGGGAAAGGAAACCTGCTGCCCTAGAGCAGTGGGTGGTGCTGGGGAGCAACCTGGACACCCTGGGAGCCCTGGGAATGTTATAGAGACCTAGGATGTTTGCTCAGGGGTTGAGCCATGCAACACCAAGCCTCCCAGGAAAAATTATCTACTAGAAAAGCTGTGGCATCCACTCAGGGTTGTGGTACACCTGCCAGCCCCTCCGGCACCAGTGACAAGTGCACAGCCCAGACCCTCTGCTTTGCTTTGGTGAGTCCTTGTCAAACAGTGTCCGCCCTAAAGGAGCTGGAGCTCTTTCCTTCCCTACAGAACTGTGGGTGCTCTTGCCCCAGGCTGGGGAAGGCACAGCTGGGTTCCCCCCCATTACCTGCAGGGGACATACCTTGGTGGTCTTCACTTTGTTGCCACTGCTGCAGCTCCATCCTGAGAGGTCAGGCAGCACTTTGCATTCCTCCCCGTCGAGACACGGCTCCATCTGGCACCACCACTTCTGCAGCACGATGGAGGCTGGGGGAGAGGAGGGGATCAGGCTGCAGCACAGGGTGTGGAGGAGCAGCTCTGCCCACCTTTGGGTGATATCAGGAGATACGGCCCCTCTCTCCAGTGCAGCTCACATCGAGGAGCCCTGGGCACGGAGCTGCTTGTCACCCGCCTGGCCTCACCTAATCCAACTGCTCCATCTGCCTCTGGAACACCCAGTTTTCTTTCACTACCCCAGGAAAGAAAAGCTCAATGTCCTCTCTCCCAGAGAGAGAAGTGCTGTTCAGAACCTGTTCCAGGCTCCACTTACAGAGCAAAGGGATTGTCTCCTACCACTCTGCTCTATTAGGGTCTTGTGATTCATGCCCCCAGTTTGGGCAACCAGAGTGGGCTCTCTTATATTTGGGAACAATATGACCAGAGCAGCTGAGGACAACAACCAGATGTGAGGATGAGGTCAGGGATTGAAAAAGATGTAGCTGCACCCTGGGGTACTCACCGTCCACGCAGGAGGGAGCTGCCCGTGTTGTCCCTGCCACCTGCCCTGGGAAACAGGAGCATTTCACCGTCTGGGAGCGCTCTTCGATCTTGTTCTTATTGCAGCACCGGTGAGCGGCGATGACTTCGCATGTGCCGGGCTCTACATGCACTGCAGGAGGAGAAACAGCCCCCATCAGACCTCAGAGGCCTCAGCCCATCTGCTGCCCAGGGCCTGGACAGGAGACCTTCGACCACCTCCTGCCCATGGCCGTGCTGGTGTGAGCTGTGACCAGGCACAGGAGAGCCCAGAACGTGCAGTGCTATCCCGGCCTCTGGAATCACCCCAGGGCTGCTGGTGGCACACAGGTGTCTGGGCAGCACCTTCCCAGCCCACCTGTAAGAAAAGTGGTGGTTCCTGCTCCACACTTCTGGCATCTGAGCTCTTGCTCCTGATAGCCTTCACTCTCATCCTACCCTCCAAAATTCATCCCCTCTTGCCACAGCCAAGCCAAGAGCTTTTTTGAAACTAATAAGCTCATTAGCTAATTGCAGCTGATAATGAGGTGCACTTTGGTACAAGAGGGGATGGTGCTTTTGGCTTCAAGCAGAGCACCATCACCTCTGACCCCGGCTACAATCAATGCCTCCACCTCACCATCACCCACCCTCTGCCTGGAGAAGGAACAGGATGGCATTTCCACCCTGCAGCGGCAGAGAAATGTCACGGTGTTCATCAGCAATCCAAGCTGCTCTGCTGCTCCCCTCCCAGTGCCATTAAAATATTAAGGAAAGTATAAACTACTGTGTTGGCTGATCACCTCTGGGATCAGAGTTTAGAGCTGGTCAGCATCTGAAATCAGTGCTTCGGCTGGATAATGGCCCACACAAGCACAATACAAATCAGCCAAAAAAGGCTGAGAGACTTCGTTCCCATGACCCCAGAGGTCCCTGCAGGTCCTGCTTAATGAGCACTGGAGGAGCAGTGCAGAGCCACACACGGGCATGCCCTGGGTATATGAGCCACAGGCTCCAGAACTCCCTGCAGCTGCTTCTCCTTTAGCTGAGCAGCAGGAAACTTGGAACGAAATGCATATCAGATGGATGGTGTGTTTAACACCAACAGCAGGAAACCTCCCGAGAGCCTGGGATAAGTTCCAGAGCTTCTGGCATGCTTCTCCCTCCCATTTAACTGGTATTTCCCCACTGCAGCCCTTTCTAAAAAGACGCAGCTTATCTGGGGGAACCATAAAAGAATTGTAAAAGCAAAAGGCTTTTGAATCCTGCATGCAAAAATAAAATAAAAATGCTGTCCTACTCTGGTTGACCTTTAAATGAACAGCAGAACACGGGATTTTTATGGCATAACCTGAAATGACACATTTTGAGTGTCTCAGGGAGCGTGGGTGCAGCTCCACATGTTCAGTGTAAAATACTGCTTGCTGGTGGAGAACTACAAAATGAAGAGAAGTTGGATGCATTTAAGCACCAAGCAATGCCCAGAGAACCTCATTTCCCAAAAGAAAAAGTCCCAGCTTGCTTAAATGCCTTTTACTTCTGCTTCGGGTTGAGTGATGAACATAAATAAGGGCAAAGACAGCCCTTTGATTATCAGCATTAGAAGGTGCTGGGGCCACCTTTGTGGGAGTTGGATCCAGACATTCCAGCCTTGCTGATCATGAAGACCTCACTGTCTTACACAGGGGATTAAACTGCTGGTGAATCATTCTTCACCAAGGACTCTCCTATTCTGTTTCCAAATGACCGTGCTTGGTTCATGTGGCTCTTTAAATCTAACCACATTCTGCAGGAAGCAGTGTTTTGCTTGGACAGAACAGCATCTCCTTGTGCTGGGCAGGCACAAGGGACCTCAGTACATGGTATGATTTGTGTGCAAGGCCAGGAGTTGCACTTAAAGATCCTTGTGGATCTCTTCCAAGTCGAGATATTCTACAATTCTATTATCAGACCTGGTTGCCACAGAGAGATGTGTCCCTGGCCTTGGACACTTCCAAGGATGGGGTACCCAGGGCTAGGACAGGGGAAAGGCAGGTAACTGCTGACTGATGGGGTGAGGGAGTCACTCTGGAAGATGTGTTTTGGTTTTAAGCAATGCGGGTGGGGATTACAGGATTAGAACTGCTTTAACTGTCAGGCAAAAACGACAGAAATAGGACAGGGTTAGGTGTGGGGTCAATCAAGAGCATGA
The DNA here is from genome assembly GCF_009819655.1 of Sylvia atricapilla. NCBI lineage: Eukaryota > Metazoa > Chordata > Aves > Passeriformes > Sylviidae > Sylvia > Sylvia atricapilla. Next base: position 189,069 of record NC_089164.1, read on the forward strand.
ACAGTTTCAAATTAACCCATAAATGCCCTTTCCTGTGTTGGCGCCTCTTGGTGTCTGCTTGCTGGATGCTGCCCCACGTTGGGCATATTCATCCTTGCTGCCCAGACCCCAGAAACAGAAACTGAGCTCCTTGAGGCTGTCAGCATTTGCCCCCCGAGAGATGCCCACTGCTCATGGTGTGCACCACAGCCTGAGACTCCTCCTCCCCTCACCAAAAATGTGAGCAGAACTTCACCAAGCACCTCATCCCCATGTAACTCTACCTCAGGCATCCCATGAAGACCCCAAAGTGCTACCATTATTATGGGGACCTGGATGATTGCATAAGCATGTGACACATGCAGCAAGGATCTTGCCCCCCTACCTGAATGGCTTCTGTGATGATGGGTGGAGGCCAGTGTCAGTCGTCCCCACAGCGTGGTAAGACAGAGGCTGAGCACGAAAACCCATTTGCTCAGGCTCTGTATATCTCTCTCACTCATTCTACCAAAAAGAAGAAGAGATATATGGAGGAAGAGGGACTGAGGAGGGCTGGGAGATGCAGATCCACTCACCAATGTTCCTGCAGTGGTATGGCTCCTGAACGTTGTGAGCACTGGGGTGTCCTCACAACTCTGGGCTGTGGGAACATGGCTCTGGGAGAGGAAGGGATTCACCCACCACCCTCAGATGACCTCAGACTTCATCAGCAGCATAGGCCATTGCAGCAGGACAGAAAGAGATCCCACCAGCAGTAGTACAGGTGAGTGGTGGTTACCTTTTACTGGGGATTCACGCTCACATCTGTGCATCTGCCAACCTCAGGTGGGTCAGGTCTTTGCAAGAAGCAGACATCAGCACATCTGAAAGGAGAAAGAAGGACATGGGCAGTGATACTTGCCATCAGTGTGAGCCACTGAGTCCCTGTAAGTGGCTGGGGACACCTGGGAATTTCACCAGCCCCACTTCAGGACACACTCTCAGGTGCATGAGCATGTGCGCATCATGAAACTTCTCCAGGAGCTCAGCCCATAACCCTGCTCACCCCTTTGAACAGTAGGACCTGCAGAGCTGCTCCTGATTTTTACTGCTGAGAGCACAAAATCAGGTCCTTTATAGTAGGTTATTAAAGCAGATGGCAAACACTAAATGCACACCCAGTGTGTGTGGGAAGAGCCAGAGCAGATCAGCAGTGAGTCATTTCAGGTTCTGCCTTTGCTGTGGGGGGTCACGTGCTGTTACTGTTCCTGGGTTGCTGAGGACCCTCGCAGTGATGCCCAAGGCTTGGCAATTGCAAACCACTTGCTGACAAACAGAGGGATGGGCTGATGGTGCTGGATGTCCTGGGGCCAGCGCCCCACAGGAAGCCAAGGAACGGGGCAGCTGATGGCCAGTTGGATATCCAGCTGACGGGCAGCTGGATACACAGAGCCCACGGCAGCGCCATGACCTGCAGTCTGCTCTCCCAGGACGCCACCTTCTTCTGGGGCTGTTCCTCCTTCCAGGCCAAGTTCATGCAACCACACCCTCAAAACTGCATCGGCTACCTCTGGACACAGTGATAACCTCTCTTGGCACCACACTGGCACCACGCCCACTCCATGCAGCACATGCTGGGAAGAAGCCAAGTTTTACATCATCTAGAGACCACAGGGAAAAATGTACATCCCAAAAGGATTTGTATTTTATGGCTGAGTTCTTTAAATGTGTTCTCTTCACTATTTACAGCCACAGCCCTTCAGATGGGAGCAGCTCCAGGTGCAGGCAGCGGCACCAACAGCAACATCACCACTTGGCATCTGCCAAGTGACACGGTGACCTCCCAGCCTCCATCATCATCTGCTGGCATCTAACCAGGCCCAGCAAACAACCATGTCCTCCATAAAACTTCAGTCCTGGATCACAGGACACTACATGCTGACATTTTTAATCAAAACAAAGTGATTTGAAGTGGTAAAAAAGGATATTTCTTGTTTTGAAGCATTTAAAAATGAATTGTCCTGTTTTAAACTGACATTTCAAAATGAAAAATGCTTCATTCTGAAGTGGTGATTTAAAGTGATATTTTGCACTTTGATTTTCCCATCTGGAAAACAAAAAATCAGAAAATTTGTCATCAAAAGTGTTGACATTTGCCTAGGAAAAAAACACAAAGGTACCTTGACAAAACCACATACTTTACGCTAAAAAAAAATTTAGAGGTAAGGAAATGCTTCTAATTAATGCTGTGGGCTGGTCAGCTTGGCCAGGAGCAGACTGAAGAGTGGCCAGCAGCATCCCACTTGCTGTCCTGACTCCATCCCTGCCCTCTGAGTGATGAGGGGCTGCTCCTGCTCCAGCCCTTCCAGTGCCAGAAAGAATCCAGTACGACTGAATGTGCAAGAGAACTGCTGCTCCTCGAGGTGATGTGATGGGACTGTGAGACTCTCTCCTGAGACTCTCTCGCCATATTTGGGTGATCTCTGGTGCTCCCACAGAATATGCTCTGCATGAGGCTTCTCAGAGTGGGATCAAACAACAGCCGGCACTGTTGGAGTCCTTTTGGAGACGTGACAGCCCACTGTGTAAATATTGATGTCAGCTTAAAACATGCACTATTTGCTCAGACATGAAGAAATGTCACATATTTGCTCAATGACAAAGCAAACAGCCCTCACAGAGCTGCTCAGTCCTTCACCTGAATCCAGAGGCAGAGTGTGTCATAGCACTGCAGCCAGCTGGGAGTGGGGCACGTGCCCTGGCACCCGGGGTCACCCTGCCCAGCCACACTGCACCTGCACACTGCAGGAGCTGTGTCCCAGCACGCAGCTGTCTTGCCCCATGGTGGGGCACATCCAGCAGCTCAGTTGTGAGAACAGCAGACACAACGCTGGTGCAATTTTTGTGGCAGTGAGTCTCCAGTGCCAACGAACCTCCCACACACCTTCCAGCAGAGCGGGCAGGTCCCCATCAGGAGACCCTGGTTTCCTGGCTGCTGCTCCAGATCCGGCTCCCTCTTCATGCAGGAAGCACAGCCCAGCTCCCAGGCACCAGGCCCCAGTCCCACAGCACACACCAGAGTCCATCTGGAGGAGCTCATCCCCAGCTCCTGCCCATGGGACCCTCCAGGCCACATGAGGTTTCCAGGAGACATCCCTGAACCTCTCAGCTGGAACAAAAACCAAGCCCTCCACTGGCTGCTCCATCCCACAGAGGACGGCAACACACTCCCAGTGCAAAGTATATTTAGTTCAGAAAGGCTGAGCTGTTTGCTATAACCAAGGAAGTATAAATAAATGACAGTGTTATCAATAATGCAATCCACACTGTCCATGCCATAGTCTGAAGGGAAACCACTGAGCTGAGCAGAGGCCACACTGGTGGCTGGGAGAGCACATGTCGTTCAGGGGAGCACAAAGACAAGGTGCATCCCAGTGCCCCATGCTCTCAGAGCTCCCACCCATGCCCAAACTCCTATTAGAAAACACAGCTCCACAGAAATTGCTGTTTTGACAGTTATCAGCCTCCAGTGTCGTGAGATTACAACTACAAATGTTTGGTCTGACTTGAGATTTTTCAGCCTGGAATGTCAGTGAAATGAAGAGTGGTGTTCTGGCATGTCAAAACACTTAATTTTGACTGAAAATCTTGGTGTTCTCCATTCTGTTATATGCTGTTTGGAATTCTGTGAGTTTTTTCATTAACATTTGTTACCTGCTTTTGCCTTTTGGGTCTGAGCTGGGAACTGAAGAAATTGTCAAGTTCCCCAGAATCTCAGACTATCAATCTCAGTTGCAAATGTGTCAAGAGATGATGGTTCCTCTGTGTGGGTCCCTGTCCCTCCCTGTGGGCACATGTGGGCATGGGCCATCATCCACATGGGAGCTTCAAAGAAGTTCTCCAGCACAGACACACTACAGGAACAGCTCCCTGCTGCCCACCCACACATTGACCACTCTGCCTGTCACAGGAGCTATGGACATTTTCCTCCTCCTCCATTAAAGCCACATGTGGGTCTGCAGCTTGCTGGAGCACAGCCCAGTGCCCCACAGTGCTAATGAGAGACTCAGTCATGCTAAGTTATGCTCCAAGTCCTGCCAGTCTGAAGCACTGTTTGCAAAGGTCCGTGTGAACTGGATAATTAGCAGAAACAGTCCAAACCTCAGCCTCATCCAGAACCAGGATTGTTTCCACAACATCTCACCTGTGCAGGCTCTTTGCTGGGGTGTGGGTGTGCCAGCACAGATGAGTTCTCCCAGGTAAAGGGCACCCACACACTGAACAGCCCCCCAAGCCTCTCCCTGCAGCAAAAGGGATGGCTGATGAGCAGGAGGAGGAGAGTCCTGCTTCCCTGCCTTGGCACCCATGGCATGGACAAACTCATGACTCCGGGATGGGACTGGAGCAGCTCACACTCTCCTCTGGGCCGCTGAGCCTCTACTCGTCGTGATGGGGCCATCTGACCCGTGCTCATCCTGTGTCCCTCGAGCCACCCCACGAGGCAGCTGGCTCTCCGTGCCACTGCCCTACTCCAGCCTGGTGTTGACCAGAGGCAAACCCATCCTGGCAGGAGGAGCTACAGCAGAGAGGGAGAAAGCAGAGGAAGATTAAAGCCCCCATCCGATCCTGTCCTGCTCAAGGTTTTGGCCGCAGGGACAGCTTGTGCGGAAGGCAGCAGCAGTCGGGATCCGTGGTTACTCCTAGAGTAAAGGAGCATCCTCGTCTGCAGAATCTGCGATCTCTCCAGCAGCGCTTTGCCTCCCAGAAAGCCGAGTAGCTTCGGAGCGCTGGCAAAACAGCACCCGTGACGAGCCCACCCCCGGAGCCGGTGGCCGGACACGGCCCCACCGGATCGGAATCCCCGCCGCGGGGCGGGCAGGGGCCGCGGGCGCTGCTGCTGTCGGAGTCACCGCGACCGGAGCGCAGGGCAGAGCCAGCCCGGAGAAACTCACCGCAGGGGCCCTCCCGAGCCCCGTACCGGCACCGAGGACCCCCGGCGGGCGACACGGCACCGGGACACGCGGGGACCGGGCAGCGACGTGCGGCGGCCGGGAGGAGCCGGGAGCGCCGGACCCCACGGCAGAGCCCGGGACCGGCATCCCGGCGCCGCCGGGGCTCGCTGGCACGCCGATCCGACCGGATCCCCGACCCCGCTTCCCCGGGCCTCGTCGGGATTCAGCGTCCCCTCGGAGCGGCGGCCGGGCCGGCGCTCCGCACCGCGACGGGAGTCGCCCCGGGGCCGCCGCCTCCTTCCCCCCCGCCAAACTTTCCGCACGTACCTGCCGGTGGCCTCGGCGCGGCCGGGGGCCGCCGCCGCCCATGGCCGGGGGCCGCTGCGCTCCGCCGGGTCAGCGCCGCCTCCGCGGGCCGCAGCCGCCGGGGGCCGCGGGCATCTCCGGGCGGCGGCGCGGGGCTGGGCGGGGGCGGCGGGCGCGGAGCCGAGCGGAGCCCGGCGGAGCCGCTGCCGGCGCCAAGGGGCGCAGCGCCGCCTGCTGCTGCCGGCGCCGCCCGGGTCCGGCCCCGCGATCCCGGGCCGGCACTGGCACCGGCACCGGCTGCTGCGGCCGTCCCGGGACCGGCCCGCGATCCTGGGCTGGCACCGGCACCGGCTGCGCACCGAGCCGCCCGCCGCCGCCCCCGCCCGCGAGGGCGCTGCCCCGCCCCGGTCAGCCCCGGTGCCCATCAAGGCGGTCGGGGAGGAGGAACGGGCAGAGGGAATTTACCGGAAAAATTATCTACACACACAACCCCTTGCCCCCCCAAAAAAAAAAAAAAAAAAAAAAAAAAAAAAAAAAAAAAAAAGGGCGGAGGGCGGTGTGGAGGGTAATTTGGCTCTTCAGGACACTCTCCCTGACACAGGGGATTTCAGCAGCTTGGGACCACAACACCAACCTGGGCCAGTTCTTTCCCCAAGGCAGCTCCAGACTTGTCTAGAAAATCTCTCCTGCTGCCCCCAGGACACAGCTTGCATGGCTCCTCTTGCAACAGGCAGCAACAAGCTTTAAAACACCAAACAGCAAAAGCAAAGGTTAAATTTTCACAGTTGTTGCCAGGAATTAGACCTGAAACCTCAGCACAGCTGAGATGAGAGGCTGAAGTTACACCCACTCATTTTTGTTGCTTTGCTCAAACCTGTTTGCACGTCGATGAAAACCTTTGGTTTCTGAAGACAGCTCACTGCTTGCTCCTGGACCTTCCACCCCACTGCTCAGCTGGAAGTGTGGAATCATTTCCAAGACCAAGCAGAGTTACGGGTGAACAGCAGCTGTTCAGACAAACCGTATGTGGCCAGGTTGTAAATTTCGCAGCCATTTGCTTTCCATGGGATCCCAAAGCCTTTGTGCACCCCCTCTGCCTTCCCTGGAAAGCAGCCCTTGGAGAGGGCTCTGCTGCTCTTCCTAGGCAAGTGCCCTGTTGGGACCCCTGGCAGCCTCCTCAGGGCACCAGACAGATGGCAGGTGGATGCCCTGGGGTGACCCACCAGCTCCTGGGGGACCCACAGCCCCCAAAATGCACACAGGTATCTGGGGGAGATACCAGCCCCTGACAAGAACAGGTTACTTTGCTATTTTGTCCTAGGAAACTGAGTTCCTCTTCCCTCTTCACAGAGTTGAAATTACCATATGTTAAATTCCAATTAGTTAGACTTAGTAACTCAAAAGAAAAAGGAAAAGCTCTACAAGATTAACCCAAACCCCAGTAGTAAGATATTAAGGAAATACAAGCATCTCATTCTTCAGATCAGAGGGTTTTAATAATAATGACAAAAATCAATATGAAACTAAGTTAAATCTGCTGTTTATATTCATCAGGTAATTTGATCGAGAGCCTGCCAATGCAGGTCTCTAGTGCTGCGATAAGTAAATACAAACATACTACTCTCAGATCACAAAGTTTTAGTGGAATGATCAAGAGCAAAGTAAATCAAAATTATTTTCCACACCAGCCAAATTCCAATTAAATTAGGCCAGATTCTTTAATAAGGAAACCTACAAAACCCCAGGTCTTTATTGATGTGATGATACAGAAATATACACTTGTTGCTTTTCAGATCACAGCATTTAAATACAGGGGAGGAATTAAGACTTCAGTAAAACTGGTTTAATTTAAATTCTGCTGGAAGTGAACACAGTAATTCCTTCTCATCATCATCCTGACTTCTTACTGAGTGTGCAGCAGCAGCCTTCAGCCTTGCTCTCTTCCCTGGCTGTGACTCCTCAAGGAGCCCGGTACTTTACTGGATGAGGGACCCAAGTTTCCAGTATCCATAACAAGCCAAGTTTGGAAAGGAAAGGAACTGCCCAAGAAAACCCCAGCAACACTTCCCGATGTACCCTTAGTGATAAACCCTGCTGCCATGTAAGAAATCTGTCACATGCCTGGAATCCTTCTGTACCTTCCAGGTGAGCAACCAGCTTTTTTTTTTTCTTTTTCAGAAAGAAAACTCATGGACTGTGGCTTGGGTACAAGAAGGGTCAGGGGTTAATGGCTATGCAAAGGCAGATGGACATGTCAGAAGACTTCAAAAGCTCAGTGCAATCAACTTATCTACAGCTGCTAATAGGCAGAAGGGTACAAATTATTTATTTAAAGCTGGAAAAAGCAGAACTCCTGACATTTTATTCCTGGGGAAGCTCATCACACCCTGTTTTCAGTGGATCACTGAATTAAGACTCAAGTTTATTTATCCCCTTCATCTGAGGAGGCCCCAGTGCCTCCAGGCTGTTTCAGCACTGGGTACCCGCCTCCGAGGATTTTGCTCCCTTTTCACAAGGTTTTGCTGACAACAGGGAATTTCAGTGCAGATTCCCAGCCAGAGAGAGGATCTCTGGGAAGCCTGGGCACTGCTGCAAAAGCAGGGAGAAGTCTTCCTCCCTGCATCGTCTGGAATGTGGGTCTGAGCTTCCAAATTGAAAAGTAAGTTCCCCAAAGGCTCCATAAATTCCAGTGAGTGTTATTGTTACACATTTATTATTCTCCTTCTGTATTTCTACTGTCAGGTAATATTAAATGAGACCAGGAAGCTCCTGAAGACTTTGAGAGCAGAATTGTGAATGAAGATCCCTTGGGAGATATGAAAATGGTATGGAAGATTTTGAAGCAGCAGAGGGGGAAAAGCCAAGTGACCCAAGGAGGTTAATGCACCTCCTTCCCCCCTCTCATTTGCAGGAGGGAGAGGAAAGGGTAAAATCCTCTGGAAATCTGCACCAAATCCAGGTCATCCGCTCTGCAAAACACTGATGTACTCACCTACAGGGAGGTCACAGACATACCCAGAGCAGCAACGCTCCAAAGGCTTCTCTGCACTCCAGCAGAAACAGACAGGGAATAAAGATGTATGGTTGCAATCAAATTATCCCTTCAAAGAAATAAAAAGAAATGCTGAAGTTCCCAATTACCGGGGACACACAAACCTTGGAAACCGTTAAGAATTGCTTCTTCTGTTGATGAATTTTCCAGAGTGCACAGAGCTATTTGCTGAGCCTCACTGTATTATGCTAATTATAAATTAATATATTACTCATTACACAGTCAGGCTCTACAGACAACTAATGCACTGCTGCAAAGGGCCTATTTTAAAACATCCTCTGGTACTTTTATGGTCTTGATGTTTAATTTACTTTTTTTCTGGCTTAAATGCCACCAACATGTCATTCTTCCACAAAGAAGTATCCCTGGCTCCATCCTACCTCCTCTGGGGCTCAGCAACATAGATGAAAGATGAAACTTAGAAAGGCTTTTTCAATGCTAAGCAGTTTCATGAGAAATTAACTAAAATAGCATAATTTAAGGCTAATTCCTGTGTTACTATTTTTTAAATCACTGTTTATCATGGCAGCCTACTGGAGTGCTTCACCTGAAGCTGTGCCCACGGAAGGTGAGTATCTGACGGCCCCGTGCTCAGGGAGGGACACTTTGGGTGAGATGGGGAGACAGGGAGAGCATGAGCATCCCAGGCAGGCCTCCCAGAGGGATGGGGAGGGCGAAGGGCCGAGTGCTGACACGCAAAGCGGCTGTTTACTGGCACTGGCTTCCCCCGAACTCTTAGTCTGACTCAGTCTGCAACATCTGCACCCCCAGGCCTGGTGCCAGGCAAAGCTTGTGAAGAGGAAGAACAGCCTCACAGATAAGAAGAAAACTGCACATGGATCTGTCTGGCAAGATGAATAGGGGGAAACGGAGCCCTCTTTCTTGGAAAACAGTCTTTAGCACCACATTGTTTCAGGGAGCATTCCCGCAGGAACGTGTTTATTTGTCAGACCATTCTTTCCATGCCGTGCTCAACATAACGGAAATAACAAATATCGAGCAGGGTCACAGGAGTCAGTCTGGAAACTGCCAATTCTTTCTTTCCAAGGAAAGCATCCTGGTGACTCAGCAGTACGGGCAGATTGGCAGTCCCACAGCGGGGAGATACATTCACTGGAGAATCCAGTGATTTTCAGCCTTAATGACACGATGATATTGCATTCAATATCTAAGAGCACCCCATGTGTGACCTGCAGCTGGACAGGGAAGGCATCAGGAGACCCGTGAATGCTGGAGAGGAACTAGAGGAATGCTGGAGGGGTTGGTTTGGAAGGGACCTTAAAGATAATCTAGTTCCAGACCCCCACTGTGGGCAGGGATGCTGCCCACTAGGTCAAGTCCTGAAGAGTACTGAAAGAGCTTTAAAGTGTACTGAAGACCTTAAATCTTGGGATTAGAAGGTGGGAATACAGGTACCACCGAGTCACTTCTGTACCGTGATCCTCATAATCTGGTGCAGCCTGGAGGGTTTCTCGGTGCTGCTTCTGCTTGAAACTTAGAATGCAAAGCCCCGTGTTGACAGGAATCAGTGGTTCCTCTGTGCAACTGAGGCACTGGGGCACACAGATTTTAAGAAACAGCTTCAGTTTTCCTTCATAGTAGGCAAGTACCGGTTTTTGGTGGTGGTGGTGTAGTGGGTTTTTTTGTTTGTTTTTGTTTTCGCTTGGTCACAGGAGCCCAAAGGCAGGGAGGTGCTGAGGTCAGGCTGTGCAAGCGATGGCGTTTACGCTGGCGACTCTTCCCCTGCCAGCGGGGGAGGATGTGTTGTTCTGGATCAGCTAAATCCGCATCCTGCTCACGCTGGAGCGCAGCATCCTGGGTGAAAGGGAGGGAGAGGTTCGGCTTTCTGCCTTCTCACGGTGTGTCCCCGCTGCTCCGCAGGGTCCGGTTATTAACAGCCCGGAATGGCCGCGCGTCGGTGATGAGCCCGAGAGGGGCGACAGGGCGCCTGGCGCTGGACGGGGACGTTGTCCCGGAGTAGGGGGCTCTGCTGGAGCCTCGGGTCCAGCCAGGAAACTCGGCAAAACGCGTGGAGAGGGCGAGCCTGTCGCCTCGCAGCCCCACCTCCAGCCGGGAAAAGAGTTTCCCGGAGCATTTTCTGCGCCGGGAAGGGCTCGTGTCCCGGGGGCTCCAGGCGGGGTGCCGGCTCCCTCCCCGGGAGAGCTCGACCTCCACCTTCTCCCGGCTGCGGGATAGCGGCGGGGGGTTCATTCATCACCACGGAGGGCTCGTTCTCCGCCGGCCGCGGGATAGCGGCGGGCGATGCGGGTACTCGCTGCGGCGCCGCTGCCGCGCCTGCTTTCCCCCCCCGCACCGCGGCGGGCTGGGAGGCGGGGCGGGGCGGGGGCTCGGCTCGGCTCGGTTCGGCCTGCTCGGCTCGGTTTGGCTCCGCTCGGCCGGGCTCGGGATGCTGCTGCGGGTGCGCGCCGCCGTGGCGCAGCTGGCGGCGGGGCTGGGCGCGCAGACCCCCGCAGAAGCGCGGGGCGGCGGGGCCGGGCCCGGGGCCGGTCGGGGATCGCCGCCGCCAGCCGCGTTCTGCCGGCCGGCCTTCCTCCAGCTGACTCCCGAGGAGCTGCGCCGCGCCGACGACCACACGGGGCGGGCGGTGCAGAGCCCCCGGGACGGCCGCCGCCGCCTGCCCTGGAGCACGGGATACGCCGAGTGAGCGGGGCCGGGAGCGGGGCGGAGGTTTGCAGCCTGGGGAGGGCAGGGTGGCACCGCTCGGCACTGAAGCGGGGACCTTGGGGACGAAAATGGGTCGCGGCGGGCGGCGAGTTGCGTCTGACCCTTTTCCGGCAGCAGCAGCGAGGAGCGGGCGCTGTGGATGCCCGTGATGGGAGAGCATCAGCGAAGGACTGTGCTCTTACCGATCCCCGAGGGGTTTAGGCTCTTCCGCCCGTTTTGTTTGCTGCGCTTTCTGCACAACACCAGCTCTCACCGATGGGTACCGAGGGCGAAGGAGCTGCGGCGCCTCTGGCAGGACTCGGGGCAGCAGGGATTTGGGCTTTCTTGGAAGTGAGGTCTTTGAGACTTCCCCTTCAAGGACCTGGTTGTCATCTTTCACTAGCTGCGAGTTTCAGCCCTAACTGAAAGCGGGCGGGAAGGTCAGACTTTCCGGGCTTTTGCTGCTTAGTGCTGTCAGTCCACTCCTGCATCCCTTCCTCGAGCGGATCTTCCCGATATCCTAGAGAGCTTTACGAGGTGTTGATTTTCCCCAGGAAACAGTGGGGTAGGAGTACTCAGAGTGAAAAAAAATCCCCTTTTCGGTGTCCCAAGAGTTCTTTCTGTGGACCACTTGGAAGGTCTGCCCAAAGAAAAATCACCTTGCTGTGTTTACAGCTTCATCCCGTGAGCAGGTTCTGCAATGTAGACCTGAAATCTGCTGTGTCAACACAGGCTGGAAAAAGTCAGTGTGAATTTTTTGCAAAAGTTCTGCCGTTCTCATAATCATCATCACCTTCTCCCCTCATTGCCTGTGCCCCCTGCCCTCCCCCCCCCAAGAGGGATGGGACATGGGTGAGGCTGTGATTCTCTCAGTGTGTCCCGAGGGTGTATGTTTGAGGCTGATGCAGGTTTTGGGGCAATTATTCTGCCTGGGGCAGTACTAGGGACCTTCAGCAAATCCAGTTTATTTCTGGTCACGTCCCTTGGTAGGTGTGTGGACAACTGCTCCCCACTGGACCCAGATCAACCCACACAACTTGTCTGGGACACCTGGGACAGGACAGGAGCACCTGGGCAGGGCATCCCTGGGGACATGGGGGCGTGAGTGGAGGGTTGGGGGTGAGGGAAGAGGTGCTGCGGGATGGTGTTTGCTGGAACGTGATTTGAAAGAAAGAGTCTTAATACATTTTTTCCTCCTGGCAGGGTGATAAATGCAGGGAAGAGCCAGCACAACGAGGACCAGGCATGCTGTGAGGTGGTGTTTGTGGAGCAGAGGCCCAGCTCCAGGGGTTGTCTGTCATCCAGGGAAAGCGGCGGGGACCTGGATGGGGTGAGAGCCGTGGTGGGTCACAAACAGGGACACGACAGAGAAGATGCCCAGCAGCAGGGCATCAGATGGGACACGTGGCAATGTGTGCACACTGGGGATTCCCTTGGTTTGTGGCCCTTCTCTCTACCTGCTGCTACCATCCTCCATCCCCGTGTGACTTCAGCAGGGCTGGCTGTCCCAGAGAGACCAGTGGCCCATGTGTCCTGTTGGGCTGCAGAGGCGGCTGCTGTGCTGGTGCCATGGGGCCTCCCTTCCCTGGAGGCTGCTGGAGGCATGAGGTGTCTGGGGTGGGCTCCAGCCAGGGATCAGCTGTGTCCTCACACCCTTGGTCAGCTGCCCACATTGCTCCTGCCTGCACTGAGACCTGTGAGACTTGTGTCACTGTCCTCAGCTATTGGCCCCAGCTGCTCTGAATCCCCCATCCCATCTGCTTCCTTGCAGTCTCATTTAACCGTCCCTCTTCTCCCCACAGGGCAGGAAAGGTTTTTATTTCCACTACTGGGCCTTGTTTGATGGCCATGCAGGCAGCGGTGCTGCTGTCATGGCATCCGAGAGGCTCCACCTGCACATCTGTGAGCAGCTCCGGGACCTCGTGGAGATCCTGCAGGACCCCTCCCCACCTCCCATCTGTCTCCCACACGACACAAAGACCAGTTCTGCAGATCCAAACCAGGTGTCCTCTACAGAGGACCATGGAGAGGTCCCAAACGATGCTGTGCCACGGTTTCACCTGGAGAAAGTGGTGTCCCATGAGAGCCTGGTGATCGGAGCCATTGAGAACGCCTTTAAGCACATGGTGAGGATCCTCTGCCTGTGGCATCATCTAGGGCACCCCTGGGAGCACCTCTTTGCTGTCTGTGTCTGCATCAGGCAACCCCACTGGTAAAAGGCAGCTCTGCAGCAAGGAGGAGCAGAGAGGGCTCCAAGCATGATGATCTCAGAGGGGGCTCTGTGATGCTCTGCATTTTGAGCTTTCAGACTGCAGAGGCTTTGGGCTCCAGGCCTGTGTGTGTGCAGAACGCTTCATTACACTTGGTTCCAGAAGGCCCACCTGCTCTCCTCCTGTCTTGCTCTTTCCTGCCTGTCCCACTGCCCCAGTGAAACCGCATCCCTGGCTGCCCGACAAGACCCCTGGCCCCCCAAGCCTACAGCCACTCCATGGCTGTGTGGGGAAAGGTACTCTCCTGGTCACTGCTTCCCACCTGGAGCTGAGGTGCTGCTGGAGCAGTCAGGTGCTGTTTGGGGCTGCCCACCTACCCTGCAGCCTCTGTGTCTCCCCAGGACGACCAGATCGAGCGGGAGCGGGCGTCCCAGCACCTCCCCGGGGGCTGCTGTGCCCTGGCTGCCATCTACCTCATGGGCAAGTTCTACGTGGCCAACGCTGGGGACAGCAGGTACAGCCCCACGGGGCAGCCCTCACCTTTTGCTCAGTGACTGGGGACACACCAGTAGAGTGGGGTGGTGCAGAGGGATGGCAGGTGAGGAGCACCCAGCTCCATCCCTGTCCAGTGGAGCGTGAAGGTGGCAGAACTGGGCAGAGTCATCCCCTGCCTGCTCCATGCCCCGGGGACAATGTACCCTGCAATGATCTCTGTGCTTGCTGGGTGCACAGATAGGGCTGTAGAATTGCTGCCCAAAATCTGAGATGTGCTCCCTTCCTTCCTAGCAACATCCTCTCTGCTACCCAGATGGCTCTGGATCACACCCTGGCCTCTGCTGCTGGCACCAGAAAATTGTGCTCAGCAAAGCCTTCAAAAATGTGCAAGAAGTCATTTTAGAATGCACTTCACAACAGTGACCTGTTTCAGGAGAAAGATGCAAATCTATGTGCAGACAAGTGCAGTGGGAGCTTGGAGCCCAAGAATTTTAATTTCCATATGTATTTACAAGGGTGGGCTACTTTAACTGCACCTGTGTGTGCCCACACCCCGAACAATGACAGAAGGGCAGGTCCACCTTACACTGAAGTGAGACTGCAGGTGAAGCTGGTTTGAACTGCCCTGTATTTATCATTGGATTGAAGAATGGTTTGGATAGGAAAGGACCTTAAACCTCATCTTGTTCCACCCCTTGCCATTTGCAGACACCTTCCACTAGACTAGATTGTCCCAAGCCCTGTCTGACCTGGCCTCGAACATTTCCAGGAATGGGGCAGCTACAGTTGCTCTGGGTATTTACTGCAGGTTACCTTTTCCTCAGCGATGTCAGACCAGCAAATACAGGCTCTGGTTGATTTTCTGAGGCCAGATGTGCCTCCAGCTCTGAGACAGAGAAGAAGGATATCCCTCATACCTCTGCTTGTGGATGCAGGTCCCCCTCCAGGGCAGCAGCAGCCAGGCACTGGCCATGCAGGATGGCAGCATGCACAGGATCCTGAGGTTGTAACTGTGCCTCTGGGTAACAGTCTAGGTTGCCTTCTCAGGTATCAAACATGGCCAGAGCTGAACTCAGCCTGGCCTTACATCAGTGGAGAAGACTCACAGCCACCAGTCTTGGAGATCCTTGAACCTACCGTGACATCCAGAAACATCTCATAATCAGACCTTTATGTTTTTCTGAGACATTAAACTGTGACAGCAGCCCCAGCAGCAAGTGACAGTGCTGGTGTGGGATGGGCATGTGCACCTGTGTCCTGCTGCAGGCAATTTCTGCCCCTGCAGCTCCCCTCTAAAGGATGGTGCCTCACCTTTGTGCTGCTCCTTTTCTAACCATATCTCATCCTTTGATTTGGCCTGCTTCATTCCTCTCTGCCCCGTGCTTCTCTCCCATTTCCCCTTCTGTCCTGCCCCTCTCCTGCACAGGAGAGAGAGATGCCATGGCCTGCCCAGGGGGGCAGTGAATCCAGGAAGCAGCTCCCACCTCAGGCTGGGAAAAGGGTGGGCAGCAGAGGGGAAGGGGTCAGGGAATCAGCCCTGGAGAGCCAAGCTCAGCTCCTCCGCCAAGTCGTCTTCTGTCTAATCTCACCCTTCCATGTTTCATTGCAGGGCCATTATCATCCGTAATGGGGAAATCATTCCAATGTCCAGGGAGTTTACTCCAGAGACAGAGAGGCAGAGGCTGCAGTTTTTAGTAAGAAAGACCTTTCTTCTAACCTCATTCCTGCTGAAACACCTCCTGGCCTCTTCCCAGTCCCCTGTGCTGCCTGCTGGGCTGCTGCCGTGAGGGGTTCTGGACCCAAGGGCAGCCCCGTGGCTGGGACCTGCTGTTGGCACTTGTCCATCCCACGCTGCTCCCTGGGATGGGAAGAGGAACTGGGATGCAGGGAGCTGGCATGGGGGCATCTTGTGGCTGGCAGAGCCCTGGTTTGCTGTGGGCTCAGTGTGAGGGTCTGTGACTGTGAGCCTGGCACAGCTGGGACGTGGAGAGCCCACCTTTTGGCGTGGGGCTGGATTGGTTTGCACGGAGCCAGTTTGGTTCATCTTGTCCTGTTGCTGTCCAGGAAACAGGGACCATCCCCTGGGCTGCTGTGACCTGGAGGAGAGCAGCTCTCCTTCCATCCACCATGCTCCCTTTCACTGTCAGAGGAGCTGCAGTGCTCCTGCTGAGTCCTAGTTTCTTCCCTGGCTCCCTGGAGAGTCAGAGCTGATGTCTGCCAATGGGTTTCTGTCTTTCGTCCTGAAAGCTCCCTGTCCCTCTCCTGGATGGATCCCCTGGTGCCACCCGGGGCAACTCTTTAAGGTTATAAAGACCTCTCTGAGGGCAGCACAGGAGAAGAGGAGTTTGTGTTGGAGAAGGTCTTGCTGGATGAAATTTCCTGGCTTGCAATGTACTTGGAAAAACACTGAGGTGTTTTTTTTCTTGAATCTATTTTTGAATGACCGAGAGGAAGAAACTGCTGTGATCAGAATCCTTTTCAGCTGGCTGTGAGGGGCAGGATGCAGGCTGGGGACAGGCACACACTGCTCTGCCACAAGATGCCTTGCCTCAGGACTCCCCCAGAGTGGGCTGGGGGTATCCATGCCTCTGAACCAAGGCCCTGCCACCCCATCTTCCCAAGGGATCTCCTCTTCTCTTCCTGCTTTTCTTTTCCCTTTGGCATTTTCCAACACTCCCTGTTCCTGGTCCCCTTCACACTGTGGCTCCATGGGGGCTCTGTGCTGCTGCTCGCCCCTTGTCACAGTCACAGCTGGGACACTGTTTCAGAAAAGACCTATCACTCTTCCTTGGGTGAGTGCCGTGCCCTGCGCTGAGCCTGGGATCCTGGGAGGTTTGCTATGACTCCTTCTGGCTAAATTCCAGCTTCTCCTGGAATTTGCTGGGATTTGATCCCTTTTGGAGATCTTTATTTCCTGAAACTCTCTATGCAAAAGCTTCACTTTCTTGCTGAGTGCTGGCATGGCTGTCCTCAGCTCGTTCCTCCTCTGGCTTAGCACAGGTGGGTGGTTTGAAGCTGCTTTACCAGGACCTATTCAAGTGGCTCCGGAGCAGCCAAAGTTGTCCTAGCAGAGAATGTTGTAGCCAAAGTCCCGGTGGATGGTGGATCCTCATCCACAGATCCCACTCTCCCAACCCTGTGGCTGAGCCAACACTTCTTCCTGCAGGCATTGCTAAGGCCTGAGCTGCTGGGGAAGGAGTTCACACACCTGGAGTTCCCCCGGAGGATCCAGCCCAAGGAGCTGGGGAAGAAGATGCTCTACAGGGACCAGAACATGAATGGCTGGTAACCCCCAACTCGTCAGTGGCACTGGGGTCCTGCTGTGGTGGCTGCCCATCCCTGGCATCCCATCCCATGGGGCAAGAGGCTCTGGTACACTGGGTACCCAGGTCCCAAGAGGTCAGTGCTGGCAGCCTACACCTGCTGACACCCTGTCTCTGGCTTATTTTAACCAGGGCTTACAAAAAGATAGAAGAGGATGACCTGAAGTTTCCACTTATTTTTGGGGAAGGCAAAAAGGTAAAGCACTGTGGCAGAAGCTAGGCAAGGGCAGTTGATTGCCTGCTTTCACTGTTTTGGGGAATTCAGCCCATCAGCGATTCTCTGCTGGGAATGGAGCTGGAGATAAAGCTGCTCAAAGTTCCCTTTTGATTCCACCATTCTTCAGGCTCGGATGATGGCCACTATAGGGGTCACGAGAGGCTTGGGAGACCACGACCTCAAGGTGTTCAGCTCCAACATCCACATCAAGCCTTTCCTGTCCTGCTTCCCAGAGGTAAGCCACTTCACACCCAGGGGTTCCTGCAATGGCCAGAGCCACTCAGCAGGACCAGAGCCACGATATGCCCAGTGCAGCAGGAGCCTCCTCTGCCTCTCTGCCTCTCACCCTTGCATCTTCCCCTGTGTCCTGCCAGGTCAGGGTTTATGACCTCACGCAGTATGAGCACTGCCCTGATGACGTTCTGGTGCTGGGCACTGACGGGCTCTGGGATGTCACCAATGACAAGGAGGTGGCTGGTGTGGTCATGGAGGTGCTGACGAGCTACGAGCCAAATGACCCATGCAGGTGAGCTACAAGTGGGCAGGGGGACAGGCATGGTGCAGTCCACCACCTCCCCTTGGCCTTGCTCCTCAGAGCAGTATTGTGGCCACTCATCCCTCTGGGCTCCACAGCGTGCACTGCTCCCCTGGATGTGCATATCCGAGCCTGGAGCTCTCCAAGGGACCCTTTCCTGCACCTCTAGTTGCTCTAGCTTCTCCCTCCTTGCCAAGACGCTGCATCAGCGGGTTGGGGTCACTGCTGAGCCGTGCTCTGCTGTGCCTCCAGGTACACCATGGTGGCGCAGGAGCTGGTGGTGCGCTCCCGGGGAGTGCTCAAGGAGCGGGGCTGGCGGCTGGCCAATGACAAGCTGGGCTCTGGTGACGACATCTCTGTTTTTGTCATCCCCCTGGGTGGTCCCGGCAACTACACGTGATGCTGAATGAGCCTGGGGCAGCGGGGCTCACCTTGCCTGGGTGGAGACCAGCGGGACACTGACGCTGCCTCAGGGCCACCCCAGCTCTAAGCACTTGTTTTTTGAGCCAACTGCAAGAAGGGTAAGCAACCCAGAGCCTCAGCCTGCGCTCCTGTCCAGAGCATCCTCCTCCACCTGCTTGCATCACAGTCTCAGGCGGAGATGGAGAGGCCTTGGACAGAGAATGAACACTGGGGTTGAGGGATGTTTTTATGCTGCTACGTTCTCAATGCTGTGAAAAGCCTGAGGGCTCCTTGGCTCCTCAGCATGTCCTTTGCCTCATGGCTGTGCTATGTGACAGCCTGGGGGCTGCTGGGGCACTCACACCTGCTGCAGTCACCCCCTCTCTCCTGCCCTGTGATGCTTTGGCCAGTGACACTGGAGCTGCTGTTGGAGCTGGGAGCGGGGGCTCAGATGGGATATGACTGGGAGTAAAGTCCCACGGGCAGCTGGGCAATGCTCAGCCTGGCACAAGTCCAATTGTGGCCTCACAATGGCCATCCCAGCCTTGTGCTCCCAATTTTCAGCCCCTCCCACCTTCATTCTGTCAGGGACCTTGTCTCAGTCTCCAAGCTCTGCTGTGCACCCAGAGCCCTGAGGAGGGATAAGCCATTGCACCGGCACTGGCTCTGCCACAGGTTCCACCCCCATCCTCTCATGCCCTGGATCACTGTAGTGCTTCTGGAGCCAATTATTTATTAACTGGAGAGCTGAGCTGGAAATGTCTAAATCCTTTGTTGGGGTGGGGAGTCTATGAATGTATGTCTATATTTTGGAGTCGTTCTGAGTTGCAGCCTCACACAGAACTGCCCTATTCAGGTGAGCTTAACAGCTTAACTGCACTGGATCTGCTTAGCCCAGGGCTGGGAACCCACAGTAAAAGCAGCTTGGTGTGACCAGGGCAGGGAAAGACAGCTTCCATGTTTTCCTTAATGATCTCAGAACTGGTGCAGAGGAGAGCTGGAGCAGTTCATTCTGCACAGGATTTTTGCATCACACACATCTCTGACCTAGAGCATCCCTTTCCCAGACCTCTGCAGAGTGTTGCATCCTCCTAAACTACGAGGGATTGTCCCATCCTGGCACTGTGGGTATGGGGAGAGCTGGGCATGGTCCCTTGTTTTGGAAAGGCTCTGTGGCACTAGTAGTTTGTGTCTTGTCACTGTGTGTAGCCAGCTCTTGTCAAGTGTCACCTCTGGTGAATGTTGTTTGTCTCCTGTAACCAGTGAGATGTAAATAAACAGGGTGCACATAATGGTAAGTGAAAGTTATGCAGGAGGTTGGAACCTGTTGGCATCCATGCTGAAGGGAGTAGGGAGTGGTGCTGGGAGCCTGTCCTTGTGTAGCACTGTGTGTTTAAATAAAGGTTTTGCCACTCGCAGTCCTACTTCAAAGTCTTTTTTTTTGCGTAGCTCCTGCAAAGAAGACTTACTGAAAAGCCAATTAGCTTTGATTAATTCATGTAGGCAGGCAAACAGGCCTGCACAGAGCCATGTGAGCTGCTGTCCATCTGCCCTTGGCACTGGTCAGAGCTCATGGAGTGTCCATCCAGCAGTGGGCAGTGGGAACCACCGGTGTGCTGCCACTCTCGGTATGGTGCTGCCTGGGGGTCTTGGACCCCTGGGTCTGGCTGGGAGGTGGCAGCAGTGGCCAGTCTGGTGGGAACAGAAAGATTACACATGGAATGGAAGGGAGAAAAGGGTACTGGTTTTCCTGTCTGTGGGGGAGGGAGTGGGGCAGGCTGTGGCTCCAAGGGCTGTGACTATCCCTCTCTGGGAGTTCAGGCACTCAAACAGCAGCTACCTCTGTCTGGAGGGTGGGCTGCCTGCTGCAAGCAGCCCTGCTGTCCCATGTCCCTCTGATGGCCACCTGGTTCCCCTGATACTCCTGATGCTCTCTTCACACTTGTTTGTACAGCCCTGTTCCCCTAGCACATTCCTTTTCGTGCTGGTGGCTGAGAACCGACTCTGGTTTTCCAGGTCAGCCTGGCTGTTGGATAAGGCAAGGAGGCAGAGGCTGCTGCATTTAAAGCTTCCTCTGTGGCTCCCTTTTTTACTAAGGAAACATTTCCTTTGGAACCAACTCCTGCCCTGGGGCTTGATAAACTAAGAAAAATTGTCTGCAAGCCCTTAAAATAGCAGCGGTTTATGAGCCTGGGTCTGGGCCAGGCTCCTGGGGCTGCCTTTCCCTGGCTGAGGGACAGGAGCTCTGCCCTGCAGCTGGATGTCATGAGGGGAGCAGCCGCCCGCGGTGGGCACGGGCAGCCGGAGCCCCACCAGCGGCACTGGGGTCACCTTAACACCTTAACGCGGGGCACGGCACGGCACAGCCCGCTCCGCCCGTGCCCCTGCGGAGGGGACCCTGGGGACGGGACATGTCCGCCGGCCACCCGCGTCTGTCCCGCTGGGAAGGGAGCGGCTGCTGGCCTGACCTGGCGCTGGGGCGTTCGGGGGCAGCAGCTCAGCCCCTCCCGGCAGTTGGGGTCTCCTCACTTGGCTCGGGACCCTGAACCGGCAGAGCGCCCTCGGGGTCCCTCGGGCACCGGGGACACACGGCGGGTTCCGGGGGTCCCGGAGCCGGGCGGGGGCAGCGCTGGCAGGGGCACGGCTCGGCACGACACGGCACGGCAAAGCGCAGCCCATCGCGGCTCGGCTCGGCCCATCAGGGCTCGGCCCCGCGTTCCCGCTCCGCCCCGAAGGGCGGCCCCGGCCGGGGCGGTGCCCGGAGCCGCGCGGCGACGCCGGGGCCGGAGGCGGGCAGGGGAACGGGAGCGGGAGCGGGAGCGGGACGGGCAGCGGCGGACAGAGGTGCGGGCTCCGGGGGAGCGGGGGCTCTGCTGGCGGCTGCGGTCCGTGCGGGAGGGGGGCAGCTGGGGAGGGGGGATGCCCGTGGGGTGGGGGGTACTGGTAAGGAGTGGGACCAGAGCTGCGATCTGGGGGAAGTGAGGTCCGGAGTACTGGTTATGATGGAGTCTAAGTTAGGGGTGGGGTCTGGAGAAACAAGGCTTTGTGATTACTGGTGGGGCTTGGGGGAACTGGGATCAGGGTTTACTCGCAGTGTTTGGAGGGATTGAGATCTGGGGTTATTAGTGGGATGTGGGGTTGCTGATTCTGGTAAGGTGTGGGCTCAAAGGTGGGGTTGCCGGGGTGTGGGGTCAGTGCAGCGGTAGGGAATAGGGCGTAGGGTGGGTGGCCCGGCTGCTGGGTGGGGTACAGCGGGACTGGGTGGGGTGGGCGTGCCTGGGTGGGGGTCCCTGGGTGTGGTGAGGGTGGGTCAGCTGCACCTCACAGTTACTGCAGGTTGTCATCCCTTGAGGTGGCCTTGGGCTGTGGGTCCCGATTTTCAGTTGTCTCCCAGGCAGTGTCTCTATCTGGGATCAGAGCGTTTAACCCTGGGGGCTGCTGCCCCATCCCACATCCCTCCCCACAGCCCCCACTCTAGCAGTGTCCCCATGTACAGCCCTGCTTATGGAGTGGCCGCTCTGTGTTTTCTTCAGAAAAAGGGAAAAAAAGTTCCCTTTCCTTACTGCTGAGCTCATTCTTAAACATTTATATTAGGGGGGCTTGCGGGGAGGGGAAATAATTGTGTAATGTCTTAGGAGCAGGGGAGCATTCCAAAAGCATGACTGCGTGGCCTTTTCCAGCACCAGCAGTCTGGCAGCCAAGTCTCTCAGTGGCCGCCAAGCTCCCTAACCCCAGCCCTGGCCTCTCAGCGCCCCCGGGGGAAGGGGAGTGTGATCCCTGGGCTGCCTCTGCCTGGGGTGGGCTGGGAGCAGGGGCCCAGCTGAGCCCCCCAGGCTGACATCCCTGGGAAAATGTTCCAGTCGGGAAACTGGAGGCTGGAGGTAGTGGTTTGGCTGGCTCTGTGTCATGGGGACCAGTTGCGTTTTGTTTCTATTTTGCCAAGTGCTTTTGGTGTCCGAACAGTTTCAGTTTATGTCCAGCTCCTCCTCCTCAGCTCAGGCAGAGACTGCATGAGATTTTGTGGACTTTTGCTTGCATCCAGGTTCCTGACAGCTACAGCTTCTCCAGGGAAACATATAAGTGGAAAATAAGCCAAGTCACTGTCTTCCTACAGGTGATCAGGAGCGTTTAACCAGGCTCACCTCCCAACTTGCCGTTTGCACTGGAGAGGCGTATTGCCATGAAAAGTAAGGAATTGTGTTAGCAGATATTGATCGGCGCTGGGGCAGGCAGGAGTTGCACAAGTACAGGCATCTGCTGAGATTGTGGCGTGTTATTTGGAGCTTTCAGCAAGACACTTGTGCTGCCGTGAGGCTGGGAAGGCTGTCACTACTGCAGGAGGTAAAATAAGAACATGGCATGATGTCCTTTGGAAAAGGAGGTAAGGGCAGGCAGCTTTTCCCACAATGCTAAAACACTTGTGGTTTGAACTTTTTTTAGGCTTTCAAATTCTTCTGTTCCCAGTTCCTTTCTCTGTTTTGCTTGTGGATTTTTTTTTTATTTTTTTTTTGTGGGATTTAGCAATGGAAATGAGCCAGCCTGGACACTCTGCTCTGGGTCTGGGTCTGGGCAGGTGCCCTTTGCTGCTGGAGTGTGTGTTAAGCCCAGCCTGCCTGGTTGTGCCCAAAGAATATCTTAAAAAAAATGGGTAAGGTCTAAACTTGAGCACTGGGTTGAGCTCCTGTTTTGACGATCACTTGTTGTTTGGATATAGCAGGTCTAGAGGTTTGAGGAAGGTTTTGGGCAGCTCTCAGTGGTAAATACAGACGTTTTCCTTGGTGCTGGGTTTTGGCAGCAGAGGCAGGCGGGATGGCAGGCGAGGCAGGAGACTGGAGCAGTGGGCAGTGGTGGTGTGGGTCAGCCCTGGGTGCCAGTGGTGTTTGCTGGCCTGGGGGAGGGCTGAGGACTGGTCTGTGCTGCACAAACTGCACAGCTGGGCCAGCTCAGCAGCTGGATGAATGTGAAATTACAGGTGCTGCTTTGCCAAAGCCAGCAGCACTTGGATGTGATCCGCCCAAGCTCTGCCCTGCCCATTGCATTTCCCCTTAGCATCATGTTTGCTTCCTGCCCTTATTGGAAATTCTTTCTGCCTTTCAGCCTTAATGATTCTGTGATTCTGTAGTAAGAGTCCCTCCGGTGCTTGCAACACTTGCCGAGACACTTGTCCTGTACTGCCTTGGCCATGGCTTAGGTGTCTCAGCAGATGAAATTCCTCACCGTGGGCATTCCTGTGGGGTTTTAATTTGGAAGTTTACTTACTTTAACATTGTACCAGTGAGTCCAAACTGCTAAAACCATTTCTCTAGTGGAACTACCCCACAGCACTGGGGGTATCCTGTGGGGGCGTGCCCCTACCTGTGCTGGGCTGCTCCCAGCACAGCTCTTTCCCCCCCAGCCCTGCCCAGACTTCAGAGCTGTGCCTCTGGCCAGGGCTGTGATCCCTGGTGTGACCGGTCGGACCAGGGTGGGGCTGTCAGCAGTGCTTGGGAATTTCTGCTTTAGAACAAAATCCCTCTGTTACCTCTAGGAAGTAGAGTCTGCCCAAGGAGGTTCATTGAAACATTTCTGTCCCTGGTTGGAGTCCTTCAAAGCATTAACATCTTTCTCTGCTATTCCTGAGTCCCCATAGCAGACACTGGATGATGGACGCATCCTGCTGCCAGAGGAATTCCCCATATCCTGCTCAGCAGGAACTTCACATTTTGAAGCACAAAGCTGGGAGAGACCAGCAACACAAAGGCTGCCCTGGAGCCTGACTGTTTTATGGTGATGGCTTTAAAAGAGTTTCTTGGAAAGTAGAACAGAGCAATCTGGGGTCATGTTGCAGCCTTTTGGTGAGCTGAAGGAGATGCGTGCTCAGGATTTGGCTGGTGCTGGCAGTGGTGGCACAGATTAAACCCCGTGTGGGCCCATCCTGCAGCAGGTGCAGGGATGGGCACGGGAGCCCTGCGGGGTTTGGCAATGGGAAATGCTGGCACACAGCTGCTGCTCCCTTTTGTTATCTCCATGGATGAGCAGGAGGCATGTCCAGCGGGGCCCTGCAAATGCTGCTCACACCTGAGGGCTGCCAGTTTGGATTGCCAGCATGGGCTGGGCAGCACTGGCTGTAATTTGGGGTGGTCGGCGCTTGGCAGAGTTTAAAATCTCGATTTCCATGTCTATTGTGGATGACTATGTGCTTTTAATCGTTTGGCCTGATGGCAGTTGTAGTAAAGCTGTCCTTAGATTATCATAGAATCCCAAAATGGTTTGGGTTGGAAGGGACCTTAAAGCTCATCTTGTTCCCTGCCATAGGCAGGAACCTCTTCCACTCTTCCAGGTTGTTCCAAGCCTTGTCCACCGTGGCCTTGGACACCTCCAGAGATGGGGTAGCCACAGCTGCACTGGGCAGCTTGTGCCAGGGCCTCACCACCCTCTGGAAGGGGCTCTGAGGTCTCCCCAGAGCCTTCCCTTCTCCAGCTGAACACCTCAGCTCTCCCAGGCTGGCTCCAGAGCAGAGGGGCTCCAGCTCCACGGCGTCGCTCCAGCAGCTCTGTGTTCTCTCTGTGTTGGGGACCCCAGGGCTGGGGCAGCTCTGCAGGTGGGGTCTCACCTGAGTGGGGCAGAGGGGCAGAATTCCCCCTCCCCTGCTGCCCCCGCTGTGGGATCAGCCCTGCACACAGGGGCATTTCTGGGCTGCCAGCGAATGCTGCTGTGTCATGTAGAGCTTCTCCACCAGCATCCCCAAGTCCTTCCTCTCAGGGCTGCTCTCACTTAATTCTTCTGCATTTGTACTTGGGATTGCCCTGTTTGTCTTCATGAAATTGTTGTGTTTTCCACTCTTTTTATCTGCTCATAATCTGGCAACAGTGCAAAGATCTTTGCATCAGAATCCTCATCCCAGGGGCTGGCCTCATCCTGGTGAGCAGAAGAGCATCCCCTGGCAAAGAAGCTCATCTCTCCTGGAACAGAGAGCTGCTGGCACCTGAAATTGGTGCTGTGCCAGCTGCTGGGCCCAGGGCACGGGTGGGGACACCCAGCTGACCCCTGAGGCTCACAGCTCTTCCAGCCTCCTTGCTCCGCTCGCCTTTGCACACCAGCTCTGGATTAGTAATGGGCTATTTCTGGATGGCTCTCCTGAGTAATGGAATGAATTGTGCTGAGATTTTGGGTGGGGACAGTGCCTCTGCCCTCTGAGTCACCACTCGGCATCACGCCGGGCTGGGGAGCTGCCGGGGCCAGAGCTGTCCCGGGTCAGGGAGGGCGCTGGAGGCCGTGGGAAGGAGCTCTGGGTGTGGTGGCTGTGCTCAGTTTGGGGCATCTGCCGTCCCCCTCGCAGGGCACTGCGTGGACAAGGCAGCATTTGGGCAGCAGCAGTGCCACTCTGGTTGGTTTTGGTTTCCATCCAATGTCTGCATGGGCAGATCCTGGCATCCATCTAGGAACGGGTGTTTGTGTCCTTGGGCATCTGCTGCTCCTTACAATGCAGATGTTGTTATCTGTGTGGTGGTGTGGGTTAGATATTGGCATGGCCCAAACTGCCTTTCTTCTTGGAGATAGGGTGTCACAAAGCAGTATATCATGTTTTGCTGTGGGCAAAGCAGCTTCGTGTCCAAGTAAACAGGCTTTTTTCTCCCTGAGTGCTGCTGGAGAGAGGATGAGCCTTTGGTTAGACAAGGATGGTTTGCAACAAGGGTTGGACCTGTGCATCTTGGAGATCTTTTCCAGCCTTAATGATTCTGTGGCACTGTGGGTTTGCCTGGCCCAGCTGCGGCAGGCAGGAGCAGCAGGGCATGAGGAATAGGGACAAGAGCTGTTTCCCCCTCCACGCTCAGCACTTGCCTCCCTAAAAAGTGCCCCTGGTCCCTAAAATGGACCCTTTGGAGCACCTTTTTCTTTTTTTCTCTGACTTCAGTGTTGCACAAATGTGTTCACCTTCCTTCACTTCAGGTTCTTCACAAACTTCTTCCTGCATCAACATTGATGTGTGTGTCCTTCCCACAGGGTTATTTCCTGTGAAGCTTCCCCAGGCTCCCAGCATGAATGGCTCCTTCCCATCCTGCTGCCTGGGCAGAGGGTTTGGAGAGGGATAGGGCTGAGGTGGAAAGCATGGAACATCCCTGCCTTCTGGAGAGGTTTCTTGGTCACCTGTAATTTTCCCCAGAGCAGTGTGAATTTTCAGGGATTAAACCCTGACATGTCAGCCAGCATCATTCCCAGGATCTGTGCAGGGACAGGGAGCTGAAGACATGTAAGGAGTAGGTCAGGCTCTTTGGATTGGGACTCTGGGGATGGAAAAGAGATTTTGGTCACAAAACTGGGGAGGGAGGTGATCCCACTATGTCTGATTTTCTCATGCCTCATTCAGATGCTGTGCCAGGCCTTTTGTGACATTGTCCTGGCTGGTTCTCAGGCTCAGCTGTAAACCCCTTTTGAAAGTGAGGGATGCACAGGTGTAGTTTTCCTTGCAGAACTGTGTCCCTTTCCTTTGGGGCAGAACACTGCCTTGTCATGGGGCTCACGTCTGTTTGCTGAGTGATGACTGGTGTGGGCTCTGTTGGTTCTGTGGCAAAAGCTCCTTTTTCAGACAGGCTGGGATGGGGCCAGTCCAGTGCCGAGTGGCAGACACACAGGCCCTGCTTGCCCAGACCTCCAAGAGTTTGGCTGCTGAACAGATTATTTGGGGTCTGATGAGCACGCTGGGGTGAAACCCAGAGCACAGTTTCTGCCCTGAAGGATTTATAATTTAAAATGAAC
Organism: Sylvia atricapilla; assembly: GCF_009819655.1. Taxonomy (NCBI): domain Eukaryota; kingdom Metazoa; phylum Chordata; class Aves; order Passeriformes; family Sylviidae; genus Sylvia; species Sylvia atricapilla. The sequence goes on from NC_089164.1 coordinate 215,919, forward strand.
CCAGCATGTGTGTGGAACTCTGAGGTTGTCTAAAATCCTGGGTACCTGGGTGGTAGCACAGTAAAGCCTGTGAGGGTTGGGTGTCTGGGGAAGGCAGAGTGGTTTGTCACCTCCCACGAGGTGCCTGCATACAGCCACCAGCCCTGAGCACAGCTGGGATGGTTCTCCCAGCCACAGCAGCAGTGCTGGGTGTAAATGGTTCCAGTCAGGCCAGTTGTTGTGGTGCCCATGAGCTGATGTGTGTGGGAGCTGGAAGGGTGTCTGGCAAAGGGTTGGGGGAGCCTCTGTCCTGTCTGTCACTGGCTACTCACAGTGGCATGTGCCCAGGTGCTTGTGTCTGGTATCTGCCAGGCTGCTGTACACAGGAATTTGGGGGGCCAGGAGCACGAACTGCCTGTGCTGCTCTGTCCTGCTCAGCTGCTCCCGTGTCCCCACAGCGATGGCGGCCATCAGGAAGAAGCTGGTGATTGTGGGAGATGGTGCCTGTGGAAAGACGTGTCTGCTGATCGTGTTCAGCAAAGACCAGTTCCCCGAGGTCTACGTGCCCACCGTGTTCGAGAACTACATTGCTGACATAGAGGTAGATGGGAAGCAGGTAAGGGCTGTTGCCATTCCCATCTCCTTGCTCCATGCTGGCAGTGCCACGGCCCAGGGCTGTTGCCAGGAGTGCTCTGTGTGCACAGAGGAGCCCCATGGCTCCAGCATTTCTGGGTCACCCTGAACCTGCCCCAGTTTGAGAAGTGCACAACTATACCTGAGGAAGATAAATCTGTCTGTCCTGGCCTGCAGAGCCACTGAGCCGTGTCCTTCTCCCCTCTCAGGTTGAGCTGGCCCTGTGGGACACAGCAGGACAGGAGGACTATGACAGGCTGCGGCCCCTCTCGTACCCGGACACAGACGTAATCCTCATGTGCTTTTCCATTGACAGCCCGGATAGCCTCGGTAGGGACTGGGGATTGAGGGGGGACCTGGGGCTCCCACAGGACTCGGTGCTGCCACTGAACCCCCTGGTGTCTGGGAAGGCCCCATGCTGCCCCTGGAGGCTGCCAGAGCCTTCCCTGACTTTGTGAGCACTTCAGTGAAGTGCTGAGAACTTGCTGACTGGGCGGAGGTGGTGCGAGGGGAGGATGCTCGCTGTGGGGTGAGCTCTCCCTGCTCCAACGGGAAGAGCTTGGGGTTGTGAGGATGCTGTGGGGTGGCAGCCCCTCAGCTCATTAAGATTCCATGTGTGCTTATTGTAGAGAACATCCCTGAGAAGTGGACGCCAGAGGTGAAGCACTTCTGCCCCAATGTGCCCATCATCCTGGTGGGGAACAAGAAGGACCTGCGGAATGACGAGCACACGCGGCGGGAGCTGGCCAAGATGAAGCAGGTGGGGACAGCCCTGGGTCCCCCAGGCAGCAAGCCACTCTACCCATACCAGATCCTGGCTGGAAGGGCTGGATGCCCCAATGGCAGTTGCTGTTGTGTTCTGGCAGCGTTTCCAAACCCTGTTTTTACTGCTTCCTAGGAGCCGGTGAAGCCAGAGGAGGGGAGGGACATGGCCAACAGGATCAACGCCTTTGGCTACCTCGAGTGCTCGGCCAAGACGAAGGAGGGGGTGCGGGAGGTGTTCGAGATGGCCACCCGTGCTGGCCTGCAGGTGCGGAAGAACAAGAAGCGCAGAGGGTGCCCGCTGCTGTGAGCAGCCCCAGCTGGCACCGGGCCCTGCCTGCCCCGCCCGGGGAGGGACGGCCCACGCAGGACCTCATGCTGCCACTGCCTGCCCTGAACCCTTTGCACCAGAGCTGCCACCCACGCTCGCGGGGTGTCCCTGCGACATTCTGGGGCCGTGAGGGGCCAGTGCCTTCAGTACCTGCTGCTCTCCGTGGGCTGGGTGTTTGTGTTGCCCTGTTTTGTACTGAGCTCCCTGGTTTTGCCTTTCCCATGGGCATTGCCGTGGTGTTCGCTCTCCTTCCCAGCTCTGGGCAGGTGCCACAGAAGCAAGAGGTGCCGGTCACAGCTCACGTGTGGGGTGTGCCAGGCCCTTGGTGTGCTTTTCCTGCTCTCCTTGGCCGTGCAGGCAGCACACACCACTGTTACAGACTTGCCTGAGCAGCCTTAACCCTGTCTGTGAGCAGAGCTGGGCTCAGCTGCTGCCAGGAGCTCTCCTCCCGGGACGTGTGCCCAGCCCTGCCGGTGCTGCCGCCTTCCAGTCTGCCTCGGTCATGGACTTGGCAGCAGTAAACCCAGCTGCATAATTGGGAGAATAAATGCAAACTGGTATTTTAGTAATTGTAACTTTGCTTGTGTGGTGTTCTTCTAGGTCTCCTTTGTGCCCCTTGCTGCTCCAGGCTCCTGCCTGGGGCTGGGGGCTTCGTGCTGCAGGGTGGAGACTTGCCTGGCCCCCAGCCCTTCTCACTTGAGCTGCTGGTGGTGGATCAGAGCTCAGTACCCTGTGCTTGCAAAAGAGCCAGGAAGCAGTTTACATTGGAAGGGCCAAGCAGGAGCTTCCCAGCAGTACCCAGTCCCTGAGTGATGGGCACTGCCACCACTGCTGGAGCCATCCTGCTTCTGGAGCAGTACAGGGCTGCTGTGAGCCTGATGCTGCTCTGAAGCCTGTCTATGTAAGCAAGGCCCACCTAGGACTCAATAATACACTGCTTTTCTCTAAACATTTATTCCAGGGAAATAGAGTGCCTGCACAGCCATGCCAGCTCTCAGACCAGGCAGCTGCCCAGTGGAGAGCTGAGCCAGCCTGTCCCAGACCAGGTTCCTGCCTTCCCCAGTTACCCTTCACTGCAGCAGTGACCTCCCCTGTGCACTCAGTGATGGACTTCGGAGGCCAGAGTCTCCAGGCTTAAGCCTTTCACTGAATGATGAGACCAGTCACAGAGAATTGTTTTGCCGCAGCCATGTCAAGAAATGATTAAAATGGAGAGCTGTCCCAGTTTGATGCTGGTGTGGGCTTCGTGGCTGGCAGCAAAGGCTGGCAACACCTTCTGGTCTGGTGGGTTCAGCCCCATCTCCACAGGGATGCATGGAGCACCCCGGGACTGAGACAGAAAGAGCAGGAGCTGCTGCAGGCCAGGGACAGGCTGAGAGGCATAAGAAGCTTCATGGGGGCTTCTCCTCCTTTCCCAGGTGTGTTTTCTGCAGAGAAACTTCATGGCAGAGCTGGCCCCTGACTTTGAGATGGAGAGATGCAAGCCCTAAGCAAAAACCCGTTGTAAGCTCTGTTCCATTTGAGGCAGAATCCTCCCAGTGCCCCAGCTGTAACCCTGGCCATGCTGCTGCCCCAGGGTGCTGGCATGGCACGACTGGCACCCTGCTGCTGTTGGGGCCCTGCTGGCAGTGCCCAGCTCTGCTCACCTGGGTACTAAACATTGAGCTGGAGCCTGTGGAGCTCTTCGGCGATTCTGTCCTCGGCTGTGCTCTCATCCTCGTAGGGGTACCCCGTGTAGCCACCCTCCTCCTTGCAGTACCTGAGGAACCTGCAGGTGCAGAGGTAGGGGAGCATGGGCACGAGGTGGCACTGGCTGGTGGCGCTGGGCATGGCCAGGCACCGTGTGCCAGCAGCAGGACAGGGCAGGTGTGCACTGGCTGTGCTAGGGGCCAGAAGCAGCTCACCTGTGCCAGTGGTGGTCCTTGCTGAGCACGGTTGGATTACCCACCACGATCAACAGAGCCTTGGCCCTGGTGATGGCCACGTTAAGCCTCTGAAGAGGACAAAAGCAAGAGGGTTTTATCTGGCTGCAATACCTCTCATCGTCTCTCAGCCCCACCTGGGTGCAGGCAGCTCTGGTGTGGCACTGAGCATCCAGAGCAGCTCTACCTCTCTGAGAACCAGAGGGAAGAAGGGGATGCCAAGGAAGAAGGGGCTGCTCGGGGCAAGGCGGTACCTTGGGGTTCTTGAGGAAGCCCAGCCTGAAGGTCTGGTCGAACTGGAGGTACGTGCTGCAGCTGCGCACGGTGGAGATGAGGATCACATTCCGCTCCTGGCCCTGGAACTCTTCCACGGAGCCCACCTGGGGCAGGGACAACAGGTGAGGGGCCAGGAGAACCCCAGGGCTCCCTCCTCCTGTGGCAGGGTGTGCTCCTCTCTCCTCCAAGCCCAGGAGGTACCTTCAACTGGCTGATGTCCGGCAGCTTCCGCAGATCGGGATCCAGGGAGGTGATGGCTTTCCGGATCTTCTCTACCTGAGTGGAGGCATGTGGCAAAATCCAGCCACCACAGGGCCATCCTTGTGCCAGCCCTGGGACTGCCCATCCATCCCAGTGTTCCCTGTCCCTTGGGGCAGTCTGGGCCTATGCCCTGCCTGTAGAGCTGTCTCTCTCACCTGCTTCCTGTAGGGAGAAATTATGCCAATCTCCTTGGGGGACACAGTGGGGCAGCCTCCCTTGCCCCGGCTCTGCAGCAGCTTCTTGAGGTAGTGCACCAGGACCTCAATTTCGGCCGTGTTGAAGAATGAGGGGCTCTTGGCCTCTCTCTGGTCTTCCCCACAAACCCCATGGAAGATGATGGGGAAGCCCTGGGGATGGAGAACATTTAGCTCTGCTCTGCCTGTGCCTCAGGGATCCCCCTGGGTCAGTCCCTCCTGCGCCCCTCACTTTTTTAGGAAGCTCCTCCCAGTTACAATACAGATTCCGGATGTCAGGCCCGTTGCTGTTGCACACTTTCAGCTCATTGTCGTAGAAGAGCTCATTGGGGATCCTGAGGATGGCCTCGTGGGACCTGGCAGAGGCAGGACAGTGCCCAAGGTGGGTGCCATGAGGGTCCAGAACCCTCTCAGCACTCAGGACAGCAGATGCACTCCCATCTACCACACCAGCTGAGGCACTATGAGGCTCTGGGGGACAGGCCCTGGAGTGCCATGCTCACCAATCTCTGCCTGGCTTAATCCCTTCCTGCACCATCCCTGTCCCCACCTGTAGTTGCAGAGCAGTTTGGTGATGAACTGTGGGTCATATCCTCCACTCGACTTCTTGTACAGGGGGTTGTGCAGCATCAGTCTCTCCAGCAGTGAGGTGCCTGTGCCCAGTGATATCCTGTGGCTCCCCACAAGGACACTCAGCCCCTGTGGGGTGCCTGCGACACTCCCACCCCTCTCCCTACTCACCCAAACCGTGCTGGATGGCCAGCGGTGAGGTGAGGACGGGGCCCAGCTGCTTGGGGTCTCCTGCCAGCACCAGCTGCCCCCCATTGGGGTTGGTGTCCTGATCCATGGGAGCCAGGAGCCCTGGGAACAGGGAGAGCTCAGTTGGGAATGGGAGGGACCCCAGGCCATGCAGAGATGCTGCTCCTTGAGACAGCAGCTGGGCATCACCCACCCGCGATGGCGACCACGCTCTCCGGCTCTACCGCTTGGCCACACTCGTCGATGAAGACGTGGGAGAAAAACCCAGGAGGAAAGTTGGCTGATACCAGCCTGGAGGAGAGATGGAGTAAGGCTGTCTTAGCATCCTGCCCCATCTGGCCATCCTTCCTCTCCTACCCTTCATCCTTATCCTCCCACAGAGAAGGGACTTCCTCCCCTGCTGCCTGCCCTCCTCCAACCCCTCCCTGCTGAATCTCAGAGGGACTGCCTTCACAGCCTGCAGCCCTGGATCCACCTGTCACAGGTGCTGGGGACAATCCCAGCTCCTCTGACCTTCCTGCTGTCACCAGTGTGGTGATGATAATCCGGTAGCGCTTCAGGCTCTCCTTGCTTGGGTACACGTAGCTGCTCTGCTCATCGTCCCAGTTGCAGCAGGGCTGGAGTGCAGGCATTGGGTGAGGTCCCACTATCCTGTGGGACACCAGCCCAGACGTGCTGACAGGATTTCAGGGTGGAGGGACAGGGACCTACCATGATATCGGGGGGCACTTCCCTGTAGTTCCTGGAGCTGGCAATGAGCCTGTAGACATGCCGAGGGGCAATGTCCTTGATGAGGCACTGGCACAGCAGGTCTGCGGCACTGTTGGAGGGGGCACAGGCCAAGATACGGGCGTCCTTGAAGCATGTCCACACCTGGGTGGGTGGAGGAGGTGACAGCATTGAGCCCCATGGACAAGAGTGGGCAACAATGCTCAAGGCTGGATTTGGGCACCGGCCACTCACCTGCTTGATGGCCTCCACCATAGTGACCGTCTTGCCAGTACCAGGGGGGCCGAAGATGAGGTACGGGGCTGGCCGGGACGTCCCCGTCACGATGTGGGTCACGGCTTTGCGCTGCTCCTCGTTGGTCTCCAGCTTGCGGTTAAACCACCTGTGGGAGCAGAGGCTGCGCTGCCAGAGCCCCCTCACCTCCGTCCCCTCCATCCCTCAGACCCTCCACCCCGCAGAACTGGGGACTCACCGGGGCTGGAAGGGGCCCGGGAAGAGGGACTTGTGGCAGGAGGCAGAGGGGAAGAGGAGGCTGAACAAGCTGCGGCGCATGGCCAGGACTACAGCCCGATGCTGGACCTGCAGTGGCAGCCGGCTGAAGGTGAAGGTCACATCAAACTTCAGGTTCTTCACAAACTTCTTCTGCAGCCTGGGAAGGAGTGTTGTGAGCAGAGCACGGGGCAGTCTCCCATGCCCTCCTAGCCCTTTTCAAGCTGCTCCTGGCCTCTGGCATGTCTGAGAAAGGCTGCTGGGACCAGACATCACTCACTTGGACGAGAAGCCCAGCCTGACCTTCTCCAGTTCCACGCTGTGTACGTAGCCCTTGTACTGGGTGAGTGGGGAGTGGTCCCGCTCGCTGCTCAGGTGGGCAAAGAGGTGGTCCCCTCTCAGCAGGGATGGGCGGTTCTCAGCCACGCCAGGCACCTGTGCCAAAGGGCCAGTGTGATGCCAGGCACTCTGGGAGTGCCAGTGTTGTGCCAGCACCCCTCCCATCCCTCAGCCCCCTACGCACATCGAGAACCAGCAGCCCCCTGTCCTGCACCATGGTCACATCCTGCATGTCGTAGCGCCGGATGTTCACCTCCATCTGGATCTCCTCCAGGTGCAGCAGCAGCTGGAATTTCTGGCAGTAGTTCTCAGCCTGCAGAGGTGCTTCCAGCAGCGAGCTGAGGGCAGCAGCAATGTCATTGTGTCCCAGGGACAGCTTGGCACTCAAGGAACACTTCAGCATTGCTCTCAGCCCTTGGTACTCACCGCATGGCAGCCCAGCTGGAGCTGGCATTGGTGTTGGGTCCAAGCAGGATTGTGTCCTTGAGGCTCTTTGGGTACTGGTAGGTGCCCAGAGGGATTTCCCTCTCCAGTTCGTTTTTCAGGGGGCTGGGTGGAGGGGACAGCAGTGCTGCAGGGACTACATAGTGTCCCCAACCCCACTATCACTAGCCACAGGGTTAAAGCACTGCCCTGTGGCTCCAGACAGTCAGGGAGCTGAACCTTATCCTGGCTGGAGAACAGGCGGAGCCCTCTGCTCAGGATGGCAGCAGGTGACTTCACCACATACCTGTCAGGGGGGATGCCATCCTCGGTGATGACTGTGACATGGCGCTGGAGACTGGCCTCGTAAGGCTGGAAAGGTGCCAAGGGCCCCAGGTCCTTGGCCAGCTGGCCCTCGGCAGTGGCAGCAACATAGCGCGAGATGCTGAAGGGCCCGTCTGGCTCCTTGGTGAACTCGAAGACCACCACAGCACTGAAGTGCCCATTGCAGGTGGTGAGGCACCGCACCTGGATGGGGTATTTGCCACCTGCGAGGCAAAGTGATGAGACTGGATCCTGCATCCTCTCTGTAGGGCAGGGCACAGGGCAGGAGATGGGATGGGACCCACCTGGGTGTAACAGCAGGGGCTGGCCCTGCACTGCCCCTTGCTCATCGGTGAAGGAGAGCTCCTGTGACTGCTGGCGTGGCTGAAATCGCTGCAGTGTCACCACCTCTGCCCCACGGTTCTGCACCAGGACAGTGACTGTCCGGGGCTCACCTGGCACCACTGGGAAGCGGATATTCCCATCGCCCTGGTCATAGTCCGAGACGATCTCTACCCCGTGCTTCCCACGAATGAGCTCAGCCCTGTGGGGAGGGAGGGTCAGGCTTTCCCAGCTGGGGTGGGGGATCCAGGGGCCAGGGCGGGGTGCTGCCGGTCATACCACTTCTTGCCATAGATCTGGGATGTTTGTGGAGTGGAGCTGGGCTGCTGTCCTGAGGCAGATGTGGACACGGATGTCCGTGCTTTCCTTCTGGGTCTCCGGTACTGGTCTGCCACCACCACATGACTCTTCAGCTGTAAGGAGCAGCCAGAAATCAGCCTGGCCCTGGGATTCTGCAGGGAGCTCCTGAGGAGCCAGTCCTAGTGGGCACTGCCCCAGCATGAACTCACCTTGAATTTCACCACTTCCCCGCGCACCTGAACCTGCTGGGTTGTCCTCAGTGCATACAAGATGTTGGAAAAGCTTGGTGTCTTTGTGTCAGTCCTGCAGAGACAGAGTAGAGGGTTTGTGTGGGCGAGTGTGGCTCGGCTGCCATGGGCACGGGGCAGCTGAGGTGAGGCAAGTGGGAAGATGAAGCAGTGAGGGATTTCCGAGCAGGTCCCCTCTACTCCAAGAGAGGAAGAAGAACTTGGGCTTCCCACTGACCTGTGCAAATCTCACATCCCTGCTGGCTGCTCCAGCAATTCTGTGCTGTGCCATTGTTGTTCAAGCTATGCCACAGCCATTCCAGCTCTCTCACAGCCATGTCCATGCTAGTGCTCAGGAGCTGAGCTGGCACAGACCGTGACTCTGCTCAGGCACAGCCACTGTGGTCCCAGCAGTGATGACCCTCCAGGTACCTCCTCCCAGTCCCACCAGTGCACTGAGCCCTGGCTTTGCCAATGATTAACAGTAGTGATATTGCACAAGGGCCAGTGTGACTGGTGTCAGCAGGGTGAGCTGGGGGAGTACAGTGGGCAGTGGGTGTCCAAGGCCATCCCCAGGCAGCTGCTGGGGGCCCATGGAGCTGGGGATCATCCCCAGCACGGCTTGGGTGAGACAGAGGAGCTTGGGAACCCCAGTGATGAGCTGGGGACCAGTGAATCTGGCCGCCACTGGGGATCCTGGCCCGGGGATTGGGAGATGCTGGTCAGGGGTCTGTACCAGGTGATGTTGCCTGGGTCTGGCCGAAGGCTCTCACCTGCCCCGGAACTCCTGGTTGTAGATGGTCCGCAGCGTCTCCCGCAGGCTCGCCTCCTTCCGGCCAGTGTCCTGCAAAAACTGCACGAATTCAGACCCCCAAAACCTGGACTCCGCCACGCTGAACCGCGACATGGTTGAGCCGAGCCGAGCCGAGCAGAGCGGAGCGGAGCGGAGACGTGCCGAGATGGTGCCGCGTCGCGGAGTGCCAGGATAAGCCGGGATGGGCTGGGCCGGGCCGGGCCGGGCTGGGCTGGGCCGGGCTGAGCCCGGGCTCGTCGCTCACCGAGAAACGAAAGCGAAAGGGGCCGAAGGTTTCCCCCCGCCCGGCGCGGGGCAGGTGCAGGGCTGGAGCGGGATCCCGGAGCCGGCGGTAGAGAAGGCTGACGGGGGAGAAGAGACAGGCAGGGAACGAGACAGTCTAAAGGATGATTAGCTGAAGATTTGGAGAAGGACAAAGAGATAGAAACTCTCCTAAGGCTGGAACACCGGCGGTGAACTGCCTCCAGTGTAACCAAGGAGCAGACGACTAGCCTTGAGGCAGATAAAAGCTGTTGTGTGCAGAGTCTTATCTTGGGCCCTGCTTCAGCTTCACATACTTGGAATTGTTGCAGCGATTTCCTGGATGGATCCAGGGCCGCAGCCCACAGCACCTGAGGCACACACAACCTTTCATCTTCCCTGCGTGCTTCTGCAGGGCAGGACCCCCTTAACAAACTCCTTGAGTAGTTCCATGCACAGCACTGTGCAAACCCTCCAAAAAGCCCTGCTTTGTCCCATGTAGGGTATGACCAGGAGTGTCTGAGGTAGGTGTTAAAGTACTGAGGATGAGTGGAATTACCTCCTTGCTGCCTTTTTTCCAGGGTGAGGAGCTGCATTAAAGCTCTGTGATTATTTTTATTTTAATTTGGAAGCTCAGCCCTCCAGTTCCCATGTCTATACCACGGTGGGAGCAACACCCCTGGGTTTGGAGTGATACCATCCCAGCCTTAATTGCCAAACCTTTTAAGTTGGAAAAGACCTTTGAGATCGTTAAAATCCAACCATGGACTCGGCACCACAACTGTGTTCACCACTAAACCATGTCCTCAAGTGCAACAGTCATGTTTTTGAACACTTTGAGGGAGGGTGACTGCCCACTTCCTAGCCTTCAGGAATTAACAGGAGTGAGACCATGGAAGAACAGACAAATGGCTTTAAACAAAGACTCTCTATTTGCACTGGTTGATACAGAGGGTGCCAAAGGGATGAAGTGTCAGTCTCAGCAGCAAATACAAATATATTTTATTTAGATGAAACTCACAAAGGATAAACACTTATTTTGTGGTGTTACTGTGCAAAACCTGAAGTGTAATGTGCAGGTAACCCCACTCCTCTCTTCCTGACCCTCTCTCCTTTATGTATTTAAAAACAAGAAGACATGAGCCAGATTAAAAACCAGAAGCTGCAAGGCTCCCAGTGATAACCAAGTGCAAACAAAGCAAAGGGAGTTCACCAAAGGAGGTTCAATTTGTACTGAATCCATGTTCGAAGATCTGAGAGAAAGGCATGTGTGCATTTCTTCATCCTCCCCTTAAGAGAAACTGTTGTGACTGCTAATTTTGATATTAAGAGGGAGGGAAAATAGTAATGCAGGGCAACCACGCAGAAGATTCATCTTCTCTAAGCATGACAAGAAACTGACCACAACTGAGACAAATCGAAAGGATTTTTTCTTTCACTTTGGTGCAAGTTTATTTATTTTGTACACTATCCATCCATACACCTGTGATACAAATCTATGAACCTGCCACAAAGCATTAAAGCACAACATACCTATTATTCTGTAGACATTTGCATTTTTAATCACCATCCAGCCCTTGTGGATCAGCAGTGACTCATCTTGTAGTTCTGTAGAAATGCACATGTCTGGTAACCGTACGTACACGAGGGAGAGGAGAAAAAAGATGTTCACTTTTAGGGAACACGGCTCAAATCTTCAGATTAAAAAAAAAAGTCACATCCCTGGAAGAGCTGGGTCAGTAGGGAATTCTGTAAAGGATCCTGTAAACTTGTTTTCTACAATAAAATCTAAGCCTGCAGGCATCTGCTTTGTGGAGGCTGGGAATAAAGATACACGAGGATTCACTGTCTTGCACTTACTGTGTCTTGCAGCGTCGTGAGCTCTTGGCAGGTTTGACAAACTTACTGGATACCTGGAGTGCTGGATACAGGTGAAGGGAACACTCTGCACCCTCTCCTGGGTAATAATAGGGCTTTTCCAGCTAGGAAGTTTTCCAGCCAGTGACTGAAAACAGCTATACTTCTGGGCCATGAATGGCTGAATTTAAATGACCTATTAAATGCAGCTACAATGGGAAATTTATGTGGCAGGAAACACAAAACACAAAGACAACTATTTGTTCCACGATTCCCTCTCAGGCTAGAAAACCTGTTAACTTTGAAAGCCCTAAAAAATGCTGCTCTGGTTTAGAAACCATCTACTTGGCATAGGACCATATTTGTTTCTTTGCACGCAAATGTTTCATACACCTCCTTGATTCTGCATTAAGCATTCTGCATTTCTTTGCCAATCTTGTAGCTGAGGATTTTGTTCCAGTCAATCTTGGTGCGGGTGACGGGCAGCTGCCGGCGTAAGGCTTTGAAAGTGGTGTCTGACATAGTCTGGTAGTTTTCACTGATTGCTGTCTGCAAGGGTAAGCACATTTGGTTAGGGCACCCAGAAAACACTGTGAGAAAGTTCAACTCGGTGTTAACGCCACAGACTCCTTTCTACAAGGTGTGAGGCACACTGTTAACTAAATTAATAATGCAGTCATCAGTGTGTGTACGAGTCAAAGGCCTCCTGTTCACCTCCCCTGTAATGTAGCAGCATCTCCTTAGGCCTTTCACAGACTTATCTCTTTCCAGTCTCCTTGCACACAGGCTGGGACAATATAAGAGCTGTTGCACAAATTTTCTGCTCAGTATTCTTAACTGTCACAGAGGAACATACATCAGCTCACCCACTCCCCTCCCACACTTGTTCCAGGTAGCATTTGTAACCCTTTTAAAAAAAACCATACAACAAACCTGATGGTTTATTACAACACAGCTTTGCAACTTTACAGCTTTATAACTGTATTGTTTAAACAAATACTACTGCCCTTTTCTAAGCAATTCTTACAGTCAATACCAGAGTAAGCCAGGAAAAGAACCAGAGGTCAGCTCTCCATGTTTCCATTAATTGCAAATGAAGGCTGATATGATTCTGTGGTTTATTTATTTTATTTATTTCACTGATCTTACCTGGTACTCGTTTTCTGCATTTTCTATGATCTTAATAAACTCCTTAGCAGTTTGGACATCACTCTGCAAAAGAGAAAAAAAATGTTTGTATGTTTAAGAGCAACTTAAGCTACACAATAGATTTCTTCTCAAATGACAGGCTGGGTACAGATTAAATGGGTAACATCATCAGCTTGTGCCTCGTGGTTGTAGCTGGGTTCCTTTCACTTACTAAATACTGTGTAGAGCTTGTGCTCCAAACTGGAACAGTGCTGCACTCTAGTGAGCAAAAAGGAACTGGACCTTCACAGCAAAATGAGTCACTTGGCAGCTGTTGTTCCCTCGACCATACTAGAGGATTTCTTAATTTCTCTTAGTGTATGTCTCTTACTGTTCCTTTCCCTTGCACAGAGATAGAAAAGCATATTCTGTCCTCTTTAACCCAAACTTCCAAGAGAAGCTTTCCAATAGAGGCTGTCTAGTAAGACTGAATTTTAAGCAACTGGGAATTTGATATTCCTACATGACTCTAAACACCACATTGACTGTTCACCCTAAAATTACTTTCAAGTCAAGAGAATGCAGTCATAACAGTGCATGCTTCATGAGCTGTTTAAGAAGTAAAAGTTGCTTATCATAAAGATCTTTTAGCATACTTACTGACACCTGTACAGAGTCCTGAATGTCTTTGTGACTAACCAGCTGGACATTGCCATCTTCATAGTAATGGACCTGGAGAAAGAGACAGAATGCGGGTTTTATCACGACCACTCACTCCAGAATTCCAAATGCTACTAAAATCACACAACAGAGCATCGTGCCAATCTTCTCTGCTTACATGGAAACTCAGTGCAGGATGGATTTTCTAAAGGGTTTCATTCTTTGTCAAGACTGTTCAAGACTATATTAACCAGTAAACACCTAGAGCTGAGATAAGAGCAATTACAAGAGACTCAAGGTAGAGGCTTTAGCCCTATAAAGTGAAGCAAAGTGGAGGCCTATAGGGTAGTGCTGCATAATAAACCACAGGCCAGATCTGAGACTATTCCTGAAATACTAGATTTAAAAATTAATTTCTTGTATCGTTTAGTTTAATAACATCCTGACATGAGAAGAACATCTCTGCTGCTTCTCAGCATCTCATTCGGAGCCAAATGCATTTGTGTAAGAGAAGCACAGTGCAGTTTCTCCTGTTACTGCCATGAAAAATAAGTCACCTGGATTTTGAGCACTGCAGCCACTTGAGCTGTTGGTGGTGTGATGGTGAACTTCCATTCTGATCTCCAACGCCCATTCCTAAAAGCAATCAAAACATGAAAAACTATTTCCAAGAAGCTCTAACAGCAAAAAGAACCAAATGAATGAGCAAGATGACTCTTTGTTGTCTTAACACCAATACCACATGGGATTTAGTGCTTTAGATGGCATGGAGTTAAACTTCTGCAGCCCAGCTGAATATAATGCAGCTTCAGTACAAAGAAGCTTCCAGAGATGTAAAGAAGTATCTATACAGCTCTGCTAATGCCTTTTCCTCTGGATAGGTCACTGGAAGAGTTCTGGTAAGTGCCAAGTGGGCTGCAAGGAAAACAGACTACAGAAGGAAAAGAGCTTCTTGGGAAGCCCAAAGCTCCCTGTCCTTCCGACTGTGTCAGAGCTAGAGGATGGGTTGGTTTGAGGAACCAGGCAAAGGAAGAAAACACACTGTGTTGAAATAATCTTACCAGAAGTTTTTGGGCTGAAACTGGTGGCTCTCAATACAGGCAATAATTGTCTGCTGTCCATCTATAGATTTACCATAAACCTGTATTTAGAAAAAGAGTTAAAAAGGCCCAAGAGCTAAGGAAAGCCATTCTTAATCTCTGTTCTTGACAGCAGGGTGCAGGCTGCTGTGGTGGTACGTCACCGGGAACATGCACCACGAATTACACTGTCCAACACCTCCCCTGGCAGCCATTTCACTACTGGCAGGTGTGAAGGTGCTTGGCAGTCATGCCTATGAAAAAGGTCTGACACATCTTTACCTCTGTGTGCACACCAAGATAGCTGCACCCTATTTGGGACATGTCATTCCAAAACTAGCCAAAGTGCTAGAGAGGATGAAGAGTTCCAACAGCTCTGCCCAGCAGAGCCTGCTCTGGGGCTGACTGACTCAGGGCAGTACACCTCCAGGGAAACAAGATGGATACTCAACAGTGCAGAAGCCGTTGGGGTAATGATCTTTGACGTAGGCCCTCAGTGCACTGTCACAGGCATCTCTCCATTGCTTTAAAGCCGATTCTGTGTCCTCAGGCTGGGGATCACTTGCTTCTTTCCTTAAGTGATCAAACTTAAAAGAAAGCCTGTTTCTTGGGTCTAAAAATCTGCCATTGCCCAGATCACCATGTTCTGTAATTAAGACCTGTAAAAGAAGTTGAAATGATGATACATTTAAGCTGCTACAGATGTGTTATTTTGCATTTTTCCCTACTTGCACATCAATGTTACAATAGGTTCTTTCATTGACCTGTAAGACCACATAAAGAAAAGCAAGTATTTTCGGTAATAACTTAAATGAGTAGTTGTAGTGGCAGAAGATAACTCTCCACAGTAATATTGCACTTAGACTTCTGTCCCAGAAAAGGCTGAATTATAATAATGTATATATCTGGGTATCCAGATATATATTAAAATTTGGTATCCTTAAGAAGCAGGTTGCTTTGCCTTTAAAATTATTTTAGCTGTTTTCCTTCTTCATTTCTAAAGGAAACAGAGACTTTCACTCTGGAATCTACCATTTACTGCCACGTTCCATGTTGCAATAGCTCTACTTTTGGGCAAGAGCGGTACATAGATGTGACTACTTCTAAAATAAACCACCTAAAGCACACAGCAAAGCAGCATTGCACATTCCCTTCTTTTTTCTTTTCACCTTAATTCTCTGGCTTCTCAAATACTGACTTTATTGGGCGGGTTTTTTTCCTTTTGCAGGCTGTACTGTAACCTTCTCATCAAAACTATTTCTATGAACAGCCCTCTGAATATATGCCTCCCATAAACATATCTGGGACACCAGAAAAGCTGGGTCAGGGCCTGGCTCAGAGAACAGAGCAGATGGTCAGGCAGCTTTCTGGCTTCTCTACGACTTGGTGTTTGTTCTAAAAAAAAAAAAAATTAAAAAGGCCCTGAAACAACTTGTTTTGCTGGTATAGACTGGGTAGTGTTAAGTATAATCACTACACCAAATCAATGATTTGGTATAAACAAAGATACAGTTTGTTTTTTAGGGTAGCTGGGAATGGATTAAAATTGCAGAAAATAAACCAAACAAACTATTAAGAATCTACTATCAATTGTCAGTAGGAACTGTAAGCAAGTAGCAACATAAGGATTTGTAAGTGAGCTTTAAATAGACAGTAATCTTTAATCGTTCATACTCTTAAGTAAAATTCCAGTGGCTTCAGCATGGAGCTTTAAGGAACAGTGAACTGTATTTACTAAGTAGTACCACACAGAACTTAAAGAGAATATTTTGCTAATGCTTTGTGCTTACAGGAGAAAGTTTGTCATTATCATATGTGGAGGAAGGAGAAGGGGTGGTACCTTGTGAGCAGAATGAGTGAGTCAGCTGATGGTGATGTTGACTTGTGAGTCAACATCCTGAAGAAACAACATTTTTATTGCTTTTCCACAATGCAGTAATACAAACCTCAAGTGTACAAAGTTTCCTCTTACCTGATCATCGTACCCTTCTATCTTCACCGGAGTGAACTGATCCATGTTGTATTGTGCAAATGCACTGTTGAGGATCAAAAGAACACGAACTTTAGCTGCACGTGCACGTTAATTTTGACTCAAGAATAAGTACCATGTGTGATTATATTACAGTAAACATTAACTTAATTGGGCAAATAATACACACAAGCACTGTTAAAGGATTTTTCAATACCTTTTACTGTAGAAAGCTATAAACCCCAGGTCTAAAAGCAGGTTTGTTTAGTGTTAACCAGGAAAATACAGAGTTCAAAAGTAGAACAGCAGGTAGCCTGGGGCAGTGTGAGCAAGCCAAGGCAAAACAGGAACACCCCAGCTACAATTTAGACAGCAGCAAGGTAAACAAATGAATAGACGAGTATCTACAACAATTTTCTTATGTGAAGACTTGCTGACTGACATGTCACCTAGCTTGAAATAGATGTTAGCATCAAAAAGTTTGTAGCTGTAATCTTTAAGCACCTTCTGAAGAAGCTGTGGAAGTAAACAACAAAATTTGAAAATTTTTTTTTGGGGGGCAGTTCTTTTTCTAAACTTAGGCTATGGACTAATCAGTATTTCAGGCTTCACTTTATAAATCAGATGATTCAACATGATTACATTTTTATGCTGCTGTAGAGTTAAACTCTTTGGCAGAGTGCCCTCCTGTCAGTTTTATACAGCACAAATTCCAATTTAGGGCTTTTAAAAAGCACCATCCACATCTTTCATTATAGATTTTGTTAGGTGGGGTAAGGAATTACAGAAGATTGCTCTGAATACAGCAAATGGCTTTTTCTTTGTCACAGAATGACGGGTGTAGGAAAACAGAATTTGACTTGTGTTTGAAGTCTAAGTACTCACTGTGCTGCTCCTTCCCTGAGAAGATTGTCATTGTTAAGCAATAACCGGACATCTGGAGAAGAAAGGGTTCAGGTGTGTTACTGGATTTTTTGATCAAATGTTTCTATTTATGCACTTTGTTTTCAAGTGTACAAATGAAAACATTAAAATGATTAAATAATTTCATTAGCAGAAGTAGTCCAGAAGGATTGCATGCTTTCCCTAGCCACTAACCTTGAAAGCAGTATGGTGTGACACAGCCTTAGATTTTTATAGCAGATAAAACATGAAGAAAACACCACAGATCATTTTTTCCTTAATTGCTCACCATTGAATACTTCATTGAACTCTCCAGGGGGTGCATGAGTGATGAATTTTGCAGCTATACGCACCTACAATGAAGCAGAAAAGTAATTAGAGACAAAAGATAATTTACCGAGTTCATACATATTGAAGCAATTTCACCAACACCACCAACTCTAAGTGACAGAAAGTGGCAGATTTAGGGAGAAATCTAGGCATGCACTGTCAAGGCAGAAATAGTCTTGTGACTGTTCAAAGCAAGGCTTGACAGGGCTCAGAGCAACCTGGTCTAGTGGGAGGTGTCCTTGCCCATGGCAGGGCGTGGAACTGGATCATCTTCAACGTCCCTTTCAACCCAAACCATTCTGGGATTCTACGAAGGCACGTGGAACTGTGATGAAGAAGGCCTCAACAACTGAAAAGGCCAACTTTCAATGTCCAGAAACTCTGAATCTGGAAAAAAAACCCCAATCTTTCTAATAGTGTAATAAAACTGCAACGTGTTCTGAAATCCAATATAGGTGTCTTGCATTGTTAGAATTTAGGTGGTCAGGTATTGATTCTCTTAGTTAGACTTAGTTAGAGTTTATGGTTTTCATTATCAAATCTTTTATGGCTTTGATAGGACCAAAGGTAACAGAAAGCTCTTGGAAGAAATGAAAGAGGAAATGTCACAAAATGAAACCTCTCCCTTAGAATAATAAAAACGTTCCATTTCCTCTGATAAGCCCAGCTAACAAAGGTGACCAATGAGCCTCTCTGGCCTAACAAGATGTTTATTGGAAGTGACTGCAGAATTGCTCATTACAACTCTGATTACTTTCCACTTTTCATTTTGAGCAGCAAAACAAAGAATTGTATATATATATCCAACTGCTTCCCCTGAGTTATCACCAGAGCTGGAAATAACTCGCTTCTCTCAACAGTCTTCCCTGTTTTATTAGAAATTGTTTGTATTGTTTGTCATGTAATTCTTAAAGCAAGCCACAAAAAGAAATAAACACTTTTCTAAACAAAAGGTAATTGCCTTATTTCAACAGGATCAAGTAATAACTCTGCCTTAACTGGATTGAGCTGCAGATAAAAATAGATTGTCTTTCAAACTAGCAATGATTTCAAAAAATAGATATACGTTCTTTGTGCCTGAAGTAATTAAGCAATAGAAAGAAAACAATAAAAAGACAGTATCTTGTGTAATTGATATAATGAGGACATAAAACCATTTTCTCTTAATCTTCTGGTTATAAGTTGGTAAGCATATAGCAAATCTAAAAATGGAGCTCTTGAACTGTTTGAAAACTTTCACTATTTAAAGAGCTGTAATTAGGACAGATTGCTGCCACAATATTGTCAAATTTCACTGTCAGAAATTTGTGTGGTGATGAAGAGAGGCTGGCAGTAGTTTAGAGAGACCCTGCAGCTCTGTATCCTCAGTGGACCGTGCTCAGAGTCGGCCCCAAAAAGCTGAAAGATTTCTGCAAGGACACCATTTGCTTTTCTGAGCAAGTACAATTGTAAGCACAGCACAGAATATCAGAATATTCTCTTCTGCTAAAGCTCTCTCCAGTATCCACCACTAATGCCAGGATGCCTCGTAGTGGGAAGACAGTGCTGGAATTTACCCTGCAAATTAACTCCCCAGATGAACACAATCTCTTTTATAAGGTGCTTCAACATATGGCAAAAAAGGTGTCTAAAAAGCTATAAAATTTGATATCTTATAAATTTATGCAATGATGCATGAATGGCTGCAGAACATGAAACCCTTGCAAAAGGGGTCACTGTTTTAGTAAGCTGAACCTCAGATCAATGGATTCTCATAAGGAAATCCTTATGGGAAAAAGAAACAACAAACAAACAGAAAAAACCCCCAATGGTTACTTGAGAGATTTTTACAGTCTTACACAAATTCTCTCACTTGGAAGGATGAACAAAATTAAAGCAACACAGAAAGGCCTCTGCACTTCAATCAGATGTTATTACAAACCCAGTTCTGAATAAAGCAAAGGCTCCAAGTGGAAAGTGTTCACTTGGATAATTATCCCTTGACTTGCCTCTCACAGGTCAATAAAATACAAAACATTTCAGTTAAACTACTGAAATCAGGAGGGCAGGAAACAGGCTGAGGAGTGATTAATTTGAAATGTCAAGCACTTGAAGGGTTGCTGGTTTCCAGAGCTGGTTTCTTGGCGGGCGGTGTCAGGATGCTCCTCTGCAGAAACACCAAAACAGGACTTTCTGCAACCTGCCCCATTTCCTGGCTGCTGGGGCCATTTCAGGTGCCACTTCAGCTGCCATTTCAGCTCTGCAGCATCAACTTCCTGCTTCTAAAATGGGGAAAGTGTCTGAGGGGAAGGGAAGCTGCTCGGCCGTTAGCTTAAACTAGCAAACAGCAGCAGAATGAACTTGAGCAAAACAGGGGAGATTTCAGAGGAACTTAAAAGAAAATCACAGAATCACAGACTGGTTGGGTTGGAAGGGACCTCAAAGCCCATCCTGTTCCATCCCTGCCATGGCAGGGACACCTCCCACTGTCCCAGGCTGCTCCAGTGTCCAGCCTGGCCCTGGGCACTGCAGGGATCCAGGGGCAGCCACACCTGCTCTGGGCACCTGTGCCAGGGCTGCCCACCCTCACAGGGGACAATTCCTGCCCAAGATCCCATCCAGCCCTGCCCTCTGGCACTGGGAGCCATTCCCTGGGTCCTGTCACTCCAGACCCTTTAGGTGCTGGAAGGGGATCTAAGGTCTCCCTGGAGCCTTCTCTTCTCCGCACTGGGCTCTTTCAGCCTGTCTGAGAAATGAATCTCTCACCTAAAATAAGCCCCTAGAGAATAAAGGAGTGAAGCTTGGAGGATGGAATGAATTAATTTTGTTGCTTATTTTATTTTTGGGGTTTTTTGCTTTAAGGTACTGATAAACTCACACTTACAAAATTAACATATATAAGTTTCTAGGCTCATCTGAATAGTCACAAAATGGATACTACAGTAAATATTTGCTACATGTTTCCCTTTCAGATCCTCCTTTAAGATTAAACTTCTCTGCCTCTGTGAGGCATGCAGTTAGTTGAAATTGAATTATCTAAAGGCCATACCAATTCTGCCATACCAATACCTATTTCAAACAACATCACCTGAAATATTGACTAATGGATGAACTGCAGCTCTAAAGCTCTGCTTGCTTCACAAATGTCACTGAAACAAAGCAGAAATTTAAGGGAAATTTAAGGGAAAAATGAAAGCAACCCCTGGACTTGTAGGATCCTTGAGTTGAACAACTCCTCCAGAATGTTAAGAAACAAAGCAAGCACTAAGTGTAACACTCCTGGGATGTAAGAAGAGTAACCGTATATTTCTAAACTACTGTGTGTAGACAACAGTGTATTACCTGGCAGAGAAACTGCAGGCTGCAACTTTCCCACATTCCTACACAAGAGGAACAAACTGCTCATTTCCCCCTTTCCTAAAATAATTATGGCTCTATTTGCTCCTACTTAGTTCCTTTCCATACGGTATAATTTGCAGGACCTACATCAAAGTTCTTGTCACCAACTGGGGTGAGCAGAAAATGCAACGACACACTCAGAGGGTGTTTAGGAAGTGAAGAGGTTGCAAAGCATCTTACAAACGCGCTGGTTACTTAGCTGATTTGGGAAAAGCAGCGCAGAAAATACATTTTAGAAAAATCATTTTGGTTGGGAAAGACCTTTAAGATCACCAAGTGATGCACCTGTGACTGTCTCCCACCTTGTCCACAAGATCAGAGCACTGGGTGCCCCGTCCGCTCCTTCCCTGACCATGACCAGCGGTGGGGACTCTGCCACCTCCCTGGGCAGCCCCTTCCGATGTCTAATCGCCCTTTCTGCTAAAACTCCTCCTGATGTCCAACCCAAACCTCCCCTAGTTTAGGCTGAGACTATGCCCATTTTCATTCACAACGACTGGCCGAATCGCCTTAGCTGCACCAAGGGAATCGGAAGGCAACGAGGGAATCGGAGGGCAACGAAGGAATCGGAGGGCAACGAGGGAATCGGAGGGCAACGAGGGAATCGGAAGGCAACGAGGGAATCGGAGGGCAACGAAGGAATCGGAGGGCAACGAAGGAATCGGAGGGCAAGGTGCTGCGCTGGTAAAGTACGGCCGGTCCATCAGCCGGGCGGCGGCCCGGTGGTCTCGGGGGCCCTCCCGCCCCGACGCACCCGCAGCCCGGCACACCGGCACCAGACGAGGTTGTTCGCCACTCCCCACCCAGTGCCTTCCCGGCGGCAGCGACGCAAGCCAACAGCGGAGGGGCGGCCACCCCCTTCCTTTACCTTCTCCTCATCCGACACTCGCTCCTCCAGGTCCGCCATCTTGGCAGCTGTGTGCCCGGCCCCGCACAGGGCATGCCGGGAGCGCCGGGCAGGGGCCGGCAGCGCTGGGGCGCCATGTTCACTGCGGGCAGATGCCACGCTGCCGCCATCATAGAAACGGGTGGGTTCTAGCGGTAGCGGCTGACAGAGCCGCCGTCTCCCGGAGCCGTCGAGGCTCCCGGTCATTGTGTGGGATGTGCTTGGGCGGAGCAGCGGTGATGGACTCGACCTACGGGCTGCCCACGGTAGAAGAGCCCCGCTAGAAGAGTCTCGGCCTTGTCCCGGCGTGCCCCGTGGGCTGAGACGTCCGGGATCTGTTGACCGGAAGCAGGGCCGCTGCCATCATAGCTGCGGGCAGACGCCGCGATGCCACCATCATAAGAACGGGCAGGTTTTTCGCTACCGGGAACACGGCGCTGGCGAACCTGCCGCGTCCCGGAGCCTCCGGGCATCGCTGTTGTGGTGTGGGGGACGATCGGTCAGCGCTTCGCCCTGGAGCAGCGGCGATGGGGTCGGTGAACGGGCTGCCCGCGCTGGCAGAGTCCCGCCCCGGTGCTTGTCCCGCCCCTGTCCCAGCGTGCCCCGTCGGCGGTTATGGCGGAGGGCAGCGGCAGCGGCGGGAGCGGCCGCGGGCCGCCGTGCCTCGGGCCGGCCTCGGCGTTCCGGCGCTGGGAGCAGCTGCGGCGGAGGGCTGCGACGCCCTGGGCCCGCGGGCTCCTTGCCGTGGCCGCCGGGCTCGGGCTCCTGTACGCCGTGCTGCGGGTGCCGGTGCGACTCCGGGACGGCCTGGCGGCCGGTGAGGGCGGCGGGGGCGGATGGCGCGCCGGGGGGAGGCGGACGCCGCCTGTGGAGCCGGGCCTTGGGGCAGGCCAGGCTCGGCCGTCCCGAGCATCCTGGGCTGGGCCGGGAATAGTGTATCCCGCGGCACCGGGGCACTGATTGTCCCGCCGGGCTGGGTACTGGGGAGCGGCTCCGCAGGTGCTGTGCCCGGGTCTGGGACCCTCCGTTCGGGAGGAACGTTCGGGGCTGGAGTGTGGCCAGGGAAGGAAACGGATCTGGGGAAGGTCTGGGGCACCAGCAGCGGGTGAGGGAGCTGGGGGGACTCAGCCTGGAGGAAAGGAGGCTCGGGGGACGCCTTGTCGCTCTTTACAGCTCCACCTGGCACTCGGTGCTCTGGTCTTGTTGACAAGGTGGGGACAGGTCACAGACTCGATAAGGTCTTTCCCTAATTAATTGATGTTCGATTCAGCGGTGCCTACGGGCTGGTCGTGCATCCCACCCTCGTTCAATGGCACCCTGAGCTCATCACCAACCCCAGGGTCAGGGACACGGCCGAGGCCTGGGCAGTCCTGGGGCAGCTCAGGCAGCCAAGGCTCTGCCCCAGCGCTGCGCGAGTTCCCACCTGGGGATCTGTCAGGCTGCAGCCCTGCCCTGGCCACCACTGTCCCTGTCCAGCCTGTGCTGGTGGCAGGTGACAGGGCTGATGTGCACTTTGAGTCCAAGCCATGGTCAGAGCACCACTAGATAGCTGCATTCCCTGCGTTGTGCTCTCGATAGCGGGAGGGAGAGGTCTGTGGAAAATGTATGTTAGCACTGAATATAAGTCTGCATTAAAACAAGATGATTTTGTCTTAAAGTGAAATAACACATTAAATTGTTGTAGTCCACCAGCCACTGTATAGGTGAAACCATAAGATGCTTTGTCTAGAAATGTACAGTGATTTTTTTTTTTGGTTGGATATAAATATTGACTGTCGCAAGGGAGATACAAACAAAATAATAGGTGGTGAGGATTCTCTTAACAGTGTAGCATTATAAAGCTACTAGGTCTGTAGTATACTATATATTTGCATGATATTCAGCATTCTTTTATAGACAAGCTGCTTTTGTTTTTCAGTCCTACTTATTAAGTCTTTGGTTTTGTTTCTCTTAACAGTGACTGTGTTCTTAAGCACTTTGACTCCAAAATTCTACTTTGCCCTTACAGTAACTTCATCTTTTATATCTGGACTGATATTTGTAAGTAGTCCACTTCTTTATTTTTTTAAACAACTTTAGCACCTCTCAGGTGACTGTATGAGGAGTAAAGGGAATGAATATCCGACTCTAGAGGGTGCCTTTGTGCTGGGAAGGAACTTCTCTGATGTGTTGTTGCAACTCTTTTGCTTTATGTGTTGTATGTTGGGACTGCATGAGTCTGAGCAAATGACTTGTACGGAATGCCAGGGTGGTTTCATCCCCTGACATGGCTCCAGCTGCTCCCTTGGCTCCTGTCACTGGTCACCAGAGGGAAGAGACCAGTACCTGATCCAGGCACAGGATCCAGTTTGGTCCAGGGCTGACGGTTTGGTGTAGTCCTTGGGGGCTTGTGATATGCAGGTATTTTTAATAGCTTCAAAAAGAGATGGTAACATTTCTGCCCCAAACTTTCTGCCAAATGACTGTCATTGCAGTTACCTTAGCCAAGTCTCTTTGCCAGCCTCTCTCTTTCTGGTTAGCAGAACATCTCAGTTTATTGGGCTGCTTTATCCTTTATTCTTTTAGATTATTTTTGTGAAATAAAAAAACTACACCTGTGTTGAATACTACAATTTTGGTCCTACAGGCAGAGCTACAGCTTGAAATATTCTCACCAGAAAAAGAGGATATAATTGTTTTTTGCTTCTGTTCCCAGTTTCTCTATACAGGCACTTCTGAAAGGGCTTGTGACTTACCCTTGTGACCTGGGAAGGAGGAATATAACATTTGACTAAAATTTTTCTGGTTTTTTTTCCATTCTCTTTCCTGTTCATTGAGTGATCCTGCATGACGAGACAGGCCAAACCAGGTCATTAGTGTCACTCTCTATGGAGATAAGTTCCATCCTGGTCTTTGCAGGGGGCTGCCCTTGCTGTGGATACTCTTCATCCCTCATGTTTGCTGGGAGGGTGTCACCTAAGGAAATTTCTGGTGCTTTTTTCTCCCGTGGCAGGTGTTTGAGTGGTGGCACTTCCGAAAATACGGGACGTCTTTCATTGAGCAGGTGTCTGTGAGCCATCTGAGGCCCCTCATCGGGGGTGCAGAGAACAGCCCCCCAGCCCCAGCGGCTTTCTCGGCGGGGGAGAATGAGGCCAGCAGGCAGAACATGCCAGGTGATTCCTGATGTGTCCCACGAGCTTTCCTTACGCTTTCAGCTGGCTTTTTAATGGCTTTGGCTTGCAAAAAATGGACAATGCCTACATCTTACAGAGTGATTTGTTAATAGTGGTAAAAATAAACTAAATAATAATGTATTTTACTCTAAACCATTCATTGTTAAAAATAGGATTTAGGAAATGTTATGCATTTAGCTAAAACTGTTTCAGTAACAGTTATTTACTGTTCTAAATCTGTGCAAGGTAAATATTGCATGAGTGTATGTACATGCATTGCTTAATCTTCCCACCCTGTGCTTTTGTACCCCAAGCAATGTTGGGGAGCAAAAGTATTTATGGAATAGCAGAAGTTTATGAAGATGTTGATTACAATAAATTAAAGATTTATTTATTATTATTATTTATGCCATAATAATAAACTAAGGATGCTTTCAAAAGCACAACTGCTTTTGTATTACTGCATTTTAGCACCAAGGTAATATTTCCCATGCTTTTAGTTAAAAAGTACTTTCTTTTTTTTTATTCCTCAGAGTGCAAAGTGTGGCGAAATCCTCTCAATCTTTTCAGAGGGGCAGAGTATAGCAGGTATTAATTATCTTGTTTTCCACTGCATATTTTTAAATTTATTGGAGGGCATGCACATGACTTTTTCACAGAGCTTGCACTGGTAATGTCAGGAGACAGCTGTAGGCTTGAGAGATTATAGGGGTGATTGATACCAACTCTGTGTTTAAAAGGCACCAAGCCAAGCTTTGGCAGTTCCAGTGTTGAGAGCAAAAATATTACTGTAACATCAGGGCTTTTTGAGAGTAAAGTAGGAAAAAAAATATTCAGAGGCTGAGACAGTGATTCTGAATCTAAATTCTCTTTTATTAAATTATATTGTAAGTGTCCTAGTGTTACTTCATGGGAAAAGCTGCTTTCTAGGAAGCCTGTTCCCAAGTTATTTACAACTTTACAGATTATTGAACAGTAGTAGTTGAAACTTCATGTTAGTAGCTTTTTATTACAGATTTTTTGCACTAGGCACGTCAGATATCGCCTTGTTATCAGCATTGCTAATTACTAGGAATGCCTCTTACTGAAATTTCTGCTGTTTTAGGTACATGTGGGTGACTGGGAAGGAGCCTCTTACTTACTATGACATGAATTTGTCTGCTCAAGATCATCAAACCTTTTTCACATGTGACACGGATGCCCTTCGGCCTTCAGACACAGGTACTGATGTCTGTGTAAGGTGTGTGAGTGTTGGGCAGTGTCAAGTGTGTGTTTTTAGTGAACTTCAAAGTAGTACAGATTATTGTCAAACACTTTGTGGAACTGTGCCATCTCTCAAGTAATGAAGAGGTTTAATAGATGGAGAGGATCATAGGGTAGTTTGGGTTGGGAGGGGCCTTAAAGCCCATCCAGTTCACCCCCCTGCCATGGGCAAGGGCACCTTCCACTGTCCCAGGCTGCTCCAAGACCCTGGCCTTGAAATTTAGTGTTTAGTGAAACTTAGTGGAAAGATGTTATTTCATGTTGTACATTCTCTACAACTTCGGTGCTGTCAGGGTCCTGACATTTTTTAAGATCACACACATTTCAAATAATTAACACACTATTGCAAACTTGGATTATATTCTCAACAGCCAAAATGGGGTCTCATTTAAACCATAGTAATGAATAGTGCAGTCTCCGGATTTTTTTCCTTGTGTTCCACATGTTTAGTGCAGAAAATGTTCTTTACCTGGTTATTGTCAGTGTGGGTGTGAATTATTGTCAGTTTGTCACATTCCGGAGGTGTTCCTTGTCAGCTGGCTGTGACATGTTTGATATGAAAGATGTGTTTTTATTTCAAAAAAAGGGAGTGAATTGTCTCGCTTGCTGAGCCAAGACTAATATTTTGTTTCCGAAAGAAAACTCAAATATTTTTCCACGTTATTCTTGCTTGACAGCAGGAGGTTTTGTTCCAAAAGAAACATGTATAGATTCTTCAGTTTTCTTATCGTCCTTGAGATAGGCCAGATATAGAACTCCATGAGCGTAAGGTTTTGGAGTTCTTTCAGAACTGGTTTTTAGTCTGGGAGTTAATAATCCTGCATAGAAAATAATAGCTCCGAGTGTGTTGTTTTCTAGAAGTTGGTTTTCAGTTTGTGTTTTCCAGTTTTACCAAATGGAAGCATGGAGGGGAGGGATTTAGAGTTATTGCACTGAAATAATTTTGAATTCAAGTTGTAGTTCAAAGGACACTTCTGAATAGATTTCACTCTTTTTACTTGTTCCCTAGAACACTTCCTAATAAGGTGATAAATGTATATCTTGAATTCACTTTGCCATCTGATGCCACTCAAATGTGCTTTGTAAATTTAAAAATTGTTAACCCTTATGATCTGACAGTTGTCTAAAAATAATCATGGAACAGAATCCAAGAATAGTTTGGGTTTGAAGGGGCCTTAAAGCTCATCCAGCTGCACCCCCTGCCGTGAGCAGGGACACCTTCCACTGTCCCAGGCTGCTCCAAGCCCCAATGTCCAGCCTGACCTTGGGCACTGCCAAGGATCCAGGGGCAGCCACAGCTACTCTGGACAACTTAATATTTAGGTACAAACCCCTACCTGTGCAAGACACCACTTACTCCATCACTATTTTCTTTGAAGTTCTGTTTGAAAGCTTATTTTAATTTAAAGTTCTGTGCAGGTCTATGCAAGAACCTGTGTTTAGCAATTGCTCCTGCCAAGCTTTCAACAAGTCTTGGGAAATGTTTCCAGAAATCTGTAGCAATTTAGAAATTGTACATCTGCCTGGTTATGTAAGCTGTTTCTGTGCTCTGTGTAGGAGTTCTGAAATGGTCAGTGAGGAATCTTCCTGGTGGTGTTACTTTCTTAAACTAAATTTGGGGCATAATGAGCTGTTGCAAGAACTTGATGCTTGTGGTAGGAACAGGCTGAAATTAAAACACTTGTTTGTTCTTCCTTAGAACAATTGTACAGCAAACAGGAATTTTCAGGCTGGAAGGGAATGTTAATTAGAGCTGGCTCTGAGCAGAGAGAGTGGCCTCCACTGGCTCCCAGGTCTTTCCCAGGTGTCCATGTCCCTCACCAGCCTTTCCATGGTTTTTTGCAGTTATGCAGAAAGCGTGGCGAGAGAGGAACCCGCAGGCCCGCATTAAAGCAGCGTACCAAGCTCTGGAGTTGAACAATGAGTAAGTTCATCAGTTCAGCTGCTGTGCTTCTAGTGTGAAGGATTAAGCAAAAGGATACTGAGCACACTGTCAGTTTCTTTGTCTAATAATTTGCTT
Organism: Sylvia atricapilla; assembly: GCF_009819655.1. NCBI lineage: Eukaryota > Metazoa > Chordata > Aves > Passeriformes > Sylviidae > Sylvia > Sylvia atricapilla. The sequence continues at coordinate 243,888 of NC_089164.1, forward strand.
TTAGCAAAGTTCTGAATGCTTAAGGGGGACTCTTAGGCCTGGGAATTGCACATGGGGCTGTAAATTGCCCGGCAGTATCGAACTATTCTGCTAAAAACATCTTTTCTCCTGCTTTTTTTCTTAAAACCTTATATTAGTGGCAATAACAAATGAGACGTCTTGCTCAGGTATGGAATGGTCTTAATTGAATATAAGGTAATTTATTTCAGAGATGGTGTCATGGTAGAACTGTATTTGGAATTCACAGATGCCACTCCTGTAAAGGACTTAAAAATAATCTGTAGCATAAACCAAAGAATTTCACCTACAACTGTGATCTGCTTTGTTATGTTGTCTTGTTAGTTTTGCGTAAAATGTCTTAAAACCTCCTGATTTTGAAAATGCAAACCAAGTGAAAAACCTTTCCAGATAAAGACCATTTTTACAGTTTCAAGGAAAAATAATTTAACTTGCCTTAACAATTTATTCCTTTGCTTTTTCTCCAAATGAGAGGGGTGTGTGTGGTTTTTCTGTAAAATGGAAAAGGTTTCCTTTTTCCTGTCACTCCCCCTTTGAACTGAAGTCAGTATTTTGCAATTTTAGTATTGTCAGTACTTATGTCTTAAACGTAAGATTATCTTGTCGATTTTTTTATGCTTCCGACACTTACTAAAACCACTAAACTTTCTCCCTCAAAATAACTGGTAGGGTTTTCTCTTATTTCAGTTGTGCTACTGCGTATGTCCTCCTGGCTGAGGAAGAAGCAACAACCATTGTGGATGCTGAGAAGTATTTCAAGCAGGCTCTGAAAGCAGGAGAAATGATTTACAGAAAATCTCAGAACTGTCATTCTCAGAGCCCCCAGCACGAAGCACAGCTGAGTAAGGACTTGGAACTCTTGGGTTTGTGTGAGCAGAAATATAAAACTAAGGCTATAATTAGGAGAGATAAGGGTTGAAACAGGTAGACTAACATGTTTTTGTCTTTGTCATCAGGAAGAGACACCAATGTATTGGTGTATGTGAGAAGGAGACTAGCTATGTGTGCCAGGAAACTTGGAAGAATACGAGAAGCAGTAAAAATGATGAGAGACGTAAGTAAAAGTAAAAGCTGAGTTAACCATTGTTTTCTGTCACATTGTCCTAATTGATGGTTTTAAGTTCATTTCTAGGCATCATAATTAATCAAATTGAATTATTTTCCCATGAGATTTGCGCATCATAATTGGATGCTGTTCTTTTCATGCTGCCTCCATGCCAGTTTCTTACACTGTGAGAGAAGAGAACATTAAAAATTCCCAGATTATTGTACTGATTTCTATTAAGTATTTCAGTAATTCAACTGCAGTGCTAAATGTAATTTATTTCTCTTTACTAATTTGCAGTTGATGAAAGAATTTCCACTTCTCAGTATGCTGAATATCCATGAAAACCTCCTAGAGGCCCTTCTGGAGTTACAGGCTTATGCAGATGTCCAGGCAGTTTTAGCCAAGTATGATGGTAAGTGATGCCTGTTGGAAAATCTGGGTGTTTTTGCAAAAGAGTGTAAGTGATGTGAGCAAGGGATGTCTGTCGAAGCAGGGCCATTTGCACTTTGCCCAGTGCTTCTTTCTGGTAATACCAGGAGTTGTGACACTTTCTTAAGAAAGCATTGCTGACTTTTTTCTGAGCATCTGGGAAAATGAGTATCGGCTTCAAACTCCCTGCAGCACCCCTGTGTTTTGCTTGACACAACAGCCAGACTTGCACTAAGTGATGGACAGGCCCAGGATGGGATTTACAAAAAAAGCAAGAACCATCTGACTATACACAACGTGGTACTTGGGAATTAGACCCCAGACTTTGTCTGCTTTTAAAGTAAACTTACACTGTGGAGTGCTAACCTTCTAATCTGTAATTGTCAGCTCGGACTTGGCTTCAGATATTCTACAAAGCTACAACTAATAGAATTCTCCCCTGTGGAGCTGCAGAAGAACGGAAATTGCGTTTTTGTTAAAATTCATCTACCTGTCTGTAATGCAATTTTTTTCAGTCAGCTCCTGGTCAGCCTCTCACATTGTATAAAACTGTGTTAATTTTACAGTTGCAAAATCAAGTAAAGATTAGAAGATTACTTTTAATCTTTGTGGATTAATGCAGGAAATACATTCTGTTCTTAAGTGCATTTACATGTGCATTTCTTTTTGGATTCAGTTGCAGTGTGTTGGTACATTTAGAAACAAAAAATGACTCTTATTGCCTATTTTCCAATCTGAGAGACTGACTGGTGACTGTGCAAAGAAATTCAGAGTTGCTAATCACAGCTGAAATGTTCCAGATGTTACATTTATTGTCTCCCAAGGAAATACCCAAGGAAAAATCTTTAACTCAAAGGATGTGGGATGTTTGTATTGCCTTAGAATCTTACAGCTTTAATAAATAATTATTTTATTTTATCACAGATATCAGTCTTCCCAAATCAGCAGCGATATGTTACACAGCAGCTCTGCTAAAGGCCAGAGCTGTTTCGGAAAGGTAAGCAAGGGCATGAAAACAACAGTTTGTTGCTAGTCTTGGGTTCTGATGTAAAATATGAAGGAAAAAGGTCTAAATCTTTCATGGTTTAAAATTACTTTTAATCTGTAAAAAAATCTTTGCTTTGATTCAAGGATTATTTTAATTTTTTAGTCTTTTATACATCCCTGGTTATGCCTAGAAATGTAGCAATTACGTTTCTAAGAGCAAGTTGAGTGTATTTATATATACACATTTATTTGTGTGTGTAATAAAACACAATTTAAAACTACTTTTAAGCATCAATAAAGTTAGTACAGGTGAGGGTGTTTTTCACAAGCCCATGTATTGGCCACATGCTTTTGTATAAATTCTGTTTTTAATGTTTTGCTTGGGATTTGTTTTTTGGGGTGGGTGCAGGATATTTGTGGTGGCTGATGCTGGTATTTCACTGTGGTCTGAGCCCAGCCCCAACTCCCAGCAGGTGATGCTGTAACAGGGAGCTGGAAGTTAGGACACTCACCTGACATGATAGACATGAATTTTCATGTCATCTGGGCATGGAAAACAGTAAGATACCTGACTTAATATGAACATTTTTCTCCCAGAAGGATTTGTTTATATTTCTTTATGAATCTGCCAATTTTTAATGAACTCCAAGCTTGCAGTGCAAATAAACACCTGGTTAGCATTTATTATTTATTACTTTTGTTCAAGGTGGGTTTTTCCCTTCAGGTTCTCCCCAGAAACTGCCTCCAAGAGAGGGCTTAGTACAGCAGAAATTAATGCTGTGGAAGCAATTCACAGAGCTGTGGAATTTAACCCTCATGTTCCAAAGGTAAGAATATTTTATTTCCTGTTGGACCACTTGTAGTGTATCCTGAAAAATATTGTATTATAATATAATTTTGTTATTGGAGCCTTTGTAGCCACGTATTTTCTTGAATTTGGTTATAACTCCAGCTGCAGAGTTGTTAAAAACGGTAGTATTTATATCATTAATGTTTTGTGGCCAGATTTTTTTTAAGTAATAGCTGATGTTCAAACAGAGTTTTTTGCACAAAAATTTAAACTTAGAATTTAATAACTCATTGGAAATCCAGTAATGTATTAGTGAAGGTGCTTTACTCTCAGTAAGGTTGGACATTAAGAAATATAAATTGAGATATTTGAAATCGTAAAATAATCGCAGAATGATTTGTGTTGGAAGGGACCTGAAGGGTATCTCATTCCAGCACCCTGCTTCCAAGTCTCTGAAGCCAGTTAAGTTCTCCAAATAATAGTCACTCTAGTATTCCAAACCCCTTCATTCTGCTGGGCTTTCAACCATGGCTCCATGGTTATTGAAAGATCCGCAGTCACTTATTTTCTTCATCCACGTGTAAACAAGATTAAGAGTCTGTATCACCACAGGCTGTAATTTAATGTCTGGCATCAAAACACAGATTCCACAGAGCATTGGGTGAAAATAACGTCTTGCAATGCTTTTTACTGTACCAGTGATGCTTTCAGTATGAAACCTTGAAGCAGGAGGTTGGCTCAGCGCAGGGTCTAATCCTCTGGAAATGATGCTGGAGCCCCAGTGGCTGCTGCTGGGGAGGCTGGAATGATCCGGGCGCTGCCTTCTGTCTGCCTGTCCAATCCAATAGAATGTGCACTGAGGAAGCTAATTGCTGGCAGAAATTGCTGCTTGTTTGCATGACTGATCAAGAGCGTAGCAAGTTCATTTCAGACAGTCTCAGACAGATTTTTCTTTAGCCTCTGCCTTTAGGGGCAGAAGATTATAATGCATTATCATTATCTAAAAGTTCTTTTGTTTTGGGTATCCTCCAGTTGTGTCTGGAGCCTCATATACCTTTTTAAAGATGTTAAAGATCATTTCAAACAGGCTGTTGTTAAGGTACGGTCTGTAGTTCTGCAGACAAATTCAGAAACTGTTTCCAGGTTTCAGTAATTTGATTTTCTCTTCTAATTGTACATCTATCCATTCTTTATGGGTTTTTATTACAACATTGCCTTGAGGCACCAGTTGGTTCGATGACAGAGCAGAATTTTACTGGTGCAGGCTATTTAAAGCTCTGAAATGTTTATGGTCAAAGCAAACAAATGAATAAGGGCAGAGAAGTGAAGCAACTTACCCAGTGGATCACAGAGGGGGAAGAAAATCTCATCTTTGAATTTCCACTCTGTTCTGTCCCGTAGACTAAAAATGAGTATGTAAAGCAGGAAGTCTCTGTTTGCACATCTGATGAAAGTGATTGTCTTTGTACGTAACATTTTGCATAAGGAAAATAAAATAAGGTTTGTTCTCTTTGTTCTGCTTTTAACAAGGCTGGGGTTCGTTTGGAAAGGTAGAACCAGCTAGAAAAGTGGTCCTCTTAAACCATTTCAAATTAGAAATCTGTAACTGCATTTTGGTACTTTATGAAACAATCTTTTGCAGTCATCTTCTGAATATCTTAGAGATTTTTATTGTGTATAAAGACTTCCAAACCTTCAGTTCAGTACTGAGATACCTTCAGCACTGACACCTTGCCTGCTTTATGCTTAAACATGGACCTGAAAACCTGCCAGACTGGAATTCTTCTGTTTATGTGGTAACATGGGCTGAGAGAGAGCCAAAGCCTGGAGTTGAGCATTGGTGTGCTGTGGCAATACTTGCAGTGGGGCTTCACCACCACTGCTGGATTTATATTCCCAGTTAGCATAATGGAAAAGTGGCCACTGTGGAGAGCATGAGGAGTCAGGTCAGAGGTCAGATATTTGAGACCATTTTCCCACAGCAGTGCTGTGTGAGTGATCCTTTACTGTGTTAAAAAAAAAAAAAAAAAAAAAAAAATTGAAGAGGATTAGAGAGGATTAGCAGGAATATTACCCTCCGGAGTGCAGGCCCAAGGCACTGAGAGAAGAACCTAGCCAGGCAGCAAATGTGCTTTATTTGGCTGGGGCACAACCCCTCCTACATTCCTTGAAGAGTCTGAATGGGAAAAGTTAAGTCCTCAAACTGGATTAGTAAATAATCTCATAGTTTGTGGCATCTGCTGAAATAAATCGGTGAGTTAGCTGCATTCTTATACTTTGGGGACACTCCAAGGAATTGTCAGCTACGTTGATCAAAGATGTGGATTAACTTTGGCTGTTATTGAATGAGACACTCTATGGTAGGAGAGGGCAGCTCACAGATAAATACTAGAGCTGAAACTGTCATTTCATTCTTGTAAAAAGTAGTCATCTGGTTTAAGTTCAAATGAATACCTGACTTTTTTAGTGTACCATGAGAAAATGTGGTACATTAAAAAAATTGCATGTTGTGTTGCAAAGAAATAGGAAATGATTAATCCTTGTGTTCTTTGACCCCTTTGAGCATCAGATTTTCTCTTGATGGAGGAAGAGGGCTGAAATTGAAAAAAATCTGAAATCAAAGGTACCTTGTGGTAGCCCAGTAAGACCACATTAAAAGAAGATTTTCCTGGGTTTGGTTTATTATTCTTCTTTGGGTTAGCACACTGACACTTTCAGGTTTGCTGCTCATGCTTCAGAGCTAACAAGTGCTCAACTGCCTACATTGAAGCTTTCAATGATGAAGTAATGAGCAAAAATACCTTTGGTTTGGGGTTTTATACCAGCCTAAATTTGTCTCTCATTGGTGTTGCACCTGCAGCATTATCCTTAATGTCTATTCCACAAGAATGTATTTTTATTTTGTCTTACTGAAGCCATATGTTTTTTCTTGATTTTTTTTGTCTGTGTGTTATGAAAGCCTAATTTAAGAATCATATACACAGGAGTGTGTTTTCTTGCTTTTCATTTCCCTCTTAGTGCAGCCTGGCTGCTGTGTGGTAGAAGCTGGCCCCTTCTAAGCTCTGTTATGCCTAAAATGATTATTTGTTTCACAATGAAAAGTTTTACAACATTCCATGTAACCAGGTGTGCTTTCTGTTTTTCCTTTCAGTATTTACTAGAGATGAAAAGCCTCGTGCTGCCTCCAGAGCACATTCTAAAGCGAGGGGACAGTGAGGCAGTAGCATATGCTTTTTTCCACCTCCAGCACTGGAAGAGGATAGAAGGGGCTCTAAATCTGCTGCACTGCACATGGGAAGGCAGTAAGTATCTCCTTTTATTTTCTTCTGTACTGTAGACTAGTCTCTCTGCCTTTAGCCCCTCAAACGTGATTGGTTCTCTTTGTGAGAAGCTGGTTGCCTGATCAGATACAGATCTGATGTCACTCCCCTTTTTGCAGCATTTAGGATGATCCCATATCCATTAGAGAAAGGACATCTTTTCTATCCCTACCCAAGCTGCACAGAAACAGCAGACAGAGAACTGTTGCCAAGTAAGTGGTTTTTTAAGCAGTAATGATAATAAAACACAGGCTAAGGACATATTCAGTTTGTGGTATTCTGTATTTACCTTACTATGATTTTTTTAGTTTGAGCTTCCTGTGAAGGGGGTTCAGCTGTTTGTTGATGTCCCTCCCAACAGATCCTGAAGCACTTGATGTGTGTGTGTGTGGTAAATGTCAGCTTGATGCTGTAATAGCCTGAGTCCTTCAGAGATGAAATCTGTGTGTGGTACATTCAGACTGGGTCTGGCTAACCTTGAGAACAACAAAGTTGACCATTTGTTAAAAACTGCTTTTAAAAGAATTCATCGATTTGACTGCTGTTGTAGCAAGGAATCAATCCATGGTTCCAGTCCTGCATTGGCTACCCAGTAAAGGCTGTCTGTGATCTTACAGAGAATCTTTGGTTAATCTGTAGCTTCACAGAACATGGATAACATGGATTGCTTTCTGTTGTTAATTCAATGGTCTATTTATCTACCAGTTGCCTTCTGGAACTTTTTATACATGTATTTCTATGGATTTATAGTAACATTTGATACTGAAAAGTAAGTCTTATCCAGCTGCTCTTTGCTTCAAGGTTACTTTATACAATTATGAGCCTACATGTATTTTCCTTTGGGCAAGACAAATAAACTATATCATTACTGCCGGTACTCATGATATTTAGGAAAATAGCATTAATTTAGATTAGAATTGAGTTGTTAATTATACATCTTAATTGAATTCCTTTGGGGCTGAACTTCTATATCTTGAAGAAACACAATTCCCCAGGGACTGGAAAGGGCTACTGCAAAAGCACCAGCAGCCCTACAGAGACCACAGCTGTGGAAAGGAAAACTGCACAGACGTGTTTCTATTTAAAAGCCTGAAGTTATATTTAAAATGTGTAATTTAAATTTGCCCCCAGACTGCTTTAAATTACTCATTTCTCACTTATGCAGGATATTGCACAAGGAATTCCTTGGTTAGCAACTAACCCTAAATTGTAGACTTCCCAGCATAATTAAACACCAACACATGCAGATATTTCAACAGGATCACTCACGCATTCCTGTTATGTTTTAAATATAAAACTACCTATAAATAAAATCATCTTAACACTTTTATTGCAGTACTTCCTCAGGAAATCTTGACACCTAATTTAATATAAATTTATCTATTTAGAATAATGTTGACCAAATCAATGATTTGAAAAACCTGGATTGGTCTGATGAGTAACGCTTCTCAAACGTCTGTGAACGTAGAGAATTAGCTTTAGTTGTCTTTACCTGTTTTGAATTCGGTTTTAATTTCCAAATGTAGGAACAGCTACTGCAAAAAGATTTAATTTCTATTTTTTAAACACTTTCCTAAGTTATATTGCTCCATGTTTTAGAAATGAGGTGAGCTTCTATATAGTAGGAATCTCTGAGTACCATTAACATCTCTTATGAATGTTAGACATGGATCTCCAAATATCCTACTTAATTTTCCTCCAAAATCTATCATTAAAAACCAAAACAAACCCTGAGCACTTTGCTGTTAATGAGTTGCAAGAGCACAAGACACTTTGCTGGGTTTACTCTTCTAATGGTGCTTTAATGTGCTAGCATTCAGAAGCAGTGACTGGGAGGGTGAAGTGTCTTTTTCCTCCACAGCCTTCAGTGTAAGAAAGCATACAGTTGTATTTTCTTGTTTTACCAAAAAAGGCTCGTTTCTAATTTAATGTTTTTGTTAGATTTTAAAAAGAGCTTGTCAAGAAGGGCAGTCTTTTTATAATTACTTACGTCTATAGAAACTACTTTTTTCTTCATCTAAAAATCTTTTCAAATCATTGGATAGAAATCAGAGCTGCAGGTATCCAGAGCCAGTAAGTAATTGCAAATTCACCCAGCAGGTCCTCAGTGAGTGACCAGTAGTAGTGTTGTGAGTGCTGAAAGCTCCACATGCCACCCTTAGCCTGGCTAATCACCTGCTTTGGATTTTGTTACCAGAGATTGGAAATTGCAAGGAGCTGCTATGTACAGAATTTATAACCCAGTCCTGGTGCTGTTTTCTTTGAGGTCTGCTCTGTCAGCTGCTCTGAATAGATTTACTGTAGTCTACAACCAGAAGTCTTCAAGAAGTACTAAGAAATACATGTGTATACAACATGCTGGTCGTTTTGTACTTGCTCAGCTTATTATGGGGTGTGGAGACGTGTTGTTCTTTTCAGGTAACAGGATTAGAGCTCCAGAGAGTTGAAAACACCTGCATTGTTTTAGTTGGTTCACATAATTTTGACAGCTTGTGAACTTCACAGGTGTTCCCTCTGTCCTGTTAGAAAAGTAGGTACCAAAAACTGAGCCTGATGAAATGCTTCAAAAATAAAGCCCATGAAACTGAAAAAGAAGACTGGGAAGAGAATATTAATAATGAAAACAAATATGTAAAGACTGTTAATAGTGAAAACAAGCATGTGATGTAGGACAAACATTTTTAAGTAAAGTACTGGAACCTAAGACATGCTGCAGGAGTCTTTCCTTCTGAAAGTCCAGAAATGAGTTACAAGGTCATAAATAATTCAGAAAGCAGTCTTTGATTATCAAATGTCAACATTCCTCATTTTTTTCTTTCAGCATTTCATGAAGTCTCCGTTTATCCCCAGAAGGAACTTCCCTTTTTCATCCATTTCACAGCAGGCCTGTGTTCCTTTTCAGCCATGCTGGCCCTCCTTACCCACCAGTTCCCTGAGCTGATGGTCATTTTTGCAAAAGCTGTAAGTACTATCTCTATCATGGGGCTTGCTAAGGTATCTCGTGGGTTTTGGGGAATTTTGAGGTCCAGGGTGAAGGAGCCTCTAGTCAATCTCATGCTTGTGGAGCTTGTGGCAGCTTCCCACTCCAGCTTCTCAGACAACTCCAAGCAGTAAGTTTGGCCTTTATTGAACTGTGGATCTCATGTAGTAGAGCAGAGCAGAAAATAAAGAGCTCTGAACCCTTAAGGGAATCTTTTATTTTGGCTTTGCTAGTCAAAATAGAGGGTAAAGGACTTTTCCATCCTGGTAATGGAGACCCAGGAGGAAAGCCCTTATTTTTTAAGAATACTTTGTTCCTAAAAGTGTTGGCTTTACTAGTGAGCCCAGTTCTAGTGTCCAAGTCATGCAGGTCTGGGAGTGGGACCTCATTTCCACACAGTGGTGTTGATCTTTATGCTGGAAAATGTAGTTGGACATGCCAGTGACAAATTTCAGTGCAGCTCATAATTGGCTGGATTCGTAGTAACTAGGGGCTAACTATCTGCTTGATTAATTCTGTAAGGGCTGCATTAGCAAAGTTGTATGATTTCCAAAGAGATACAAGGTCAAATGTTATGCTAACAAAGAATTGCTTGGTGGAGTTCTCTCTGCTGGGTTTCTTGAACGAAAAGACAAGACAAGACTTTGTACAATTGAGTTTGCTTTGCAGTTGGCATGTCCAGTGACATGCCCAAGTGTGGGGAAGAACCTTACAGGGTTTAGTCATTAGGCAGCGTGTTTATTTTGCTTATTTTCTTTAGGAAAAGATGGACAGTGTCTGTTCAGCTGAAAAACTAGATGATCAAGAAGAGTGCTCATTGCCACAGCATTCCCCCAACCAAATCAGTGGCAGCAGGCACAGGCAAAAGGGCCCTTGACACTCTGTGGCAGTTTATTATCAGCAAAAGTCGAAATTATGTACTGAGATCATCAGGCAAGCAGGGAATTCTGTATTACTCTCTTGAGATTGGCAGCTCAGAAGGAAATACCAACTTCCAGTATTCTGCTGTTTTAGCTAGAATTAATGTTGACTCTCAATCATACTCTAATGATAAAAATTCTTCCATCTTTTACTTATTAGATGATTGTACTCATGATTCTATTCCTGATGTTTTCAGAGGGATTCAGAAAACTTGTAAGAAACAATGATACTCAACATCAAAGTAACATTTCTGGTTTTATTGCTCACAGCAGGGGTGTCGGAACTAGATGATTTTTACGGTCTCTTCCAACCCAAATCATTCCATGATTCTGTGATTCTGTGTTTTAGTTCATAGATTGCTTCAATAGTTTAACTACAGATAATAACCCAAGTGATGGCTGCTATCACTTTTTACATACTCTCTTGTTTTCTGGAGGTCTGTAATAGTAGCATCTACTTGAATTTTCATACCAAAAATGGAAGATTATCTTCTATTTAATGATACCAGCCTTTCCGCTCAAGCATACTGTAATAAAGCAATTATTATTTACTATATTGAGCATTATATCTTCAAGTAATTTCACTGCTTTAAGTTTTTTAAATTATTTTTTCCTATGTATTTTATTTCAAGTATTTTTTTCATCTTACTGTTTTTTAACTTATTAAATATTGTACTTTGAGATAATAAAAGTTCTAGCGGGTATATCTGGAGTGCTTTTACCATAGATAAAAGCAATGCAAAATGTATTTCCAACTCTTGAATTTCCAAGAAACCTAGACCACAGTTTTAGGAATGGCAGTTGAAAAGTATTGTGTATATGGAATTTTTCGCTATAAATCTCCAAGCAGTGACTCCTTAGATTACATTTCAGTTACTTCTTAATCAAACTGTTTTTCCAGCAGTTGAATCCACAGTGAGCTGAACGCCTCAGAAGGGGTTTAAGAAGTTGAATACCTTTCTATTGACTTGAAAAGTCTGAGTTTACATATTTTCATTTGTTAGTGCTTGAGTTTGTTTCCTCCATAATAAATCACGGGGTAAACCTTGGCAAATTGCTAAAAATATTCCAAGTGGCCAAAAATCACAAGGAAGCGTTTACTGGTTCCAATGTACACAGAGCGGCGGAGCATCGGCCGGAGCGCTGGCACCGGCTGCCGCAGCCGCTCCCGCCGGAGCCGGCGCCGCGCGGATCGTGGGGGTCCCGCGCGGATTGTGGGGGTCCCACATGGAGCCGGCGCCGCGCGGATCGTGGGGGTCCCGCGCGGATCGTGGGGGTCCCACACGGATTGTGGAGGTCCCACATGGAGCCGGCGCCGCGCGGATCGTGGGGGTCCCGCACGGAGCTGGCGCCGCGCGGATTGTGGGTGTCCTGCCCGGATCGTGGGGGTCCCGCGCGGATCGTGGGGGTCCCACACGGAGCCGGCGCCGCGCGGATTGTGGGTGTCCTGCCCGGATGGTGGGGGTCCCACATGGATTGTGGGTGTCCCACCCGGCTCAGGGGATCTGCAGGCGCTGGGGACTGCTGCTGGCAGAGTGCTGGGCATGTGCGGCTGCAGTTAGAGCCCATGAAGGTGCCTGGAGAAGCTGTGGCTGCCAAATCCCTGGAGCGTCCAAGGCCGGGTTGGATGGGGCTTGGAGCGACCTGAGATAGTGGAAGGTGTCCCTGCCCTTGACAAGGTGTTGAATTTAGATGATCAGTAAGGTCCCTTTTGATCCAAACTATTCTGATTCCGTGATAACTCTCTGAGTTGGTGCTGGTGAGGACAGTGGAACAGGCAGTGGTGGAGGATCCACAGCAGCTGCAGTACCAGCAGGTGCTCCCTGGGCCTCGCTGTTTGTTTCATTCAGGTTTCTGATCTCCTGGAGCATCACACTGTTCTTGATCATTAGACAGCTCTGTTTCTAAAGTAGTTACTGATTAGATTCTTTACAGTAACTGACAGAAGTGAGGAAGGTACTCAAATGATGCTGATGTGAACAGCTCTCTGAACAAGCTGAGAAAACACTGCTAGATAAAACAACTGTCAAAATTGCAGACAAAAGGGTCTCGTTTTTTCATTCAGCATGGATTTTTATTTTTTAATAATTGCATAGATAGAGGACTGGATGGACATGTATCATCTTGCAAAAGTGTATCACTTCTGTGCTACAAAGACACCCAGAAGTCTGCAGGAGCACCAGTGGTAGAGAGTGATAGCAGGCACTGTAAACGGATGTCAGAAGTTCCTGAAAGCTCTGAACAGACCTTCATAGAATTATGGAATGGTTTGGGTGGGAAGGAACCTAAAGGCTCATCCCATGGGCAGTGACACCTTCCACTGTCCCAGGGGGCTTCAAGCCCTGTCCAGCCTGGCCTTGACACTTCCAAGCGTGGGGCAGCCACAGCTTCTCAGGGCAATTCCAAGCAGATCAATCCCATTTTTTACATCAGAACCTTATGTTACTGGAACGGACCAATGTAAATCATTACTAAAGTGCTGAAAAAATAGTGGCGCAGTGTTCCTGCTGTACCCTACTGAAAACAACTTTCTTTTTCAGGGAATTGGACAAAATCCTAAGACAGTCCCCGTTCCAGTGTGGTTTTATATAGATTGTTTGATACTCTCACAATGAAGAAAGAAGTCATGGGACTTAAATTAAAAATTGGCTAATTTTTATGATTGTAAGATTAGGAGAAAACATTTTTCATTCCGGCTGTTCCCTAGCTTCCTGTTGGAGGATTCCTTGCCATTTTGTCCGTGGCAGCCATCTAGGGACAGAAAATAGGGCAAAGCAGAGCTGTGTCTGGCAAGTCGTGCTTTGTGTGACATTCTGCTTTAAGAACAAATCCCCCTACCACTTTCCCCAAAGCTCATTAAGTGAGACTGGAGAATTAACTTTTTAGCCAGCTGCTGAACTTTTCATATTTATAAACACTTGAGTCTTTTGCTTATCTAAGAGAAAATGTGTATAGTTTGGAGATGTGCACTTCCCTGCCAATGTGTAATGAGTGGTTCTACACTTGGTAGGGAAAAGAAAAGCCTGAAGTTTCCTGTCAGAGCTGAGTGTCGATGCCAAGGGCAAAGGTTTCTTGCCTTGCTAATCTACATCTTAACTCATGCACTTAATGTGAAGGTGCCACACGCAAACAGGCAGGGAAGAAGCCCACTGCAGGGAAAAGCTCCTACAGCTCATTCACTGCTGTGAATGTTATGTTTTAAAAGCCTTTTTAATGTAATATTTGAGGTTATGATAGAAGCCAGGAGGGCCAAAGTAAAACTTTCAAAGTAAGTGAGTCCTGTTGTTGCTAATTCACGAAATGAGGGTTTGCACAAGGATAACCTGAGGGCCAGTGGAATATCTGGGGGATGGGTTGAGAAGATGCAGGGGAGTTTTCACAATTTGTTTTAGCCTAATCTTACTTCTGGAACTGTTTAGATGGCATCTAGAATATGGATCCCGTCTGGAAGCACAGACTGCTCTTGGTGGATGGGCTGTTCAGTTTGAGTCGGTGACCTGTAAATAATCTGTGCCTGAATGCTGAAAAAATGAGGCGATCTTTAAGGTCCCTTCCAACCTAAATGGTTCTGTGATCCTCTGAAAACCCTCTGTCCTCCCCTCCCTGGTGTGTTTAGCCCTGAAGGCACAGTTGAGCAGCTGGAAGAGTTGTGGTGTGGAGGAATGCCTGCTAACCCTCGTGCTCTTGCCCAGGTGCTGCGGGTGCTGTGGCCGGTGAGTGCTCCCAGTGTTCTGGCCTCCAGCTGAGTGGACTGCCCCAGGGGTGAGTGGGCAAGGCTGGGACGGGGCCTTCCAGAGGGTTTTTCTTCTTCTGGGTGTCTTCATTAATATCTGATGTTTACAGCAAGCCTCTTTCATGGCATCAGCAGTGAAGGGGCTGGAATTCTGTTGCCCTGAGGGAAAGACACAGGGAGGTTTTTTTCATACCTTGAGTCTGCAGAAGAAAGTTGGTTTGGAAACTGAGCTGATTTATTGTTGTGTTTTGTTTCTTGCAGTGCGTTGGGACTCTTCTTTCACCCTTCATCTTCACTGTGGAGCACATTAAGGACCTGCTGCTGTCCAGCCCCTGGCATCAGCTGACTCTAGTGTGACTTGAGTGTATTTTCCATGATAGTTTGATTTTATTCTTGTGAGCCTCACTTGGTGGTAGACTGACCTCCAGCTCTGAGGGACAGGGAAGAAATCTGGGCTCTTGAAACTGATATCCTTGACAGGCTTCCATGTTGATGGTGCTTAACATGGGAATTTCTTCTTTGGCCTTAGTCTGTAATCATCTAAGAAAATAGTTCTTATTGAGCAATAGTTTATTGCTCTCTAAATCAGTTGGACAACTGGAAGCTCATACTTCCTCTGTAAGAAAGGAGAATACACAAACTGAGCAGGTGTTTGGAGTATTGATGCTTCCTTCTCAGCTGCAGATGCACCAGATACTTGGCTTAGATTTAATTTTATAAGCCTTTTTCAAAATATTTGTTAACAGCAAAGTATGGTTCTGCTTTCTATATTAAAAGGTTGCTACTTAACACACTGAATTTGTTGACTTCTTAAGTGTCTGTTTAGTATAGATTATAATGTGCAAACAAAGATTTGTTTCTTGTCTATCTTATGAGCTTTCATTACTCAAGGAGTTGTAAACTCCTCTATTTAATGTTACTTCTTTAGGTTTAATTGTGCATTTTTATTCTTCAAGACAAAGCATTTTGAAAGGTATCTGTATGGGAGTCTGTTGGGAGACCTGAACTTTCAAGTGCTAGTCCACAGTAGTGTCACTGTTGATATGATGACTTTAAGAGAATGGAGATGTGGAAAACTCTTCAAAGGATTTGCTTCACATACAGACCAGCCCTGAGGGTTTACTGCAGAGGTGAAAAGATGGCTGTGGCAGCCACATGGTTTGAGGTAATTGGTGTCACTTCATTTCCAACTCTCCCATTACAGCAAAAGTCTTTTTCCCAGATCTGCTGCTTGGCATTGGGGAATCAAAGTCATGTCAGCCCAGGCTTCTTAGAAGGGAAAGTGAAAAAATAGCAGAGGCTTGTGGATAAATGCTAATTCTGAGCACATGAAACCCCATCATCTTACTTTTTGCAGATAAGCACATATACTTGCCACTAAGACAAAGGGACATTTAACCTGTTTGATCTCTGTTATCTTCATGATTATTTGTGACATTGATGGCTTCTTCCAAAGGTGATGTAAATTAATACATTTTCTGAATCCTGGTTGGAAGAAGCTTGCTGTAGCCTACTGTATTCTCTGAAACAATCCCTATGTCAGTCAATTACAAGTCATTCGAATTGACTTAAAATACCTCCTTATACAGAAGATCAAGAATTAGTTATTTTTTTTCCTTATTTTCTTTCAAATCCTTCTTTACCTTGTAAACCAAGTTATGTGAAAAACAGAAAGTCACCTCTGCATATCATGTAAGTGTAATTTATTTGTAACTCAGAAGGGAAACAGACTTGTTTAGGTAGAAATGCCATTGTTTGCTCTCCACTGTATATTTCTGTTGACTGGACTTAAATCCAGGTTAACTATTTGAATTCATCAAGGAATCAAAAGGGAAGCCCTACAGAAAGATACTACCGGTGTTTTTAGAGTTACCTAACTACTAGAAGGTAATTTTCTCAACTTTCTTTCCAGTTGGTCATTGGGGCTGTTTCTCACTTTGGAATCACTGTGGTGATTAATAGGCCTGTTGTGTTCATGTGATTTCACTTCGTGATCTGCAGGGGCCCATAAGGTAACCAGGCTAATGCTTTTTAAAGTTGAACCTTTTCCAGCAGTTGTATGGGGTTATAAATGAAGCTCTGCCTCCCATGTATCATCCCAAGAGCTGCTTTCTCTCACTGTCCTCCCCTGACATAACAGTAACAGAAAGGGGATGGGCTTGTTCTGAAAGGAGAGCTGGCAGCAGCCTGTGTAATGAAAATCTTCCTGTCTCTAGAAGTGCCAGCAGTTCTTGAGGAAGGAGTGCTATGGTTTTCCAGCAGGATTGTCCATGCTTTTGGGAAGTGTTCCTTTGCCACTTAGGAGCAGGGACTTAAACCTGAACCCATACCTTAGTAATGCCATATGAATTATGCTGTGTCTGTGTATATATACACATATCTATTTATATGTATGTATACATAAAAAATTACAACTATGACTCAGGATATGATGAATATTGATGTAACTTCCTTGAAACAAGAACTGTGGTCACTTAACAGCCATTGGGATGGCAATAGCTTTTTCACAAGGCTTTATGTAGCATTAACAGACTCCTTAAATTTTCAGTTCATTCAGAGTAGCCAGTGAAAGTCAAATCTTGAAGATTAGCATTTATTTCTATATCTGGATCTGTGTATTTGGAAGCCAGGATAATTATAGGCTCTATGATGATTTGGGCAGTTTGAGTTTGGGGTGAGTTTGGTTTGTTGGGTAGTTTTGGGTGCTTGCAGTGTCTCACCATGTCAGGACAGGTTAATTTGTGATCAGGATGTCCAGGAAGAGAATGTAGCTGCATTTCTTCCTGCCAGCCTCTGACTTCTCCAGGAGTATTTTCCAAAAAGTACAGGAAGGGTTGGAAAGGGGGAAGTATTATCACAGTAAAACTATTGTTTCTGAAGCAATTAAGCAACTGATTTCCTGTGTGAATTCGCCCTGTCTTACCATTGACTTTAATGAAAAGTGTCTAAAGATCTTTGTGAATCAGGAGTTTATTGCATGTGCTTCTGCAGAGATGGCACAAATGTGATTTAACACATTACTGAGACAGCTTCCTAATGTTGTCTGACTTGAAGTCTTTGATGCTTACATGCTATTGGCTATTTGATTTCATGTAGCTACTGAAGTAGGAGCATTTCAATATAGTGTACCATGGTGGTACAGTGGGTGCTAGAGCAAAACTTTCCACTGGCTATTGGCACTGTTAGAATAATACAACTCTTACAACAGAGGTGAAGCAATTTAGACTAATAAATATTTCAGAGTAACAAGGTCTGGTCATTGCAACCCTAGTTCATGTGGGCTATAAATCACATCAGAATTCTGGGGAATAATCTCTGACAGATATTTACCATTCTGGGAGCCCTTCATTTTTGAAATTTGGAATAGATGCTGTTAGTAGCTTTAATGCATGTATGTATGTGGCAAAAGGAATTTTCATGCTGTCAGACACCTTGGTCACTGAGGTTATGGGGACAGATTCATATAGAGATGGCCCTGGGTGGTTCTCCATCCAGATTTGTCACAGGCCAGTTCCTTTCCTGCATCTCTCCAGTGCTGGCCAGGCGTGTTTATTCCCTGCTCCTCATCTTGGAATTGTTGTGAGGGTGCCAAGCCTCATAGATCCATGACTCTGAGCAAGGCAGGGTGTAAAGGTCATAGTTGAGACCATTAATAACAAGGTGCAAACGGCTGGTTTATATGTAATGTGAAGCTTTTTACTTATTTCATTTTTGCACTTTGGGGGCTCTGTTTGCTTACGGAGCACTTGGTGTCTGGTACCTATTTAGCCTGAGAGCAGGCAATTGGGTTCCTTCAGGCCTTCAGAGGAATGCAGAAAATTGTTCTCTGGTGTTGTAATTCTGCTGGGATAACTGGAGCTTATTTGTCTCACTGCTTATTAAATGCATACTTGTCTAGAGGTCCTGTTTTTTTTTTTTTTTTCTTAATTCTCTTTTTTTCCTGAGAAACGTTGGGTGAATCCCAAGGACCACAAGTGAGAGGAAGATTCCAGGAGGAGGGGGAGAGGGAAGTGCCTGCACCTCTCCAAGCTGCATCATCCACCTCCAGTGCCAGCAGAATGAAGAGGTTAAATATGAGAGCAGACTCCCTTAGGGAAAGGAGATGTATGTATGGGGCTTGGCCAGACATAAATTAATATTGCCCTTCCCCCTGCCTCAGAGATGAGACAGTGAGGGGAGCAGCACCTCCCAAGCACTCGTGTGTGGGGTGTGTGGTTGGGATGCAGTGCTGAGGTGTCCGAATGGGCCCGGCTGTGTGGGGCAGGAGCACGTGGGAGCTGTGCTGTGCTCTGTGCAGAGGGCACTGTGGGCAGCAGGGCAGGGGGCAGATGAGGCTCATGGAATCACAGAATATCTGGAGCTGAAAGGACATGCAAAGATCAAGTTCAGCTCGTGGCTGTGTACAGGACACGCCAACAATCCCACCCTGTGCCTGAGAGCATTGTCCAAAAACTCCTGGAGCTCTGGCAGCCAAGGGGCCATGACCATTCCCTGGCGAGCCTGTTCAGTGCCTGACCACCCTCTGGGGAAAGAAGCTTTTCCTGATACCCAGTCTAAACCTCTTCTCCAGTATTCATACTCTACCAGCCTCTGGACAGTGCCGAATTTGCCCAATTTTGCTGTTAAAAGGGACAGACTCCTCTTGTCTGCATTTAATTAGGATGCTGCAGAGGTGATGCATGAGCTGTTGTCATCTGCTTTTGGGTCAAAAATCTGTACAGATCAGTCAGGATGACAGTAACAATCACAGTGGGCTTCTGTGTTCAGTGTCCTGTGCTCTGAATTCACCCATCTTACAGTAAAGGTGGTAAAGAGTAAAGGCAGCTTCAGTTTCAGCCCTGTCTCCTGGCTGCCTCCTCCCTGTCTGGAGCCTCCTTGGCAGGGTGTGCTCTGCATGCCCCAGCCCTTACTGGAGGGACAAGACTGTGATCAGGGGTACTGATCATGTGCTTGGAATTTTTCTCATTTCCAGCCTCAGCTGCTGTTGTGTGCTCTTTGGTGGGATCCTCAGTGAGTCCAGTCATTGGGGAGGGCGAGATAACACACCCTTGCTTACAGCATCAGTGAGGGTGCATCCACCACGATGAGTGTTCCTCCGTTGGGATCTTCCCCCTTTGGTTATTTCTGGCCAGCAACATTTTCCTTTTACTGTGGATGCATTGAGTTGTGAAATCACAGTGTGGCCTCATCAGCTGGACCCTTTTCTTAAGAACCTCTTGATTTCTTTGCTAATTTGGCTGTGGGCTTTCGTCAGTTATAAAACAGAGTGACACAGTATGTGACTATTGCATTCTCCTGCCTTGACTCACGGGCTGTGATTCCAGAGCAGTGACCCCCCCTGCTGCTGGCTGGAGCAGCCCTCTGTGACTGCCTCAGCAATACGGCATGTGAGAGCTTGCACACACATCTTGACAGGCTGTACCAGTGTTAGTCCAAATGCCATAGTCAATGTGCCCCTGTGGGCTGTTACAACAGGTGAGATCCCCCATGGATTGCGCTGATCACAGGTACCTGATCAAAGCCTTCTGTGCCTTTATGAGCCCAATGGAGAACAGAAAAGGCCCATGGGGACACAAAGGGATGTTGGGATTGGGGTGTAGCTTGGCAATGTATCCACCTGCAGTGCTGAGCTCAGGAACTTACAGATCTTGCCATTACCTCCATCTTAAAAAATGGTGGTGTCACCTGGGCTAAGGCCTGTTCTTGCCCACGTAGAGAAAATCAAAATCACAGAATCTCCTGGACTGTGGAAGAGACCCACAAGGGACATTTGGATGTCAAGTCCAATTGCTGGCCCTGTATGCGATTCCATGTTTCCAACACCTGCCTCCTCCTGTATGTCCTGTGCAGCTGCTTCAGTGAAGGTAATGTATTCAGAACCTCATTAAGCAATTAATTCTGCACCTTGTCCTTGAGTGCAGACATGCTTTTGACTGGAAGTTAATTAGAAGATGAACTTACATAAAAGGCTCCCTCCACATTTTAGGCAGATTACTTAAGAGGCTCGTGCAAGGGACTGAGTGTTCCCTGATGAGACCGTAGC
Organism: Sylvia atricapilla; assembly: GCF_009819655.1. Lineage (NCBI taxonomy): Eukaryota > Metazoa > Chordata > Aves > Passeriformes > Sylviidae > Sylvia > Sylvia atricapilla. The sequence continues at coordinate 264,156 of NC_089164.1, forward strand.
CTTCAGGAAAGTTTTAAGATGGAAAACAGCTGCTTGCCAAGGATGAATGTGCTGAGGGGGAGCTTCCCTGGGGCTCATCTGCAGTAGGGCACTGACCAGTCTGAATTTTCTTTGGCCCACAGTGGGATCTTGTCTTGCACAAGCACTGGGAGTTTGCTCTGGCTGACCGGTGTATTTCTATTCCAATTCTGCGGTTTTCTGCTAATTAGTTGTTAATAAATGAGTGTAGCCTTGCATAGTCCTTTGCAGAAGAAACTCACTTCTTCTGTCAGGTGAACTTAGGCTCGATGGGATGTCTCCATGACTGCTTCTCCAGGTACTTCTGTGGCACTTGCACTTGATTCCAAGTAGTTTTACTCCTCTTATTTACTGCTGTGAGAGGAATGCAGCTGCACAGGAGGATCTGGCAGCACTAGGGAGGGTTCCTGTCTCAGTTGTGGTTACTCTACAGGGCACTGAAGGTATCCAATTTCAGCATCTCAGTGATGAAACAAGAAAGGAAGGAAGCCAACAAACCCAAGACAACCTATCCTCAGGAGTTTCCCTCTTTGTTTTAAAATAGGAACATCTGCATTCGAGGGGAGGCCATATTTAGGCAGCAGCCATTGATTAAGGTGTTATTCATCAGGTGGGCCAACAGATCTCCTTCAGACACCCTCCGGGGTCCTCTGAAAAAGAGACTGACATTGGGTCCCCAAGCACTGGGTCCCTCCCAGCCCAGGGAGTGTGTCCTGCTCTGGGAGGGAGGTTTGGATTGATGGCTGAGGGGGCAGCATTTTTTTCAAGTCTGTCGTAAATTGAGAGTAGGTGGAGCAGTAATGAAGATGAATGAGAGGCTTTTCCTGGTCGATTAGCCTGTGCTGACGGATGCTGCACTGCCTTGGGATGCCTTTGGCCTGCCTCAGACCTCCTGCTCACCTGCCAGCATTCCTCAGTACAGCTAGGATGGGCAAACTGTCTCTCCCTGAAATTCAGAGGATCTTGGAAGGGCCTGGGGGGAGACCATAGACACCAACTCCAGTGCAAGAGCAGGGAAGGTGCTGCACAACCCTCTTGTGCTGTCAGGGAATCAGTTTAATTCTGTAGGAAGCAGGTTAGGCAGTGGGGAGGTGGGATTCCTGTAATTCTTTTAAGAGCTCCATTAAAATGTCACCTTTTGGCTTGGCTGTGGCTTTGCAGCAGCTCTGCTGAAGGTCCTTTTTCTGCATGAGCACTCTCGGGTTTGGCATGGAGGAAAGTGCTTAATCCAGCCCATGGCAGGCTCTTTTAATTCTTTGAGCAGTTCCCCCATCAAAGCCTGTTTCAAAGTGGATTTCTCTCTCCACTTAAACTGTTTCCTAGGGCCATTGAGTAAAATCCCCGATTGGAGATGCTCTTGTGCAGTAGCCGATGGGTGGCTTAGGACCAGAATAATCTTCTTTGCCTTAATCCCATCCTGCTCCTTTGACCTTCCTTCAGACTTTGCTCTTGCAGCCTGCTCGGCTGCCTCTTGTCCACACATCTCACTGCTTCCAGGAGAAAACCCCAGCTTCTTAGAGACCTGTGACATGCCCTCTGGCAGCAGTGAAGCACACCACAGCAAAAAGTTTTTGCAGGTGAATGTCCCTGTTGACTTGGCCTTTCTTACTGTTGTAAGTTTGGAACTTCCATGAAAACTTCCTCTGTGTGAAACGTCCTTACCTGCCCATCAGCACAATGCTGAGCAGTATTAGGAAAATGAACCCCATTTCTCCTGGCTCAGGGAGGAGGCACAGCCCTGCCTGAGGCAATGTGCAGCCTAGCTCAGGTGGGGGAACTGCAGGAGCACCCTCAGCCTCAGGAATTGCAATAGTTAAAATAGTGTTTCTTTTTTTAGCTGAGTCAGTTTAGTTTCCATGTTCAACTGTTATACATTGTATTTGTTTGTGTGGATTTTGACCAGACTCTATAAAATATCTGTATACTAAATAAAGCATTTCTGTAACGTCTGCTTGCTCAAATTGGTGGAGAAAAGAGGAAATTTGTAGAGAAGAGGTATGGATCCCTGTAACTTACCTACCAGCACCTCTGCAGCTGCCTTCCCCTCCTCTCATCAGCTTCAATTTTACTTGATTATGTTTCGAGTGTTTGGGGGATTTTTTAATGGGAAAGATTTGGAAGTTTATCTGGCATCTCCTGCTCAACCCAGTGCTGTAGAACCATGGAATGGTTTGGGTGGAACAGGACTTTAAAACTTTTCTTGTTCCACGGCCTGCCAAGGCCAAGGACAGATTCTACTCAACCAGGTTGGTCCAAGCCCTGTCCAACCTGGCCTTGAACACTTTTGGGGATGGGGCATCCACATATCCTGAAGTGTGATGCCCCCAAGGGTTCCCCTGGGGCTTTGGATGCTCAGCTCTATAGGAAGCTTTGAGGCAGCAGCAGCTGCAGACAGTGAGGAAGAGAAATGCTGATGGCTGGTTCCTGCTCTGGGGACATGCCCTACTGAGTGTGTAGGAATTCAAAAAGCAAAGGACATAATTTTCTGATATAGGTTTATAATGAATTTTGACTTAAAATAATAAGCAGTATACACAACATACACGTGAGTTGTACAGAGATGCTGTTGTATCGCTGACTTCAGAACCTACCAGTAAGTTCACAGGTTTCATTTGCTCTCTCAAGCCCCATGTGTCCACCAGCATCTAGAGGTGGCCTTTGTCTCTGTGCAGTCCTTCAGGGTTCAGTTCCAAGCTACAGCTCCACTTCCTCCCTGTGCTGGGGACACAGGGACAAGCCTCATGCAGAGGTGACTCTTGCTCAGTGGGGTTAGTGACGTGCCAGGTCTGCTTGAGAGAAACGCAGGTATCATGGAACTGTCCTACGGATTCACGACACCCTTCCTCTGGCCTTGCAAAAGAGAAAAAGCAAGAATGCTTTTGCAAGAGTGGATTATTCTGAACTAGTGTTTTTTGGCTGGTGAAGCTTTACTGTAACGTAGATTCTCTGGGGAGGGGCAGGATTCATCATCCATCACGTCCCGACAGTCAGTCCTCCGAGTCTCTATTGGTTGCACCGTCCCTTTGCCAAGAGAACCTTTGCAGGTTCACAGTTTAAGCGAGGATCGCAGCCTCCTGCTAGGTCGGGGATTAGTTTTGCTGAGCACATTGAAGGGCCCACAGTACCTCCTGGGAACTGTAGTCCTTTCCTTAGTGCTTTGTAGAATTAATTAAATAAAAGCCATGCAGTTGAACTACAGCTCCCAGAACATCGTGGCCCTCAGGGCACAGGGGGTTAAAAAAAAATTGCAAGGGGGGTGGCAGTGGCTTCTTCTTCCCTCAGTGCTCCTGTCCGGTCAGGTCTGGTCCAACCACTCGGCCCGTTTGGGTGCTTTACACGTGTGCACATCCACAGTGTCCTCGCACTCCTTGCAGCGCACAGCGCAGCACCAGTGGAACTTGCACTCGCACTTGGTGACGCGGGTGACGCGCGTGGTGTCGTAGCCGCGCCCGCAGCACATCACCTCGCAGCCGTCCGTCCCGCGGGACACCTTGCTGCACACGCGGCCCGCCGTGCCCAGGGAGCCTGCGGGGAGAACCAGAGCCCGTCAGCGTCTTCTCCGTCCTGTTCCAACCCTTCCCCGCCCACCCACCTGCAGTGAGGGAGACTGCGCATCTCCAGCTGCACTGGGGCCTTGGCTGTGGCTGCTTTAGTGGGGGAATCCCCTGGTTCTGTCACGGCACCTGCTGCGGTGGGGTCTCCAAAGCCACCACTTGGAAGCCTGCACTTGCTGTGCTTCATGGACATGGGATGCCACAATCCTGGCCAGGGATGCAGCTTTGGTGTCTCTCATGTCCCTCATGATGGAGGGTTGGAATGAGATGATCTTTCATGTCCCTTCCAACCCAAAACACTCTGGGTTTCTATGACAGTCTGCATGGCCCCTTCCCATGCCCAAGCCTGTGTTTGCTGCTGCCAGAGCATGAGAGTGGTAGGGGACAGGGATGGGTTGTCTGCAGCCCCTCTGTGCCTTAGGGGATCCCTGGAGCAGTGTGTGCCCACCGAGTCAGGCTTTGCAGCTGGCAAAGCTCACAATGCCCTCTGCTCAGGCTGAGGATGGCAGGACCATGTGCTCCCCACCAAGTTCCCATGGCTGCTGCGAACTAAACTGGGAATGCTCCAGGCTGAGAAACCATTGGTCATCTGTGCAGGAGTCCAGCAGCCCTGACACCTCTTTCCTGCTCTCATCTCACCCTCGGGCTGTGTTCAGAGGAGCAGCCAGCAGCCTGTGCACAGAACAGGCTCTCTGTTGCCTGTTCAAGGGAGGTTTGCTTGTCAGATGATGGGCTCTGAGCATACACTTCACTTTTGTGATGACCAGAAGCCTGAGGGATTTGGGGCTTTGGTGTGTAAAGCCTGGGGATTTTGGACAACTGCAGTCCTGCCTGTGCAGGTGTGGGGTGCAGTGGGAACTCTGGGTCTGGATAACCACTCTCCAAAGACTGGAGTTGAGTGGGGGAGCTGAGCCCCCAGGCTGGGCTAGCTGGGAGCTGCTGGCCTGTTGGGAAGGGAGGAAGTTTGCTTTTGGATAATGAGTGGAGCTCTGGGTTTTACCTGCTGACTTGTCCATCACGCAGTAATCAGGTGAGTTCTCAAAATAGACCAGATCTGTTTTTGTGGGCTTCCTGAAGTTCTTGTTAGCCACTGTGAAGCCAGTGCCATCCTGATTCATCGTCACCTGGATGGCCCCATTGTATTTCTTCCTTAGGTAATCCCCCGTTTTTCGAAAATCTGACATTGCCAGCCAACAAGTCCTTAGTGTGCAGGAGCCACTGACCCCGTGGCATTTGCACTCCAACTTGAGGAAGCGTTTCACAGCCTGTGGGAAGAGGGATGGGTAAGGACCAGTGGTCACCCTGGGCATCAGATATTGCACCAGTATCCACTCATTCCCGATGCAGCTTATCAGCCCTTGGCTCTGTGGGATGGGGCTCCTAATGGGAGACAGGGGCTCTGTAGGGAGGTCACTGATGCCAACATCAGCAAGGGCAAAGGAGGCAAAGGTGAGCGAGGTCCTGCCATCCCCGTGGGGCCATTCCCTAGGGCAAAACGTGCAGGGGAGCACTGGGAAGGCAGGGCAGCATCCAGCCTTATCCATAGCAGGAGCTGCCCTCCAAAGATGCCCAAGGTCCCGTTTCTCTGGCCAAGCTGTCCCAGCTGCCCAGTTCCCTACAGAAGGTCCCCGTGGGATGGGCGAGAGCCAGGCTCTGCTGCAGGGGCTGCACTCACCATCCTCCCGCAGCGGTTATTGTGCAGGTTCATCAGTGCCCGGGCATCCTTCACTTTTTTCTCCTTGGCATCCACAAAGGCTTTGGCAAAGCGGATCCCGTAGTTGATGTTGTCGCTGCAGCCGCCCCAGTCGAACTCCCCGCGCTCGTCCTTGGAGCGGCCCCTCTTGAGCGGGTCACAGCTGCAGACCTTGAGGTCCCCTTGGCTGCACGCCCGGGTGATGGCATAGACCACCCCGGCCGAGGAGATGGCGTACACGAAGGCGGCCTCCCTGCTGCCTGCCACGGGGAGACAAACAGGGACGGGGAGTGAGCGTGCCGAGCGCCTGCAGCCCAGGAGGAACCAGGGCACGGGGAGCAAGGTCGTCCTGTGTGTGGGTAAGCCGAGCCCAGCCATCTCTGCTGACCACAGTGTCCAGCCTCGGCTTCCCTGGAGCGCTTCAGACTAACTGCGATGCTATGGGTACATGGGCAGCCAGCAACTTCCGCCGGGGCCACTCTCCTGGCTCTACGGGAGCGTGGGGACAGCGCCAGCTCTGGCCGGGCTGCGCCCTCCCCGCGTAGCGCAGCTTGCCGCCTGCTATTTTATGTCTCTGGTTCAAGTTCGCAGCTGTTTTTATAATGTTGTAAAAGAAGCTGCAAATCAAAACCATGTTACTCTTCATTTCGAGAGCCTTTGAAAGCAACTTCAAAGGCAGCAGAGCTCTCTTTGGGTCTCGCAGGATGGGGCTGTGGCGAGGAGCTTTCATCATTCCCCATCCTTTGGCAGGAGAGGATGCGAGCAGGAGGAAAGGTGCCGTGATGGGAACAGAGAGGCTGAGCAGGCAGGCTCCAGCATGGCAGGGTGAATGCTGCATTCAGCGTTCCCGTCCCCTTCCCTTCAGTCAGGTCGGGCACCTGGCTTGTGGCTCTGCTGCTTGTCCCCCCCACGGGTAGCTGCCCATCCCCTCCAGGAGCAAGCCCCCCACTCACCAGCTCCTTTTGTGGCGCTCACGTGTCCTCCATACGAGCTGCGAGTGGAAAGACTCTTCCAGCCGCTTTTGATTTGGAGGCCACATGGCTGGATGCTCCCAGCACGTCATGGGATGCAGCAGCATCTGTCCTGCAGTGCTGCTGCCTGTACCGGGGCTTGTGCCAGCTCCCAGGGCCTGTTTGCTCCCAGAGCACTCCCAGGGCAGCTGGAGCCCACAGAGCTGCTCCATCCCTGTCCCTATCGTGCTTTTCCTCTGTGTTCCTCGGGTACATTTCCTGGGTGCATCCCCACGTGTATCCGTCCCTCACCTGGAGTGGGAAGGTCTCCCCTGGCCAGGGCCGTGCCCAGTCCTTTGTGCAGGGCTGGCACCTGCCCCACAGCCGTGGTCCTCCTCCACCTCGGAGCGTGAAGCAAGGACTGGAGCTGCATCTGTGCCCTGCCTCCCTTGCCATGCGAGGGAACAGCCAGTTCCCACGTGAACTGCTGAGTCCTGGCCAACCCCGCTCTCCAAATATTTATATATCCCATTACTGTTTACATATGAGCTTGTTCTCCGGAGGTGTCTCCTCCTTCCCCCTTCTCCCCCAGTGCTCCCCCTGCTCCAACTCATCTGGTGCAGCTATTCCAAACGCACTGCTCTGCTCCCATTACTACTTGATTAATTTACAAGGAAAGGCAAAGCTCTCCTCAGGGAGTAATCCAAGCCACGGGCATGGCAGCCCAGAGGGAGGAGAGACTCTCCCAGGAAGACAAGGCCCGTGGTGGTGGGAAGGGGACAGGGCAGCACCTACTTCGCAGCATGACCCGGCCGAAGACAGTGTGGTCCCGGTCCAGGGTGCTGCAGTTCCAGCGGTGGTGCCGGAATTGGTGCTGGCACTCCCGGATCCACTCCTTGGCTCCCTCCCCAACCGACTGCATGATGTCGGGGTACCTCTGGCAGAGCTGTCGCTGCTTGTTCACCAGCCCAGGGATGTTGTCACAGATCACCCTCGCGCCCAGCGCCCCGATGTACCTGCGAGAGAGAACGGTGCCACGTCACTGCCTGCCTGCAGAGGGGAGCCACAGGACCACTGAATATCCTGATCACAAGGATCATCGAGTCCCGCTCCTGGCCCTGCACAGGACACCCCCAAAATCCCACCCTGTGCCTGAGAGTATTGTCTAAACACTTGTTGAGTTCTGGCAGCCCTGGGGCCATGACCACTGCACTGAGGAGCCTGTTCAATGCCAGACCACCTTCTGGGAGAAGAACCTTTTCCCAGTATCCAGCCTAAACCTCCCCTGACAGCTCCAGGCTTTGCCTTGGGTCCTGTCCCCGGCACAGAGAACAAGATCAGAGCTGCCTCTCCACTACCTCTCAGGAGGAAGCTGCAGACCCCAGTGAGGTCTGACCTCAGTGTCCTCCAGCTGAACAAACCAAGTGACTCCAGGTCCTCACCCTGCTTGGTGGGTCTTATATTGAGGTCCAGCTTTCCCTTTTCCTTCCTAGCTGTGTCAGAGCTGCTCCAGGCTCTGCCCAGACTGTCTCCACACAGCAGTGTGCCCCCTGGCAGCATCCCCTTGGCATGGGCGACCCAGCACATGTCAAGACCTTCCTGGGGCTGCAGTTCAGAAGGGGGGACACAGGGACAGGGCACAGCTGAGCCATCGCAGTGCTTTTGTTTGATAAAATAATCCCGAGAAGCACCAGCCAGCAGCAAGCAGAGCTTTTCTCAGTGTGTACATCACTGCAGAAAGAGCAAGGAGTCTGTGGAGCCCGTGTCCCCCAGCAGGCAGCCAGCTCTGCGTGCTGGGAGTCATGGGACGCCTCCATAAGCCTGGGCTGTGTCAACTCCCGGGGCAGCAGCAGAGAAACTTGCTGATGTGTCTAAACCTCCCTCCCACCCTCTTCCCAACATGCCAGCCCCGCGCTGTCACCCAGCCCTGCTGAGCACAGCAGGATGGAGCCTGGCTGAGCCCAGGGCGGCTGGAGCAGGCTGCGCCCTCGCTGCTGCCTGCCCTGATGGGAATGTCCATGGCACGGACACCTGTGGCATGTGCAGGGGACGGAGGAAGGGGAGCAGCCTTCACCTCTCGGTGCTGCACTCCTGACTCACACCGTTATCCCCCGGCTCTCGATTCCTCTCTGTCCATCTCCTGAGCATTTACTCTCGTGCCCTGAAGCTCCGTAACTGGTAGAACCATGCCGTGGCTCCTGCGCTGCCTGCAGCCCGCCTGTTTCCTGGTGCCCTCGCTGCAGCAGCGGGGAGGGAGCGGGAGCCCGGAGCAGAAAGACAACGCACAAACAGCAGCCTGCCAGAGCCTGGCTGAGCCCCAGGGGCAGCTTTCCACAGCCACGGGGGAGGGACCCGAGCTCTGCCCCGCACTCTCACACCATCCCGGACAATGGCAGCAACATGGAATTTTCCATCCCAGTCAGCTCCCGCCTGCACCACCCGCTCACCCCTCTGGCTGCTTGTGCCTGAGGATGATTTTTGCAGCAGAGCACGGAGCTGGGATTCTGGCTGGAAGGGATGAGGTTTGGGTGATATTCAGATTTTTTTCTAACCCCGAGACTGGAAGCAAAAACCTTCCCTCAATAATAATAAAAAGCAATAAACTTGGACAATATTTTATTGTCTCTCTCTGGACATGTTCTCTCAGTTCCATTCCACCCCAGAGAGAGCTCCCAGGCTCAGGAAAGCCCTGCAAGCACAGAAAGCAGTGGGATCTGCTCTCTCTTTTAAAATATTTTGTTTAAATGCTGGCAGAAGCACAAGGTCATCTCGGGCTGGAGCTGAGGATAATAAACCCAGCTCCCCGTGGCTTTGCAAACCCAGACTCCAAGGGGCAGTGAGCGTTATTGTCACAGGCGCGCTCACCAGCCTTTCATCCTGAAGCAGAGAAACAGGGAAGTAGCAGAAGCTGTTTGGGGAAGAAAAGCCAACAGGAGCTCCTCGAGCACTGCCGACTGTGGATGTTTCACTGCCTTGCTCGTGCCAGACTGTGAGAGCAGCCCGTTCCTTCCCATGGGGACAGGGCAGAGGAGCATCCCACCAGCTGCAAGATGGCACGGCGGCATCGAGTGGGCCCGCAGAATTCCTGCGGGGAAGCTTGGTCAGTCCCCTGCTCTAAATTCATTCTGCCCAGCAAGGTTGGGGGTGGCTGGCTTATCCCTGCCTGTGCTGGCAAGAGCAGCGGTGAGATGCTGGGAGGCAGCAGATTGCAGGATGGAGGTGCAGAAGTAGCCAAAGCTCCTCTTTGCTGGAGAAAAGTGATGCTGGGGAAGCTGGAAAAGGTAAAATGTTCTGTGATGAGCCACTCACCAGGGACCTGGTGGGGGACCCATCCCCTGCCTTGTGCCAGCACTGCTGAGCTGGGGCACTGGGCTCCAGCCACAGCAGTGGCTGAGAGGGCGCTGGGACGCAGCAGTTGGCAGTGGAGCTGCCTCCCGGACTGGAGAGTGATGGATAAAGCACTAACACCATCCCCTGGGAGACCGAGATCAAGGGAAACCCTCCAGACAAGATAAACACTAGGCACTCCCTTTTTCACACTGGAAGCTAATTACTTCTCCTTAATTCTCCTGCCAAACACCCGGATCAGAGCAAACATTATCAGCAGGAGAAAGTGGAAGGAGAGCAATGTGAAGGGCACCAAGTGCTGCAGTAGCACCTCTAAATGTACATCCCGGAACTGCCAGGGCCAGTGGCTGCATCTCCCTTTGCCTGTGGCAGCGGATTTACGACTGTACCTACAGGATTCCAGCAGTTTTCTGCACTGAAATCTAACACACAACTAAAGGGAAAATTCCTCCCGTGTCCTGGAAAGGCTGTGGTTATCTCGGCAAAGGCAAAAGCTTCCACTTGGTGAGAAATGCTCCAGTTGGGTTTAGTTACTCTGAAATGGAGCAAGACGAAGAACATCAGAAAATTCTGCCAAGCAGAATTTTGGGAGGGAAAAAACCCAAACATTTGTTTTGGACAGATGAAAGCATCCCTTCCAATTTTATTTTTCAAGATCTGTGACATTTTAAAAACACTGCAATGGGAAAGACAATGGATGTTCTGAGAAGTCCCCAGCTGCCTTATCAGAACTTCGTTTTCAAACAAATGAAGCTGTGCTGGAAGTGACACACTTCTTCAATGCTGCACTCTGGGGGAATCTGCATTTTTCCAGCTGAAAAAAAAAAAAAAAAAAACCAAAAAAAACAAAAACCACAAAAAAAACCAAAAAAAACCAAAAAAAAACCCACAAAAAACCCCAAAAAACAAATCAAGCCCTGAGTTCAGAAAAGCCCTTGACAGATAACTTCTGATGCTGGAGGCTTCTCAGGCCTGGAGTTCAGGGTTGGGAGGAGAGAGGCAGAAGCAGGAGCTGGGCAGCCTGCAGTGAGGAGGAGCTGGGCTGCAGGGAAGAAGGAAGTGGATAATTAATTGCATGTGGGGATAACAATCCCCCACCCTGTGCGATGGGATTCCATATGCTGCTGCCCCCGAGGGTCCATAAAGCCCCGGCATCGCCCTTTGCCGAGTGCGGAGCCCTTTGGCCAGCTCTGGTGAGGGGCTGGCACCACCCCTGTGAGCAGCCCGGGCTGCACGGAGCTGCAGCGGCGCCTCAGTGCTCCGTTCGGAGCTCGGGGCATTCCCCGTGCCGCCGAGCCCCGCTGCAGGGCCGCTGTGCGGGGCCGTGCCGTGCCGTGCCGTGCTGTGCTGTGCTGTGCTGTGCTGTGCGGGGCCGTGCCGTGCTGTGCGGGGCCGTGCTGTGCTGTGCTGTGCTGTGCGGGGCCGTGCCGTGCCGTGCCGTGCGGGGCCGTGCCGTGCCGTGCCGTGCGGGGCCGTGCTGTGCTGTGCTGTGCTGTGCCGTGCCGTGCTGTGCTGTGCTGTGCGGGGCCGTGCCGTGCCGTGCCGTGCGGGGCCGTGCCGTGCCGTGCCGTGCGGGGCCGTGCTGTGCTGTGCTGTGCTGTGCCGTGCCGTGCTGTGCTGTGCTGTGCGGGGCCGTGCCGTGCTGTGCCGTGCCGTGCTGTGCTGTGCTGTGCTGTGCTGTGCTGTGCTGTGCGGGACCGTGCTGTGCTGTGCTGTGCTGTGCCGTGCCGTGCTGTGCTGTGCTGTGCGGGGCCGTGCTGTGCTGTGCTGTGCCGTGCCGTGCTGTGCTGTGCTGTGCGGGGCCGTGCCGTGCCGTGCTGTGCCGTGCCGTGCTGTGCTGTGCTGTGCGGGGCCGTGCCGTGCTGTGCTGTGCTGTGCTGTGCTGTGCTGTGCTGTGCGGGGCCGTGCCGTGCCGTGCCGTGCCGTGCTGTGCTGTGCTGTGCTGTGCTGTGCTGTGCTGTGCGGGGCCGTGCTGTGCTGTGCTGTGCTGTGCCGTGCCGTGCTGTGCTGTGCGGGGCCGTGCTGTGCTGTGCGGGGCCGTGCCGTGCTGTGCTGTGCTGTGCTGTGCTGTGCGGGGCCGTGCCGTGTGGGGCCATGCGGGGCCGTGCCGTGCTGTGCTGTGCCGTGTGGGGCCGTGCCGTGCTGTGCCGTGCGGGGCGGTGCCGTGCTGTGCTGTGCCGTGCTGTGCGGGGCCGTGCGGGGCCGGGCCGTGCTGTGCGGGGCCGGGCCGTGCGGGACCCGGCGCTCCCCTCCGTGCTCGGCTCCCCCCCGGCAGCGGCGGACGGAGGCTTCACCTTCCAAAGGCAGGTGCTTTTGGAGACCGCGGGGCCAAGCCCTCCGCCCTGCCCGCCGGCCCTCCTCCTCCCTGCGAGCTGCAGGGACGCATCCAGAGATCCAGAGGCTGCAGCCGCCTCGTCCCCACGTCCCGCGGGTGCCGAGGGAACAGGAGACAACCGTCACGCGCTGCCTTCCCAGTTGTTGTTCTTGCGGAGAGTCTGCTGACTTTGGCTCTTGTAAACAAGGAGAAACCTAAATTGCTTCTAAGATAAACATGCAAATCAGAGGCAGACGCATCTATTTACTTGGTGGCGTGCCGGCTGTGCTAACCCCGTCCCGGGGCTCGGCTCCGTGCTGGATGTGTCCGGTCCTGCGCTTCCCACCGGAGCCCGCCCGAGCCGCAGGCTCCGGGTGCCTCTGCCCCGCGCTCGGGTGGCGGTGTGAACAGCTCAGAGCCCTGTGCTCCTCCCTGCCTGTGCTCGCTGGGAGATACCAGCTGGGAAATGTCTCTTGGAAAACGAGGTTTTGAAGAAAGAAATTAATTTAATGGGAATTCGTGAAATTACATGCAATCAGAAACTGTCCTGTTGCTCTTCCATAATACCAAGGTGTTCCTGCAAAATAAGCCAGTGCCCTAATTCACTTTCCAATGAAATTTGTACTAGACACTGCTTTAGCTAAGACTTCATTTTTCACCATTTCATAAGGCATTGGAAAACTTATTTGAACATGATCTGATTTTGAAAGGGAAATCTTTGGAATTGCTATTCTCAGACAAACCAACATTTTAGTGCTCTGAATTAAACAGCTGCTTGAAACGTCATAAATTCCCATTGTGGGTTGCACCAATACCATTAAAGGCACAGTTTTAAATGAGATTATAAAAGCTAAGCTTAACTAAAATCACTGTCACAGCTTTACAGGGGGGAAGGATGTCTGTGCAAGCACCTCTGGTCGTGGGCAGGATCCAGGTGTGGGAAAGCTCAGGGACCCCACGACTGGTCCCTGACACACAAAGAACAATGCATGAGGCTTCCTCACTCATTAATGTCACGATTAATGTAGAGAGAGTCTGTGGGTGAAAACTCGAGGATCCCTAAACTTTGGCAGCAATTTGTACCTCCTTGTTTGGTGGCAGAGCCGGGTGGGAAGAGGAGCACAGATGGACACAGAGCCCAGGGTCAGGAGGAGCTCTGGCCAGACACAGCACCATGAGCCTCTGAAGAGGCACGATGACTTTGGGGTGGATGCTCCTTCATCTCAAAGGGTCTGAGCAATGGCAGCAGCTCTGACATTCCAGGTAATGGGGTTTCAGTTGGAGAATTTGCCTTTCCTGGCACAGCTACTCCCCACCAAGTGCAAGGTGTGCTCAGCTGGGTCATCCCTGGACTCCCGGCCATGTCACCTGCTCCCAGGGGTTCTGGGCAGTCTCTGCTTCTGAGGTCTGAGAAGAGCTCTGAGGCTGAAAAGAGAACATGGTCTGGCTTCCTGCTGGCGTCACTGGAGTCCATCCCCTGGGAAGAGTGATTCAGTTCCCCATTGCTCTGTAACAGCTTCGACAGTCCCGAAGGATCAGCTTGGCAGCCAAACTGTCCTGGCTTCTGGTCTCTTCCCACCCCACTGAGTCCTCATGAAATGTGTATCCTGGAGGGAGGCTGGACAGCCGTAGGCAGCTATTGGAGTCAGCTTGTGCAGATAGGATCAAATCCAACATCCCTGCGTTCTTGCCTGCTGAAGAGCAAATTCCATCATGCCTGGCAGCATTTCACCTCCTCGAGTTCTTTGCATACCTCCCAAGGATGCTGCACCTTCCTTCCTCTGCTCTCCCTGCTGTGGCAGACAAATTACAGCCAACTGCCAAGCACTTTGGGTTGCAAGGTGCTATAAACATCTGAGATATTATTTTAGTATTACAAACCCAGAGTATTTTATTAAGCCCCACTGGGAACAGGGCCATCTTGGCCTGCTGGAATTGTTAACACCTTTGAGTGATTAATAGTCCTAATTTCCTCACTTAGAGCCACTACTCTGCATGTTGAGAGCCTTAGTCTCACTTCAATAATTTTTAATATCATAATGCTGAGTGACTACCAGTGCCACTCAAAGGACTTGTTTTTCTTTTTCTGCACTGTTATCTTTCTCTTTCTTGTGCATCTCTCTTTTACAGTTGCCTGCCTTCAGGTCCTGGTCAGAGTTCCCTCTCTGGTTTTCCTGCACCCTGTGTAGTCATTGGGATGTAGTTTCTGTGAGGAGGACTGAAATACTGGCCTGGGGAGAGGGAGCAGCCCTGTAGCCTCTTGTCTCCCAGGCTGTGTGGGAGGCTTTGCTGTTGGCATCTTGCGTAAGAGTTACCTGAAAAGAGAGGCCTGAAAACTTCGGTCAGTGCTGGGTGAAAGCTGTTCCTCAGGGACATTGATGGTGGTGCATGAATACAGAATAATTTCTCATTAAAAATATGCTTTACCCTTAAGAACCAATATTTTTCTCCCCAAATCTCAAAGTCTTTTGCTAAGAGGTGGGAAGGTAAGACAGCCTCTGGTAATAAAACTGAATGTACAGTTCTCTTTTGCATGGCACATCCTGTGTGTTGGGTGTGAGCTCCTCCAAGGAGAAGCTGTGTTTCCACGGGCTCTGGCCCAGCACAGATCTCCTCATGGCACTGCTGAAATCACTTTTGGTAATAGTAAAAGCTAATGAGTTTGGAAAGCAGAAGGATTTTTTTTTTCTTTTGCATTTCTTTCTAAGAAAGATTTCCCATAGGTGAAAGTGACCCTAATGAAAAATGGACTAAGCAGCACAGTTAGGATTATTATAACGGCACAGAGTGACTGAGAGAACCCATCTGTTCCATCCACCCTAACCAAGAACACCAGGGCTGCTTGCAAAGGCCACGGGGTTCATTCTCCATCAGTCTGACATTACTTTAAAACTTATTTTTCACAGCATGGCTGCCTGGAGAGCTGAGCAGTGGAGCGCCTCAGGATAAAGACTTCCTGGTCACTGACCTCCTGCTTTTATTGCCATGCAAAGTGCTCTGCAACAACAAACTGACAGCCGGGGCCAACACCCCGGAGATCTCCGTGTCCCAAGAGCTGCACGTCCTCTCCCCTTGGAGGTGGCAAGTTCTGCTCCTGGAACTTTGTCCCCTGTCCCTGCCCACGGCAGAGGGGCTGGAGCTGGAAGCTTTAAGGCCCCTTCCAACACATTCTGTGATTCTGTGTCTTGCCTGCAAAATGCCGAGGCTGAAGGGTGATGAGCTGCTCCGCTGGTGGTGGAGGCAATGGCTCATCCACGGCACAGGATGGGACCACAGGCACGGACACAGAGCCCGGGGAGCCCCCACATGGCCTGTGAGACCCTCGACCAGCACAGCTCCCCAGGGGCTGCTGAGGGTCTGCCCAGCTGGGGCTGGCACGGAGGGGGGGAGCGGTGCCCCAGAGGGTTACACAGCAGACTCTGCAGCTCCTCCATGCAGCTGCCTTTCCCTTGGCTTAATTTCAAACATTCCTATTTATGCTATTTCCCCTCCCACACACCTTAGTATGATGCCTGCTCCAGTGAGCCTCTCTCTCCTACAGCCTGTACCCACACATGTGTGTGGTTCCATTTTTCCATCGCTCCTCGTGCCCATCCAAGGTACCTGGACCAGGAACAGCTCTGGTGTCACAGTGGGAACAAATGGCAAATCCTGGAGAACAGCACCAGTGGGGGCACAGCCAACAGCCCATGGTGGTGGGAATGTCCCCCTCTCCATCTGCAGTGGGGTGTCCTTGCCAAACCCTTGGCCAGAGCCCGGCACCGTGTCCAGGGGTTGCTCTGGCACAGAGGGAGCCCTGGGCACTCCTGATTCACCATTTGCCCTTGGTATGTTTTCCGTGCCCATAAACACACTCCCCCTGCCCTGGCCGAGGATGGGAGCTGGACCACGATGGCTGCCTGACTCTGGACTGGTCATCCCTCAAAATCTCCATATGGGCATCACACCCTGGATGCATCAGCTCTCGGAGCCCCCATATCCCGACAGCACCATGGTTGCCCCAGGTGGTTGCCAGGCTCCCACACGCTCTCCAACCCACACCCAAACTTGCGATCCTCTTCCCTCCACAGATTTGTTTTATCTCTTTGGGAGCCTGATGCCTCCCATCTGTTCCAATGCCAGACGAAATTAAATATTTGTAGTTTCCAAGGGCTGTGGTTAGCAATAAACAAGTTGGCTAACAAGGATTTGGTGTGCTGGGGAGCTGGGGGGGGTCTGTGCGGGTTGCAGGAGAGTGGGTGTGTGTGAGGGTAGGATGCAGGGGGGCAAACAGGGCTTTGTGTACATTTTTCTTTAACCAAACCTTTACTTTCAGAATGGCTTTCCACACCAGAACGGCTCGCTGGGCTCCCAATAGCGAATAAACTCTACTTAGCTATTTACACCAAGTTTGTTTATTGCACAGTTTATATTTATAAGCAACATTTGTCTAATCTCCCAAATCTTTCCAAAGGAATTTCGGAGGCCGCTTTTGGGGCCTGGCGGGCTCCGGGGGCCGGGGCACAGCCCTGGCAGCCGCCGTGCCCAGACCATGCTGCTCGCCCTGCCCCAGTGCACGCCAGTGTCAACGGGATTTAGGGATTTTCCCCTCGCATTCCTTCTTAATTTCTGTCTCTGTTTCAGCTGGTATTTTGTTGCTAAGTAACACATTGGAGTTTGGAAGTATTTTTGCAAGGGTGCTGCTCCCCACAGCCGCAGCCACCCCGCGGTCCCTGTTAGTCACAGTGGCCTCAGAGCCCGGCCACAACCACAGGGGCCAAAACCACACTGTCCCCAACCTGTCCCCTCCGCCTGGGCGCCGAGCACGTGCACACACACACACACACACACACCCGCAGCCACTATTTTGGATGCCAAAGTTCACCAATTCCTGGCGTTTGTGTGAGGCGGTTGGGCCATGCCTGACGTCACTGAAAATTAATAATTTGCAGTTGTTTAGAAGAAACATTTGGTTGATATTTCCTTTCCATGTACTGTGATCAGAGGGGACCCAGTTTTTCCTATTAAACTACTTAAAAAGTTGACTCTGAAAATGAAAAGCATTTCCTCTAGTTCCACAAGTTTATTGTGTGTGAATCCCTAGAAGAATTTGGCAATAATAATTAAAATAAGGAACGATGATGCACCACCAAATGTATTTACTGTAATATCAGTGGTGCTAAAGATGTGCTTGGAAACCTATGCAAATCACTGAATAACTTTTTCCCAAACCACAGCTGGCTGAAACCATTTTCAGTAAAACACAATTTCATCTAAACACGCTATTTTATCAGGACTGACAAGTCCAGCACAACAGCGCTTGGTTCAGTTTCGGCTTTTCTTAGAAATGTTCTACTTTCCGAAAGAGAAAGTTCAATTGAAAGTGTGAATCTTAAGTGTTCAATAAATCTCTAATTTTTTTTTATGTTTTAAAAGTCATGTGTTTAAGGCCCTTGGGACCAGTACTGCTTGTCAAAAACGTCCAGAGGTTGGTGCCCGGCTGCCCCGTGGCCGTGGGGCTGCCCAGCCCCAGCCCAGCTCCCTGCCCTGCTGTCCCCTGGAGCTGCCAGCCGGGGATCGGCCTGCAGGCTGAGAACACAAACTGCTGTGGGAGCTAAATCGAGCTTCCTCCAAACAAGCCACAGCTACTGAGGCTTAAAACGTGGCTGGTTTTCCTCCTGCTTGCTGGGAAGCGACACGCGCTTGGAATGAGGGCAGACCGCGGGAGAAGTGGGGTCCGACAGCAAGGGAAATGGTGGTTTTAACACTCCTCCTAAAGAAGGAATTTGCACCCTGCAGGCAGCATCCACGTGTGTTACCAGAACTGCCCGTCTCTGGGCAGGTGATGCTGTGACTGCTCCATTCCTCCATCTTTTCCAGCCGTGTTATTCCATGCACCCACTCCTCAGCTCTAACGAACCTCTCTCCAACCTCCCCATAGTGGAAATAATCCAACTTCTCCACTGTTCCTTCCTTCCTTTCTCAGTTTTTTGTGTTTTAGCAACCTCGCCTTGCCCACAGAAGCCGTCCTGCCTTCACCTGCCCTGCTGGGTTGGGGCAGAGCTGGCTCTGGGAGCCAGGTCAGTGCTTGTACCAACCTGAGACTCCCCAGCCGTGACTCATTTTCTCTCGCAGCGGTTCCAGTTCCCCTCAGCTGACCAGGCTTCGGGAAAGCTCCTCTGGGCATGGCTGTGAACAGCCTTGCTCCTTCTATTTCCATTTGCCCCCCAAAGCATTTTCTGGTCTCTTGTGGAAGTTGCTTTTGTGCTTGGTTGCCACCAGCTGCGGGAGCAGCCTTGTCCTCTGGACTCCCCGCTCCCTCCGAGGGGCACAGCTTTCCCAGCCGCCTTTCTCAGCCTGGAATCGCTCTCCTAGGGATGCCAGCCCGGCCGGGGCTGCCACACGCCCAGACGTGCTCTCAAACACCGGGAATACTTGTGCTATCTGCAGGACTATTAAGTGCTCCCGGCCCCTTACAGAGTGCTTCACGGTAGCTGAGAATTTCCAGAAACCGCCGTTTTCTTTCAGTGGCAGATGGGTTGAATTTGATTAAGTTTTGCCTCATCCACCGTGATCTGTTAATGATGATGAGATTGGCATGGAAAACACTGTTTTCCACAAGATTAGAAAGGACTTTTATAGGGTGGGGGACACTGAGAACTTTTCTGCTGCCAACTATTTTTTCTCTCCAGTGTTGCTGAACTACTGAAACAGCACAGGGTCGCTTGGAAAACTTCTCGATCCTTGTTTTCCTAATTGCCGTCATTCTGCATAGATGAATTTTCACTGTTAAACGAACCGAGCAGGAGGAGACTAATTTCCAGAAGGATTTTGTTACTTCTGTCAATAACAAAAGCGCAATTTCTGTCTGTTACAAAGCCTCATCTGATCTAAAGGAAGGGGGGCATCAACTTCTGCTCCTCCCTGGAGCAAAGTAACGTAACTGTGCGGGCAGCCCGTGGGGATGGGAGCTCCGGCGGGGCCAGGGTGGCTCAGGGCTCCCGAGCTGCTGTCGCTTCCCCCGTCTAAAGCGCCCCGAGGGCTCATCCCGCTCCCCGGAGCCCGGGAGGGAAGGACGGCTGTCAGCGGTGCCGCAGCGCACGGCGTTCGGCTCCCCGGCAAAACCGGAGGTCCCGGCCGCAAGTCCCATCCCCACGGAAGGAGCGGCGGCATTTTCGGGGCGCGGGTCAGTGCCCGTGGCCACTGCGGTGGCGGCGCCCCGGGGACAGACCCGGTACCGGCCCCGGGGCGGTTCCGTCTCGGCCGCTCCGCTCCGGCCGCCGCCGGCAGCTCTGCCCCGGGACCCCGGCACGCCGCCGGAGCCGCGCAGGTGGAGCCGCGGGGATCCCGCACGGCCCCGGCCGGTCCCCGCCGGCTCCCGCAGCCGCACGTCGGGCTCTGGGCGCCGGCTCCGGCACGGCGGGCTCTCGCCGCGCTCCCGCCGGCGCTGCCCACACCCCTAGTCGGTCTTCCCCGTCCCCATCCCATCCACGTCCCCACCCTGTCCTCGTTCCCGCGCCCGTTCCCGTTCTCACCCCCGTCTCCATCCCCGTCTCCATTTCCATCCCCATCTCCATCCCCGCGCCCGCACCGCGCCCCGCGCCGCTCCCGCCCGCGGTGGCCCCGGGCCCGTCGGGGCGGCGGCGGCGTCGCGGGGCCTCACTCACCACCACGAGGAGTCGGCGCGGGGCGTCAGGGCCAGCAGCAGGAGGACGAGGGGAAGGCAAAGCCGGGGGGCCGCGCCCGCCGTCCGAGGGAAGGCTCCGCACTCCGCACGCCCGGGGGCCACGGCAATCCCAGGAGACGCTTCCAGGCGGTTTGGGCAGAGCATATCTCTCCGGGGCGGGGTCCAGACGGAGAAATGACCGGGGAAGGGGGTCCTGCCCGCGCTCCCCTCGGGGCGCTGCCCGTCACGGCCCCGCGGCGCGTCCGCCGGCTCCGCGCTGCTGAGCGAGCCCCGGCTGGGCCCCCGCGCCCAGGCTCATGCTGCTGCTGCGGGGGGCGGCGGGGCCGGGCCGGGGGGGCCGGGGGGGCCGGGGGCTGCGGGGCGCTCAGCGGGGCCCGCAGCCCCGGCGCCGTGCGGGGCGGGCGGCGAGGCCGGGCCGGCCCATGGAGGTCCTTGCGCGGAGGGCGAGGGCGCTCTGGGGATGGGAGCGCGGGGGCCGCGGCCAAATATTGCCGGCGCCCGCCGAGCTGCGGGCTCTCATTGGGCAGAGTCAGCGACGCGGAGCCGCCGCTCCGGCCCGACCGACCCCCGCCTCCCCGAGGGCACGTCGGACAGCCCCCTCCGGGCTCCTGCCCCCGCCGCCGCCCCGCACCGGGGCCGCTCCCACCGCCGCGCCCGCACCCGCGGGGATGCGCCGCGGAGCCGCCGGTCGCGGCCGCCCCGTCGGGCCCCGCCCGGGGAAGGGGCGCAGCGGGATGCGGGATGCGGGATGCGGGATGCGGGATGCGGGATGCGGGATGCGGGACGCGGGATGCGGGATGCGGGGGCCGGAGCTCGCCCCGCCAGGTGTCACTGCTGGGTGGGAAAGCGCAGGTGAGCTGCGCTCCGCGGGGCTCCGCTCCCCGCCGGCGGCTGTGTCCGCCCGTGGCGGCGCTCGGTGCGGGCGGGAGCGGGCGGAGCACGGAGATCGGCTCGCCAGGAGCTGGCGGCTCCAGTGCGGGGCGGCCGCGAGGGTCTCAGCCGTGGGGTGGAGGCGGTACAGGCCCCACAGGTGCTCGGGGACCGGCAGGCAGCGCTCTGGGGGACAGGGACATAGTGGGCATAAACTCCCCGGCATGGTGAAGCCACAGCGAGAGCCACCATTGGGTACGAGTGTCCGAGCTCAGACACAGCCCTCTGCACTGATTTGGCGAGGGCTCTCCCTTGTTCTACACGTCTCTGTCGCCTGTGGCTGAGGGACAGGGACAGTCAGGGGCTAGGCTGCCCAACCTTCCTTCCTTCATCGCCCTAAAACTGGTGACAGACAGCTGGTGAAGACCAATCTTGCCTGGCAGTTCCCTCTTCCCCACGTGGTCCCTGGCTGCTCCATGCACACCATGGAGGTGAGCCGGCGTTTTGGTAACCTCTCACTGTCAGCACTTTCGTGATATATCTGATTAATTACTGGGATTGTAAAGCCCATTATCCACCAAAGTCCTTTCCACATTGCCAGGGCCCTCGGCCGCCCTCTCCCCTCCAGCCAGCTCAGCTCATTCTGCTCTTTCCTTCCTATTCCTGTTGTTCAGATCAGAGAGCCACTTCCCCAGCCTGAGAGAAACAGGGACTAGAAGCTCACACACGGTTATAATCCAATTATACTTCGGAAAACTGCAGTGACAGAAAGCTGGTGCTGGTGGGGTGCCGTCCTTTTGTCCAAGAGCCCACACAGAATATTGCATTACAGCTTATCCCCGAAGTGGTGGCACTGAAAAGGCGGATATTTATAGACTGTGCAAGGCTATGAATTTGTTTAGAAGACCCATCACAGTGCGCAGAATGCTGGAGGCTCTGCTGTGGCCGTTTTGTGGGCTTTTCTCTGTTACTGGGCCGTTTTTACACAAAGACAGGAGCCTGAGCATTCTGTATTCTGCTTTCTTGGGGAGAGAAAGGGAGGAGGTGACAGGCACGATGTTCATGTAAATGTGCAGGTCTTGGCCGGGATGTGGTGCTGGGCAGGAGACTTCTGGCTCGGGATGAAGCTCAGGATGAGAGGCAGCAGTGCCAGCCCTGGGAGGGTGATGGGTGTCTGCAGGAGGGATCTCAGCTGAAGTTTAGTGTTGAAGTGAAATGTTCAGGCTGGATGTCAGAGCTTTGCACCCAGCATACTGAATTTCTCTGTCAGCCCGGTGGCTTTTGTATGCTCCTCTCCATAAAACCCATCGGACAGCCCATGGACTGCCCTGGGTGTGCGCTGGGCAGTGAAGAGGCCAGGGCAGCTCTCACTCCTCCAGCTGGGCAGAGCCTCATGTTTGATCTTCCATTCAAATTAGCAGCGCTCAGGGTGTCTGGGTGCTTCGTCCACATGAGCTGTGGTGAGTAAATAAACAAGGCTCTGCTTTCAAAGGCTTTCACAATTCATTAACTTCAAAGGAGCGGGCTCTCTATTTTCTTAGCAGGTCGGTCATTCCACAGACTTACTCTGGGTGCTGAAGGTGGTGACTGCTCACGCCAGGAAGCCGGGGCAGCTGCCGCAGGGCTGGTGTCACACACAGAGCTGCGGCGAGGGGCAGAGGAGCAGTCCACGGTCAGTGTCACGCCAAAGGAGGAGAACGGGGTAAGTAAATGCATGGGCGAGTCTGGTCTGTCACATTCCCTGCCCCGAAGAGCTGCGCCCAGCCTGCAGAGTGCTCGGGGCACCTCCGGCCGGGGTTTGCAAGCCGTGGGTGGGCACCAGACCCACCCCTGCCCTGCAGGAGTCTCCTGCGTGGAGAGGAAGGCAGTGTGATCTCGCCTGTCCTGCCCTCTCCTGTGCTGGGTTCCTGCTCTGCTGTGCAGGCACAGGTGCTGCGGGCTGAGAGGAGGTGGCAGAGGCAGGGCTGCCGCGCTGGGCACTGCCGGGAGCTCACCTTTCACGTGGCAGCCCCAGGAATAACTCGGAGTCTTGCATAAGCACAGCCCCTGGAACCCAAGGGGGAAAACCACTGTCCTGGGATAACCCTCAGTGCCAGGCTGGCTCACCTCATGGGAATCCCTTTCTCTGAGGGAACAAAGACCTCTTATAGGCATATTTATTGGGAACTTGTTTTGGGGTTGATAATGCAGCTCAGCCAACTCCTGGACTTGTGGAGAAGGGCCTGTGAGGGGCTGTGTGCTGCTGGGACTGCAGCCTCCATCATTCCCTGCCACAGCACAGCAGGGGACACAGTGCTGGACATTGTCACTGCCCACTGCAGTGGCACCAGTGGAGCCCCAGGAGAGAGGTGGGCTTGAGACAGGCAGTCGTGCTCCATGCTGGGGCATGTGCTGCTGGCAGAGCTGGACCCCCAGTTCCCCAACTGTGCCAAGGAGGATGCTCAGGAGCAGTCCCGGCTGTCTGGAGACAGGGTAGAGGTTCCTCTCTGGGGCAGGTAAGGAGTCCCTTTGAACCCTGCTGAGGGACAACACAAGGACACGGGGGCCATGGGAGCCCAGGGTCCTCTGCAAGCTGCACCTGGCCCAGCAAAGGTGGGCATGTGGTTAGTGTTGAGCCCTAGTGACCCCAACACTTGGCTGTGGTAGGAAGGTCTTTATCCCCCAAAAGAACACAGCTCCCAAAGGCTGAGCAGCCCCCAGTCAGCCCCTGGCTATCTCCCCAGGCTCTGAGAGGTTAAGAATGCATTTGGATGGATACAAATAACCAGAGCAATGAATTGACCCTCCGATATGGCCCCCACCTCCATAGAAACAGAGGCCAAACAAACAGGCACGGGGCAGCCCTGTTAGCTGAGTGACAGCATGTGCCTAGTTAGTCTATCCCCTGCTTCCAGTGCTAATTGCTTTGTTTCCTTCTCAGATTAATTGATGAATTTCTGTGTGGACATGCAGTGCCTTGCCTTGCAGCCGTGTGGTCTGTGTAACCCTTTGGCCTCCATTGCTACCTGGGCACAGAGAGTGCAGGGACACCCTCCCCTCCCACCGGTGCCCACTGGGGCTGAGCAGTTCTGCCTGGCAAATATGGGGAGAGGATCAGGCTGCAGGTTCAACAGCGATCAGGAGTGAAGGTCAAACAGTGAAATTAAACCCTGATGTCAGACCTGGGTTTCCAATGGGGAGTTTTGTGCCTTCCCAGGTGTGGTGCACTGGAGAGAGCTGGTTTCCCACCACGAGATCCATCCCATCAGCCTGGACCTGGCTTCATTGCCCACAGAGCGACAGGTTTGGAGCAGCTCTGAACCCAGCCGAGGTTCAGATGGATCTCCGCAAACCCTGTGTTAGTCACAGGAGTCACGGAAGGCCAGCATTGGTGCAATAACACCTAAAACTACCCCGAGCGCGCCGAGCAGCCCCGGTTTCCATCCCCCTGCAGATGTGTGCTGTGTGTGCGGAGAGCCGGGAGGGAGCAGCCATCAATCCTGGCGGGCCGGGTCCCGCCGGGGCCGGCCCCGAGCGTCTGCAGAGCCCCGGCTGTCAGCGCACAGCGCGGCGGGCTGAGCCTCGGCAGGCCTGTGGAAAAACACGGCGTGACATCCCGCAGAGACACCGGCCCACTGATTAATCTCCGAGGTCAGTGGCTGCTTTATTTATAACCGAGGAAGGGTTTGAGGTGGGTTTTTCCAGGAGTGGAGCAGCACGGGCTGCCTGTTCCTCATCCCCGGAGCTGCTGTGAACACCTCTGCCTCCTCTGCGCTCCACTGCAGCAGCTGGAATGGGGCTCGGGAGCACCAAAATCAAGCCTAAACCAGCACTGGAGCCCAGCTGGAGAGTCTGGTCCCACTGTGGTACTGGTGCACCTTGTCTGGATTCCAGCCGTTTTCTCTGCTCCTGGAGTTTCTCTTCACCTTTCCCAGCAGAAACAGCCCAGCTCCCCCCAAAACACAGCACATCAAACTTGAAATGTTTTATGAAACTCTGTCAAGCTTTGGAGGAAAGGGAAGGAGGTCCCCAGGGCAAAAACATTCTGTTTGTTCAATTTCCAGACAACACTTCCCATTTGCAATGGCTATTTGTTCTGTGGTTTTTAACATTTTCACTCTGCTTTATAACACAAACCAAAATTACAGTTAAAATAATATATTTTGAGTTTATCAGTTTGAAGCATTTCAAGCCATCCATTTCTCTAGGTTTTATTTTACAGATAACCTGGAAAGCTTTGGGGTGGCTGATTCTGCATTGGAACAGAAACAGGTTTCAAAATGTTTTGCAAAAGCAAAACTTCATCCGTGTTGCCAAGTGGGAAGTGGCCAAGGGAGGAAAGAAAAAAAAAAAAAAAAAAAAAGCCCTATCAGGTATATCTCTAGCATTATTTCTAAGTGGAGAATTTTCACTGTGATTAATGAAAATGGGGAAATAGGGCCAAACCCTGCACATGCCTTGACCGCAGAGCTTGTCCAAACACGCCGGTTGGGCTTTGGCTGGAATGACCAGGTTTAATTAGCTCTCCCCTATCAGGGGCTGCGGGTTGTTGCTGTCAGTGCAGGGAGGGATTTATGCTTCCTTTTCCTCAGGAACATGATCAGTGCCCGAGCATTAAGAATAATCATTTCACTAATGCAAGGCAAATTTCTTATCCTGCACTGCTGATAGTGAGGGGGACGCTGTGAGCCGCGGGTGGGGTCAGGTGGGCGCCTGACAGTGATGGGGATTTAATGCTGTTGTCATCAACCCACACCCAGCTCCTGGACACAGGAGTCACCTTCTCCCGGCTGGAGGTGACCCACCTGGGCAAAGGGCACCCACTGCACTTACGCAGCCTCACCTCAAGTCCTGGATGCCCCTTTGAGCGCCACAGTGAAAGAAAGTTATGAAGCTGTTAGAGAATGTCCAAATGAGGGACATGAGGATGGTGAAAGGTCTAAAGGAGCCATACAAGGGGTGGTTGAGGTTGTTTGCTTTGTTCAGCCAAGCGAGGGGCTGCTCCTGGGCTGGTGGCATCACTGCAGCAGCTTTCCTGATCAAAGTTCCCACAGGTTGTTTTGTGCCCTTTGAAGCAGGTAGTGCTGTGCCTTCCCGACCCTGATCCACCCCTGCTGCCTGCTCCCCACTGAAGCCCAGTGTGGTCACCCAGGCCTGACGAATCCCCACTGAACTGCCTGAGGTTTTGTAGCTTAGCATGGTGGGGAGTTGGGAAGGAGAAAGGTGGAATAAGTGAGGAAGTGTGGAGAGCCCAAGCATAACTCCAAACTAGGGCAGGAAATGCACCACACATAGCTCTAACCTTATCATCCAGGATGGATTTTAAGTGCTTCTTCAGTGACTCATCATCCCTGAATGGGTTTGAAGGGCTGTCTGCCGGAGAGGAAAGGCCAGAGAGCTCAGATCAGATAACAGGTTGTTACAAAGCCCTCGCGCTGCCGTGGGGCATCTGCCAGGGCAGCAGCTAGGGCTGGTCAC
Source organism: Sylvia atricapilla (assembly GCF_009819655.1). Classification (NCBI taxonomy): domain Eukaryota; kingdom Metazoa; phylum Chordata; class Aves; order Passeriformes; family Sylviidae; genus Sylvia; species Sylvia atricapilla. Next base: position 290,026 of record NC_089164.1, read on the forward strand.
CGTGGGGAGGCATAAAATGTGGGGAGGCATAAAATGTGGTCTCTCAGGTATGGTTCAGGTGGTCAGGGGGTAGAGAATAGGGCCTCTTTCTCCTCTTATTGATCAGAGAATCACAGGGTGGTTGGGGTGGAAGGGGCTGTAAAGATCATCTTGTTCTGCCCCCCTTCCGTGGGCAGGGACAGGGAGAATTTCCACTGGAACAGGGTGCTCCACAGCATGTCCAGACTGGCTTAGAAGAATTCCAGGGATGGAGCAAGGCTCATACTCAGTCCTGGCCAGTCTCATTCCATGGGCACTCTTGGTGCCTCTTGCCACTCTCAGAAATTTCTTGTGAAGTTTAGTGGTCCCTTGCACCCTGGCTCCCAGAGTCAGGTGAGGATGGGGAAAAAGGGAAAAATACAGCCTGAAATACACATTACTGAGTGAAACCTGCTGTAAAAAGCCCTCTCTGTATTGTGCCTTACATGAAAGATACTGCTGCGGTTCAGAGGTTAACTTTTATCTTAAGCTCAGCTAGAAGCTGAAGAGTTTTAGCATTTTTTTAAATCTCAGAAAAACGTAAAAAAAGGACAAATTTTGTTCTCTGCTATGTTGGTATTAATGGGAAGAAATTTAATGAAAGTCTGTAGAAGCTTCTGATTTACTCTTGTGTGAGATTGGATAGAAATAGCCCAAAGAATCTCATTGCTGCTGCCCAGATTCAGCTGCACAGCAGAGAGCTATTAATGCTCTGTTTTCTTGCCTTTGGTCCATACATCTTGCAAGGCAGGAGGAAGCTGGATTATGTCTGCGAGTGTCCCAATGTCATGCTATGTTGGATAATGAACTGTGGATAAATTGGATCAGCTTTTCAGTTGCCAGCCTCTCAGAAATCCAACAAGGAGTCAGGGCAGCAAGCTGTGCTTTCAGCCTTTGCTCTGATAACCTGTGTGCTGCTGTCAAGAGCTATTGTGGTGATTCCAGGCTGGAGCAGGTGAAAATCATTGTTAACCTGGAAAAATGTACGTCTCTGTTTAGTTTGGTGCTTCCCCGTATCTTAAAAATGTCTGGTCTGGTGCAAATGCACTTTCAAGGAAATAGAGATGTAATGAGAGCGGCCTCTTGCTGAGCTGAATTCAGGCACTGCCTTTGACCTGGTTATTCAGCTAATCCTGGTGGGTGAGGAGTGTGACTTGAGAAGCATCCAGCCTCTCTGGAGGAATGCAAAGACCCTGAGGTTGGACACCTAAAGGTTTGTGTTTCCATGGAAATGGAAGGTTTGATTCAGAGCTACTAACGAATATTGAAGGACCCCCACTTGGCAGCAGGGCCCTCAACCCTGGCAGTGGAGAAGACTCACCAGCTCCTCTCCTGCCCATCTGCTGTGGCACCTGTGGTGATGGGCACCCCTTCCCTGGCCAGTGCCCTGCAGAGTGTGTGCCCCAAGGATCAGCCTCTGTGCTCCCAGTGTGCTCCAACTCGCTCCTGGTGATGCTGGGGGGGATCCCAGCTCCTCCAGCAGTGCCACACGCTGTCCTTGCTGCCAGGGGGACACTCAGCTGTGGCTCACCGAGGTCTCAGCAAGTCTGGGTGTTGTGGTGAAGGTGACAGCAGCCTGTGCTGTCACAGGATGCTGGATTAGCTCCAGCCATTCCAGAGGCTGCAGCCCCCTGCTCCTGTCTGGTGAGATGCTCTGGGGTCAGCTCGGACACTGAGGAGCCTGAATCACAGAAATCTTCAGATGATTTCTGTTGGAAGGGAACTTACAGCTCACCTACTTCCAAGCCCTGCTGTGGGCAGGGGCACCTTCCATTAGTGCAGTTTGCTCTAAGGCCTGTCCAGCTGGGCCTTGGACACTTCCAGGGATGGGGCATCCACAGAGTCTCTGGGAAACACGTGCCAGGGCATTTCTGCATAAATAATGTCTTCCTAACATGTAATCTAAATCCCAGTCTTTCAGTTTAAAACTGCTCCCTTCTGTCTGCCTGTGTAAATCCCCCGTGGCCGGCAGAAAGCTGAGCCCACTCCCCGCGCATCCGTGAGGAGCTCGGTCCCGCGCTTTATCATGACTTTATAAAACCCTGGAGGCTCACCCGCGGGGGCCTGCCCGTGGGCAGGGTGTCTGTATTTTCATTGGAGCTCCCGGCGGCGTAATCCTGTTAAGGGCTGAGCGTCTGATTCAGCTGTCCTGCGATCTGGCTAATCCTGCCAGCGGGAGCGAGCTTTATCCCACCGCGGGGTCACCGCGGGTGTCTGTGCCCGCTGCCAGCCCCGCTCTTTGGGAAACAGGCCTCCGGGAAACCTGGGCATTGTGGCCCACCCCGGGGAGCTGCGCCACGCTGTGTGGGCTCCTTTGAACTCCGCCGAGCAGCTTTAGGGCCCCCGGGCACGGCGGGCACACAGCCCGGCACCCCGGCCGGAGCACGGGCAAATTCCGCCTTTGATCCCATTGTCCGCTTTTGGGGCTCCGCTGCTCAATAGATCACAGCCAGGGAGTTAATTTACTCATTATCTATACACTTGCCAGGATTTAAATGCCATTTTTGCTCACGCCCTCCCTTCATTTGTGTGACTTCCCCTAATTTCGGGGACTATTGCCCTCCTGCCGTGGCTGGGTCTTGCAGGCAGGACATAATCTGATGGGCTGCTGTCACTGCTGGTTGCCTTGGCTTCTTGGAGGGTTGAAAATGCCCTGTAAAAAAAGGTTTCTATAGAAAAGGCCATTTTAGTTGTAAATATTTTTTTATAACGTGTGGCTTTACCCATCTCTCCACTGAAAAATAAGAAAAACCCAGTGCTGATGAATAAGAAATATGTGGATAGAGCTGGTAATAAAATGGGTGGGTGCTTTTGGCAATTGTGTGGGTGTAGAGATCCATGGGAAGTCCACAGCGCCCGGAATACTGGAAGTTTCACTGTGCAACAGCCTTGCATTGGGTTCATTTTGGCCATTTGATTAAATTTGGCCACAGCCCTCCCCTTCAGCAGATGCTCCAGGAATGCCCATTTCATCACTTTCCAGTATAACCCGAGACAGTGGATCTGGGGTTAAAAGCCTGAAGGAAAGCTGATAAATGTGTATAATATAAACTACTGAAGACTAAAAAATTATGAAAACACTGGAGAAAGTAAATACAATAAATTTGGGGCGACATTTCTCTTCCTATCTCAGGTTTTCCAGCCCTCCAACAGCCTAGAACTCCACATCACCTCCAGACAGGGTGGGCAGGAGGAGATTGATGGGTGCCCTTGGCCACTGCTTTGGTCTGTGGGCAGAGCAGGGATATGTGGAGTTGTGGCCATTTTTGCTTTTTGCTTTCTTGCCTGGCTTTTTTGATGACCAACTGCCCCTTGACTGTCAGAATCCTGTGTCCCAACACTTGCCCATGACCCAGGGCTGTGGGCAGGCAATGGGAGGGCGGTGGGCACCGGGCTCAGGGTCACTTCTGGTGCCACTCGCAGTCGCAGGGGTCTTGTGGAGATGCTGAGATGCCTCTGCCAGGTTGCTGTGTGCATTCAGCATGGTCCTGTTTATCCAACAGCGCCAAGGCACTTAAGCCCTTGCTGAGGGTGAGTTATACCTTGTTTACTGGCTGGAGCGTGGTGCTGTCAACCTGTGAGGCCCCGGCTGAGCTCCCCAGGGCCGGGGGATGAGCGTCCAAGTGACCCACAAGCATGCAGCCTCCCTCGGGGTCCGGCTCCTGGCTCCCCACCAACCTTCCTCCTAATAATTTTGCCTAAATGCTTTGCAAATCAGCCAGCAACCAATTTATCCCCGAAGTATTTTGGAGATGTCACTGGGAGAATGTTAATGGTCCGTGACTCACCGGGCCGGGACGTGCCGCGGGCGGCTGCCGGGACAGCAGGCAGGGGGACAGAGCTCTGTTAGTGCCGGCTCATGCCGGCCCTCAGAGCCTGTCCCTCCTCGGCAAACCGGGCAGAGACGGAGCCCACCCCCGTGCCTGGCTTTGGAGCGAGAAGGAGCTCTCTGGAGGAGCACAGGCACTGTGAGGTGATCACACGATTCTGAATGAAGGAGACAGTGGTAGGAAGACCACAAACAGCCTTGTGTGGCCAGTGAGGAGCTCCCAACACTCTGCTCTGTACTCTTGCGGGCTCCCTGCACATCTGCCCTGTCCCCTGCCCTGCACCAGCCTCTCACTCTCGGGGCAGCACTTGGCAAATCACGGACACGGGCACAGCCACGGGCTGGGGCAAATGGCTGTTTAAACAGGCACGTGGCATCTTCCTGAGTGGCTGCCTCTGGGAATAATTCCCCAGTCTGGGAGAAGTTTGGCACCCCAACCACCGGGAAATAAAGCACAGCCGTGGTGGTGGCTGTGTCCATCCTGCACTGGCTGACACCAGAGCCCTGTGGCTGTGCCCGGGCTGGTCACTGCTCCCTGGGGAATTCTGACCTGGTGTACTCTGAAACTCCAACGCTGAGTCTAGGGCTGGTAAAACCAGCGGGTGGTGAGGGCGAGGCTGGCAGCAGGAGCATGAGACCTTTGCTGCAATGGTGCCCTTGATATCCATCATTTCTTGGATGTCACGAGCCTTGGAAGGACAGGCTGGCGTGTCCCAGGGGATGAGCTGATGTCCTGGCTGCTCTCGAGTGGCTCCTGGAGGAGAGTTCCCCTCTGGGTGCTGCTTTTCCCCAGCCCTGGTCCCTGTCTGACCTCATCCCTGCCTCGCTGCAGAGGTGGTCCCGGTAGTGGCACTTCCAGGGGGTGAACTGCCAGCCTGGCCCTGCCCTGGAATTCCTGTTACAGTGTCTCCAGCGAGTTCCCATCTGTTACTTCATTCATGTGATTAATCTGCCAAAGAAATTCCTGATGTAAACACAGCATTATCAGAATTTACTCCGGACTTGGTCCCTGGGTTCCCTGCCAGCTTTTGCTGGAATTGCACTTCTGCTACAGCAACTCTTCAGCGCAAACAAACCAGCTGAAGACAGGGCGGGAGGCCGCGGGGCGGGCTGGGGAGGCAGGGATGCTCCAGGTCAGCCCTGGGAAAGGCTGCGGGTGCGATCCTACAGGGATCAGCTGTTTGCAGAGCAGCCAGGAGGCAGCGGAATGCCGCGGCCGCTGGAATGTTTGAACATTCTGGACCATGAAAAAGATCTGTTGTAAATGCGACCGTGTTCCCTTCCGTTCCCTGTCCGCACAGATCCGGCAGCAGCAGCGCTCCTCGCCAGGAATCCCGATGGATGGTCCCGCACTGGGGATCCTGACACGAGTCCCTAATTGGGAATCCCGATGGATGGTCCCGCACTGGGGATCCCGGCAGGGGTGGAGCGCACGGCACCGCCTGCTCGGTGTCCAGCGGCCGTGCTGGACCGGTCCCCACTCTCGTTGTCACTCGTGCAGGGTTGGGGCGGACAGACGGACCCCGGAGGGAGGTCGCAGGGACGCGGCGGAGCCGGCGGGGCCAGGGACGGACGCGCAGCGCTACCTGCTGGCTACCGGCCCGGCTGGCTGGCGACCGGGCTGGTCACCGACCCGGCTGGTCACTGGCTGGGCTGGTCACCGACCCGGCTGGTCACTGGCTGGGCACCCACGGGGCCACAGCGCCGGGGGACGCGCACTTGTGAGAGATGTGCTGGGTCACAGCTCTGAGACCCCAGCCTTGGAGGGGATGGGGGACCCCAGCCTTGGAGGGAATGGGGGGACCCCAGCCTTGGAGGGAATTGGGGGATCCCAGCCTTGGAGGGGATGTGGGATCCCAGCCTTGGAGGGGATGGGGGATCCCAGCCTTGGAGGGAATGGGGGGATCCCAGCCTTGGAGGGAATGGGGGACCCCAGCCTTGGAGGGAATGGGGGATCCCAGCCTTGGAGGGGATGGGGGATCCCAGCCTTGGAGGGGATGTGGGATCCCAGCCTTGGAGGGAATGGGGGATCCCAGCCTTGGAGGGAATGGGGGATCCCAGCCTTGGAGGGGATGGGGGATCCCAGCCTTGGAGGGAATGGGGGATCCCAGCCTTGGAGGGGATGGGGGATCCCAGCCTTGGAGGGGATGGGGGATCCCAGCCTTGCAGGGGAGATGAGGGCCTACAGTGAGTGAGCATCAGGAGGTGTGTGGAGCTCTCCACGCTCGCGCCCCGTGTCACCTCTCTGAACTCTGGCCTGTCAGCGTGCCTTAGTGAGGGTGTTACTGGGGAGCCTCCAAAATGCTGCATTTCTGCAGAAACAGTTGCATTTTGTTTTGGGTTTCGAGGCAAAGGGCTTTTCAGAGGACTCGAGATGCTGGCAAGAACCAGTGCCACATGGACTGGGTGGGAGGAGTGGCACCGGGGGCTGTCCCTCAGGCACAGGTAAGGTGTGTCATGGATTGACCCTTGCAGGAATTTCCCTCTGTAACTTGATGTTGAAGTGATGCTTGTGGGTGTGTAGTTTTGTGTGGAGCTGTTTGTACCTACCAAAAGCTCTGCTAATGCAAATAACCAAAAGGCTCCCGGTTGTTTATTTCCTGACCTTCCATGGGCAGGGACAAAACACTGCAACTTGTCCCCCTGCAGCCTCTGTGTCCCCTGCAGTCTCTCTGCTGGGATCAGGATGCTCCAGGGTTGGAGGAGGTCTCTCATGACAGGTATTTTTCAAAAGAGACTTTCCCCCCACTGGAGCAGCTGTGGAATATTTCACTGTATAAAGTAATTTTTCCAGCTATTTTGTCAAAGAGGAGTTTTTAATATAGATTATCTTCTAACTTTATAGAGCTTTTATCTATTTTTTTCATTCTGTGGAAGAAAAAGTGACTTCCCACTTGCTGCCCTGAGCAGCATTCCAGCTGGGAAGGCTCTCCCACACCCGGCTCCATCCTGCTGTCAGTGCCCTGTCCTCTGCATGATCTCCTCAGGGCCTTTCAGAGCCCCGCTGGGTGTTTATGCAGGAGGGCACCGTAACCCTTCCTTGCTGGCGGTGTCTGGGGGAGATAAAAACCTGCCCGTGCACAGCAAAGGCGAAAACTTGCCCTGCCTCCAGCTGGGTCTCCATCGCCAGGGTTTAGTCCTGGGGATTTCTGTCCTTGCTCCTGCCCCCCTGAGATGTGGGGATGGGTTTGCAGAGGAGCACCCAGGAGTGGGAGGCCATGAGCTCTCCTCCTCTTGCTGTGCCCTCCCCGCTGTCACAGACGGTCACTGCTCAGGGGGTGGCAGGGCGAGGCTCCAGGGCTCCCACTCCTGCACTCCTGGCAAGGGGAGGACACGGGGCAGGATCCCAGGGCTGCTCCCACAACAGTCCGCAGCCGTCACTGCGCGCGAGCTCTGTGTTTGTTTTTGTAATCCCCCTTTTTTTTTTAATTGTGATTTTAGTGGTGGTGAAAGGTGCTGGATTGACAGGCCGCGGAGACGGAAGGGCCTCTGAACTCCACAGAAGTTTACATTTACAAAGGACACAGAGAATAAATAGAAGACAGTGTTTAGAGTCCTCTGTAGACACTTCAGACTTGCTTATAATTCTGCAGCAATTCCATCACCTCCAAAGTGATTGATGCTCTCTATAAAGTCTTGCCTTAAAACATTTTCCTATGTGTCGGGGGAAGAAGTTTATTACACTTTACTGAAAGGGCAGGATTCGTCTTGAGCTGGAGGCTGAGTCCTTCCCAGCCCTATCCCCAGGAGAAAAAAACAATCAGAGAGCTGGAAAAAAGGAGCCTGACCCAAGGCAGGCGTGTGGTTTGTGGCTAGCCAGGTCGAGTGCCGGGTGTGGGGATGGAGCTCTCCCTGAGTGCACCAAACAGGGCAGGAGTAACGGACTATCTTCAAACTGCTGTTTTCTAAAAGCTTGCGTTTTCTTTCACTGGAAACATGAGATGCATCTGCTTTTGACAAAGAGAAAATTTTATTTAATTAAATCACCAAGTACACTGAGAGTGCTTTGGGAGAGAGCTGCTTGTGTTCTGATAAAAGTAGCAGAGATCACAGGCTTTTGGTCTGAATTTCATTCAATACTTCCACTGAACCACTTGTTTTGGTTTGGTTTTAGCATGGAAAATTCAGGGCAAGCTAATGCTTTTTCTCCCTGTTGCCAGGCTATTCCCAGGGCTGTGGCACCTTGGGGCTCTGTGGGGAGCTCAGCTGCCCTGATGCACTTGCAGAAAGGCAGTGCAGGGGATTTGGGAGCTTGGGTGGGTTTTCAGGTGCTGGAAGCAAGGTTTCTCTTCCCACACCACGCTGGCAGAGGTCTTGGTGCTTTAGGGAGACTGTGGGATGCCCAGCTGGGCTGGAAGTGGAAATCTCCCTGCTTCAAAAGAAAAGGAAAATTATGTGAGGGGTCACTGGATAATTAAATCATCCAGAATGGACATAGAATTCCCCTTGGAAAACATAAGGATGCCTTGGGGATGTTAATTTTATAAACCATCTGAAAAGAAATGTTCCTATGAAGCCCTTGGGGAGGGCAGACAGTGGGTGGGTTTCTGTGGCATACCAGGCTGCTGTAAGCACTGGATCCCCTTTTTTGCCCCTCAGCCAGGCAGTTTCTCCACGTGGGTGAGCCAGGCTGATACCAGCACCAGAAAGAAGCAAGGTCCACCTGCTGGGGCTCCCACGTCCCAGGGTGCTCACACACTCACCGGAGGCTTCCTGCAGCTCATTTGCCTCTAATGCAGCAGTTGATCAAATAGCCAGTGTCTTTAGCTGCTTGCTGAGCTGCCAGTGCACGTTTCCAGCCTCAGCACACGCAGCCCTTTGGCACTGGCTGTGGAAACCCAGAGCAGATGCTGTGAGAAGACATTGCACTTTAGTTGTCTGGAAAAAGAAGCGCATGGTGGCCTTTGGTGGTGGCACTGGTGTCACCCTGTGCCTGTCTGGTTGCTGGGCTGGATCTTTGCATCCACATCACTCCTGGCTCTCAGAGGTCCAACTGGAAAGTGCTGAGGTGGGGCTGGCAGTGCTGGGGGGAGCTGGGCTGTCCCTGTAACACCCCTGGGGTCAGGGCTGGACGCTGCCCTGCAGCCACTGGGGCTGGTTTATCACTGGACCCACCGCAAGGAATCAGCTGTGCATTTAATCTTTAGTTTGATGTTTTAGGGAGAGCCCCATGTCAGTTCAGTTAATTGTCTACTAAAGACTCTGCTCCTTCCCTGCTTTCGTGCTGGATTCACCTTTTCTTCTTTCCTCTCTGCAATGCCCTCAGGTAAAAGACAAATGGCAACATATAAAAAATGACCCGAGTCACTTAATTTGAACCAGAGGAGACAGTAACAGTCTGGAGGCAGAGCTGGATTTATCTTTTCTCTCCGATGGAGGCCCCTCCTCCACTGATGCCTGTTGGGTGGTGTGAGCAGCATCTGAAGCAAATTGAGGGTAACCTTTCATTCCACGGGGATCTTCCAGCAGGGTTTGCTGGTCCCAGGGACATCTGCAGGCCTCATGTTGGATTTTGGCAGGCTCTGAGCCCATTGTCAGCCAGTTCCATTGCATTAACTGGTAATGGATGGAGAGAAGTCTGCCAGGTCAGCCCCTGTGGAGCACGAGGGGCTGGGGGCTCTGGCCATGGGCATGGGGATAGGGACAGGACTCGGCAGCTCTTGGCTGTGGGCTCACACTGAGGAGTTTTCCACAGTCTGTTTATCAACCCCAAACTGCAGCACTTTTCTTCCCTGTCCCATTTTCCTGCTGAGCCGAGTGGGTGCCTGGGCAGCTGCCCCGGCCCAGGGAGGAGCTGGGAAAGCATTTTCAGTCTCGCCCTGCTGCATCATTCAGAGGGATTTTCTTCCTTCTCATGTCCAGCAACATGGAAATACGAGAATGATGCATATCGAAAAGAGGATCAGGGAGTCTTGACCTCTGGCTGGCGAGCTGTTGGACCTGCAGCTCAGCAATGAGAAGCCAAACGCCAGACTCATGATGTCTGTACTGCAGTCAGTGTTTATGGGCTTTGCAATTAGTTTTTCCAAGTTTTGAGGTGCTTGACTGTGCATCAGTCATGGCTCGGGCACGGTTACAAACTCACTTTTATGTCCACACTGATTCTACACCGACCCACTGTCCTCCTGGCCATCCCCTTCCCTTCAGCTCTCCAGCTCGTTTATGATTTACGATCAAAATCATACAGTGACCAAGGAGTGTGATCAGGACACTTTATAAAAACTTTAATTGCATTTTATAACCTCTTTCCCGTGTTTAGAAACTTTCTATCCCTTGTTTGCTGTTTTAGGGTTGGGCTGTGCAGGGCCAGGGGCTGGACTTGATGGTCCTTGTGGGTTCCTTCCAACTCAGTATTCTGTAATTCCAGAGCTGTGATTTGTCACGCCTCAGCTGATGGAAGGACGGGTCAGCCCCATCCCTGACCACGGGAAAGGGCCACACCTGCTGACACCCACAGGCTTGGGTGCTCTGGAGGTGCCCAGCATCTTCACAGAATCCCTGCTCTCTCCTGCACTGAAGCCCTGATAAATCCCTCCTGTTTTGGTTGTTGTTTTTACTTTTTCTTTAGAGGATTCCTGCAGCTCTTGCTGCCTTTCAGGGATTGTTTGTTTGGTTTTAGCACAATATAAGCAAACTGGGGATTGGAGGAAATTGCAATGCCCTCAGCAAAGTGCCTGACTCCGATGGAGGAGTGTTTGCACACAAATAGTAATGACAAAGTAATGATTTCACCCATGGGGATGTGAATAGTGCACTGATAAATTTCATCCAGTAGATCAACAGCTTTTAATTTTCATCCCTCAAATCCAAGCCTCTTTCCCAGGAAGTTCAGCCGTGGGTGGCTCCAGAGGCTGCGTGTGCTTTGGACAAGGAGTTGTGAGAATTTGCTGCACCTCCCTGTTCCACCTTCCATCCTTCAGTGTGCCATGTTCCCTTTCCCCACTGAAGGAAGGCAGGAAGGGGCTGCGGCTGTCTGCAGGGAGGCTGGTGAAAGCCTCTGTCCTGGGATTTTGGCTGCCAGCCTGGTCCCAGCAGGATTCCGATTGTCTGGCCTCAGCTGAGCTCAGCAGCGTGCCGTGGGTGCTGTGACAGTGGCAGAACATCAGCAGCAGGACACGGCCCTCTCCGTGTCACTTAGGGGAAGCCGAAAAACAAACAAACCCAGGATAATGGCCAAAACATCTTCTGGGGGACTTGGAGCTTCCTAACTTTATTTTAAAAAGAAGGAAAAAAGTAAATTTCCTCTGTCGGAGCGCTGCTATCATCACGCAATGGCCCTTAGGACTATTATAAACAGTGGTGTCAGTTTATAGCGCTGGAGACCTTTCCCGTGGCGCGCTCAGTCCCCTCTCCCCGGAGAGCTGAGGATGGCCGGGACGAGCCTGGGCAAAGAGGGGTGATCAGAAGGCTTCGTGCAGACATCGGGGCTTCCCATCCCCGGCCCGATTCCCTCAGGCCGGGCTGCTCCCCTCGGCTCGGCGGCCGCAGGCATCGCCCGGGAACAAGGTGGGACAGGTCCGGCTGCTGAGCCCCGGCAGCCGCCGGCTGCTCCTCCTTTCCCCCACCTCAGCACCCTCTCTGCCCGCAGCCCCGGCAGCCGCAGCTGGAAATCACAGCCCCGGAGGCGTGCGGGGAATGATCTCGGCAGCCAAGGCGAGCACCCCGGGGTGCTCTCTGCCGGCCCTGTGCACGCTCTGTTACACTCCTGCCCAGCCACAGCTGCCGTGGGAAGGGTTTTTCTCTCCTGCTCCCTGCCCTGCGCTGCCCGAGGACGGACCCGAGCCGCTCTCTGCTCCAGAAATGACCGGGTCTGCTCCACGCCTGCTCTGAGTGCTAAAACCCACCCAAACCTACTCTGTCCTGCGTGTTCAGGGCTGCAGAACACGTGCTGGAGCTGGATGGCTGCGGCTCCTTACCTGGCAGATGGAGCGTGTAAGGCACACCCTGCAACGCTCTCACATGGAGAGGCAGAGGATTTATAAGATCAGTACGTGACTGACAGATAAGGGACTCCCACAGAGCAAAGACAAGAGCAGGGGAATCACAAAGCTCGGAGCTTGGACGTGAATCAAGGAATTCACAGCCCCTCTCGTTCAGGCAGGTTCTAGCAGAAAATTTGCCAAATCAACCAAATGCCATAAAAACTTTCTTGAGTGAGGGTTGGGGCAGAGATGGGTTTATAAAAAACATCCACCAATAGCTCGGTGTCCCACCCTGGTATTTATGAGACGCACGTGGAGGGTGTTGATAGCAGAGGCATTTTTGTAAGTCAGTAAAACAGAAAAAGAGATTCCTCTTGGTGAGGAGGGGTGGTGACTTTGAACGCATTGAGGGCAATGAAGGAGATCATTCCATTGTTCTAAGATTTCCATAACTCACTGTGCTTAAGCACATAAAAATGTAGACATTCTGGCAATAAAGTTTGGGTAATTTTTGAGTATGAATCAAAAATCTCTCCCTCGTGCTTCCCTCCCCTTTGCTCTGCCTTTTGTTGTTGCTGCAGGCGCTGCCCCCCCCGCTCGCCCGCTCCACCCCATGGCCTCACAAATGGAAAAATGTCTTCAGCAGAAACCTCCCAGCTTTTCATTCTCTAATCTGCAGCATCTGTGCCCAGCCCCGGTGCTCCTGCGGGCCGCCGTGGCCCGCTCTCCCCCGGCTCACGCTCAGCACCACGTGCAGGCTGAGCCTTTCTCGCCAGGCACCTCAGCAGGTGGAGGTGGCACAGCCTGGCCACGCTGTGCTGCTGTCACTGTCACCTCCGTGCTGCTGTCACTGTCACCTCTGTGCTGGTGTCACTGTCACCCCCTGGGCGAGGCGATGGCTCCTGAGGCTGGAGCAGAGCAGGGCACCCATCACCAGGGCGGTTCCTCTCCACCCGGGTGCCTGCCTGCTGCTTGCTGTCCTTTACAGGCCACAGAGGTCATGCTCGGGCTGGTTTTATTCCTTTTTATCTGGTCCTGTGTTTTTAGCCTGCTCCAGGGGTGACAAATGCAGAGCCTCCAGCCGTGCTGGCGGAGCCGTGGTGCCCAGAGCTGGGCACATGGCAGCACTGGTACAGAGTGGGGGTTTGATGATGCTCCATGCCTGAGTCCTCACACTCCCACCTGAGGGGTCGGCTCCCAGCAGACCTCTCGCACTGCAGCTCTGGGGCTTGTTCTTTTTTTTTTTTTTTTTTTTTTTAATGAACAACTTTATTTCCCACTTTGACATTTTCCAGACCCACCTGGGAGCCTGCTTGCCAGAAGGAGAAATGGCACAAGAGGAAATACATCTTCACAGCCTCGAGAGAGGAGAAGGTTGGAATCTGAGTCCATAAACAGCGTTTCTGTGCAGTGAGCAAAGACAGAGCAGGTTGGGCTCTGGAGAGTGTAACCCCACCTCTGCTGCTCCACTGCCAATTAAAAATAAAGAAGAGAAGTGGAGCTTGTTTGTTTTTCCCTCGGACTGGGGATGCTGTGCAAGGAAAACCCCTTTCACAGGATGGGGAGTTTTTGTCTTGGGAACCTCCTGGGCTCCCAATGGCTCTGGCCAGGCCTGGCTCGCTGGGACCTGCCAGGAGCCACCAGGAACCATGGACAATAAATACCGAATTCTGCCCCAAGCCATCAGCACAACTCCCTCCCCGACCACAAATGTGGCCAGGAGTGCACGGCCCCGTGTCCTTGTCCCCAGCTGTGAGCTCTGTTCTCCTTCTGCCGTTGCCCTGTCACTGCCCTGTCTCTCCTGCTGCCGAGGAGATCCAGCTTAAAGCCTGCATCCCTGCAGAGGGCTTAACTCTGATTTAAACAGGTTTTCTCTGGCTCTGCAGAAGGCAGGTTGGAGCAGTGGTTACTGGGGGATGGCAGTGAGGTGCTGTAAGCTGCTTCCTTCAGTGCATTCCTTCTGAGCATTGTCACATCACCTGGCCTCCGTGCTGACGGCTCCGAGAACGTGGAAAAATCAATCTGACACACGCTGCTGCTTTATTTTATAATGCTCAGTGCCTGATCTTGATTAAAGCTCCCTCCCAGTGTTGCCAGTGCTGGTACCTGGTAACCCAGGGCTGTCCCCAGCGATGAATTACACAAGTACAGAGCATCATTCATTCTCCCACCTTCACTCAGCAGAGCACAGAGAGTTTTTCTATTCCTGAAATTGCCAGGACAACCTGTGCATTTGTCATGGCCAGCTCGGGATGATGGATATGACCCGGTCAGGGAGGAAGCGCTGCCGGGGCTCCCCACAGCCCTCACCCTCCTGCCCCACCACAATTTTATCCCTTCACCTTTTTTTTCTGACTCACTGAGCAACAACTGTCATGTTTATACTCTTCCCCCCCCCAGTCCTGCTCTGCTTCAGGGATTAAGCTTTCATCCTTCATGATGAGCTTCTCCCCCAGGCAACATTTTCCACGAAGAAAAAGGAATTTCTGGGATTTTGCTTTTAAGAGATTATGTTACTAAGCATGTGTGTGTTTGTGCTGAGGTGAGGAGCTTTCCCACACACACGGGTGATCTCACATCCTGGGGCAATGCAGAGTGGGGTGGTGTGGGGGGACGGGCCGCTGGTGCTGCCTGTCCCTGGCAGCTCATGCCCTTCCTCCCCTTGCCTTCCCGCATCCTCCTCTCCCGTCGGGGTGGTGCTGGGACACCCACGAGGGTGCCCATGGCCCCACGGAGCTCCCCTGGGCACCAGGCTGGATCCCACCGCCACACTGGTGTGTCCTCACCCCTCTGGGACAAGGGACAGAGAATGGGCATCCCGGGGGATCTGGGAAAGGGGGGACTCACCCTGGCTCCCTAATTTGGGGGCCACTGCCACTGCCCTGCCTTTTGAGCCAGAACCACCAACTATTGGGGGTCCCCTGCATGAGGCTGAGCTGTGCCTTTCCCCGTCCCCAGCGCCGTCAGGGTGCTCCCGGGGGGCTCATGGCTGGGACCCACCTCCTCTGCCCGTGGGGCAGGCGCTGACCTCGCTGTGCTCCTGCCTGTGCTCACACGAAACCTCAGCGCTCACAGGGAGTTGGTGCCACGCCTGGAGGCTCGGCCTTCCCAGGGCTTGGCTGCACAGTAAGTGCTGAACAAGGTTGTGCTTTCGTTGGCAGCAGCTCTTGTTATTAAATCCTTTTCAGGAGCTCATCTAAGCCCAACAAATTAACATAAGGGAAGCACAACAGATAATGTCAACCGACCAAAATAATCCAAGTCTGCAGTAACTACAGAGAAGGCATAAACACAGCCCAGGAGGAATAACTGCAGCTTGTTTAGCGTCAGCATCTGGGCTGCTGCTGTTTAGCAAGCACTCCAGTTCTGCTGGGAAATAACCAAGGGAAGGTCAGGTGCAGGCTCTGAAAGTCCCAGCCAAAGCCTCGGGCACTGAGGGCTGCTGGTGCGAGGCTGCTCAGGGACACTCGGGGACACACGGCCCTGAGACAGGCACCGGGGGAGCAGAGGCAGAGCCCCCCCAGAGCTGGGACATCCCCACCCCTCCTCACACAGCCTGCAGGAGCGAGGGCTTCACCCGGTGAGTCACGGCGCTGAGTCAGACCTTGCTCATCCTCTGCGCACTTACCGCTGCTTACTCGGGTGTTCTCGGGGACAGCACTGAGATGTGTTCCTGGAGAGACAAGAAGCTTTCCCCTGCTTCAACTGTAGCCAGTATATGCAATAATTACAATTAAATTCATGACCAGCTTGCTGCTTTGCTGCCGGGGCCGCTGCCATGATCCTGCTGTTGGGAAACTAAACGACTCCCAGCTTTCCACTTCTTTTTGACAAGTTGTTTTCAACTTAGAAGTCAATAAATGAAACAAGTAGCTTCTGCTGAGCTTAGACTCAGCTGGAAAAGAGCATTGAAAAGCTGCTCAATGGCACTGCAAGCCCAAGCACATGCAGCCTTCAGAGCCCCCACCAAAATACCCCGAGCAGCAGGTCTGTATCACACATGCAGACACACACTATTGTGGGTATTAAAAAGCCTAAATCTGATTAAAGCCTTTCTACCCCCACCACTGGTCAATTCCAGAAACCAGCTCACCCAGGAGGCCGAATTCATTTCATCCCCAAAGTCTAATTAAAGCCATTAGTGTATTCCTTGTCTTTCTGATAAGATCAAAGCATTCCAAGAGCCCGGCATTACCTTATTTTCAAGACAATTATACAACATATAGCATCGATTTATTCTGCCTCCAGCTGTACACATTTATCTCTGTCTATCACCGGGTAATCGGTCCCATCAGACACAGCCCAGCCCGGGCTCTCAGCTGACAAGTGCCTGCACTGGCCGGGCCGGGTTTCTTTGTCACCCTCCTCTCAAATTACCGCCCGAGGCCGGTCCCGGTGTCCAGAGCCCGGTGCCCGCAGCCGCGGTGGGACCCGGGGCATGTCCAGGCCACTGCGCTGCTGTTCAGGTGGCCACGGCGACCTGTGCCTCCGGCCCGTGCCCCAGCCATGGAGAAATGGGGGTCCCCATGTCCCCCAAGGCTTTCCCCGGTCCCCCCAAGGCTGTCCCCGGTCCCCTCAGGGCTGTCCCCAGGTCCCCCAAGGCTTTCCCCGGTCCCCCCAAGGCTGTCCCCGGTCCCCTCAGGGCTGTCCCCAGGTCCCCCAAGGCTTTCCCCGGTCCCCTCAGGGCTGTCCCCAGGTCCCCCAAGGCTGTCCCCATGTCCCCCCAAGGCTTTCCCCGGTCCCCCCAAGGCTGTCCCCGGTGCCCTCCTCCCCGGCAGGGGTGGTGGCTGTGCGGGTCCATGGATGTCCCTGCCTTGGGGTCTGTGCTCAGGGGCACTGCGGGCTCGGCAGCCGCGGGCCGGGCGGTGGGGCAGCGCCCACGGGCTGCTCTCCCCTCACATAAACATCCCTCCAGCAGCTCACGGCCCCTGCGAGAGCCGAGCTGTGAATTTTCATCTCTCAGCTAATCAACTCGCCTGCTAGTCCAAACTTGTCAGGAGCTTTATCCCTGCCCTGCCAGCCTCCTCCCGGCCCACGAGTGACAGAAGACGTTCCCATCCCTCCCCGAGACACATCCAGCTGCTACAAAAACAAACATCCTCCCGCTGGTGATTCCTCCTCGTCAAACAGTGCTGACCCCGGTTCCCTGGGGACCATCTGCGCTGCGCCCGTGCCCGGCACATCCCGAGCCTGGGCCGGCCAGGGCCGTGTTTACGGCGGGACGGCAGGGGACGGCAGCCGGGCCTTTATTAATTGCTGCTTCTCCCTCTTCCTCCGTGACAAAAGATTAATGGCCCGGCCGGGGCCGCTCTGCCCGTGAGGCTCCCGCAGACGAGAGGCAGCTGTGGCAGGGCCGGGCTGCCCTTCGCTGTGCCGGAGCCTCTGTCCCTTCGCTGTGCCGGCCAGGACGGGCTGCCGCAGCCTCCAGAGGGCTCATCGTGGGCCCTGCACCTCTGGGGATGTCCTCATCGTGGGCCCTGCACCCCGAGGGCTGCCCCGGGAGCTTTAGGGGAGAGAGTGGGGCTGCTCCTGCCCCCTGCTCCCTCACGGCCGGGCCGTAGCTCTGCCTTGGGCTGTTTTGTCACCGTGCGACTGGCATTAAACACGCTGTCGCTGTGCCTGGGCCAAAATGTGGCCGTGGGCACCTGTTCCTCCAGGACACCCCGGAGTCGCTGCTCTTCACCCTCCAGGCAGGATTTACTCAGGGTTTGCAGCTCTGCCAGCCCCCAGCCATCGTCTTCCCATTTCTGCCTGTAAATGCAGCAGCAGCAGATCCTTACTGGCATGGGAGGCAGCCAGGAGCCCTGGGCACTGCAGGGCATTGCAGGCTATTGCACGGCATTACAGGGCATTACAGGGCACTGCAGGGCATTGCTGGGCATTACAGGGCATTACAGGGCACTGCTGGGCATTACAGGGCACTGCAGGGCAGCCCAGGGCATTACAGGGCATTACAGGATAGGTCTCTGCCCACGGCATGTGGGTACCACGCGAGTTTGTGCCCAGCCCCAGTGAACGTCCTGCTCCTCCAGCTCTTCACGAGCAGCGCGTGGGGCTGTGGCATCAATGTGTAAACAGCTCTTGGACTCCACCCAGAACAATTCCCCTATTGCTCCCAGAGCAGGATGAAAGCAGTCAGACGCAGCTCTCCAGCCGGGTTCCCTTGCCCGTAAGGCGCTCAGGAGGTGCTCACCCTGTGGAAGGGCAGTCCCGGGGACCGGTGCCTGCGGTGGGAGCTCTGCAGATCCCTGACCTGGGGCCAGCAGCGAGCTGGAACCTGAGCAGCCACCCTGATCCTGCATCGGCTGCAGCTTCCCACGCACCCCCAGTGCAGGGCGGCTCCCCACGAGATCCGGAACTGCCCAGCCCACCTGGGGCTCGCCCTCAGCACCCCCAGAGCCGCCCCTCAGCCACAGCTGACCCCAAACACGCAGCACGTGGGATCAGGGGCCCGGGGATGCTGAAATCGTGCAGCCACGGAGGAATGTTTTCAGCTGCATAGTCACTGATTCCGAATTAGCTGAAACACAATCGGTTTGTATTGCAGGTACATCTACCAACACCACGGCAGCCATGCACATGGATTTTATGAAATCCTGCCTGCCCTGAGCAGGTACAGACACTCAGGGACGAGCAGGGATCCAGCACGGAGCAGGACCAGCAAATACATGCCAGAGGATGCCCAAACTGGAAGCAGAGAACTGCCACCGAAGCACGAGGTGTTTCAACCTCCAAACCCAGCCCCGTGTGTGCTCCTTCCACTATCTTCATTCCCAGAGCGATGATTGCCCTGAAAGTGATTTTCCCAGCTCCTTTAACGTGCTGCTCCGCGGGGCTGTCCCGGGCGAGGGGCCCTGGGTGAGCGCCGGCCCGGCGCCCGGGGGTTATCAGCAGCGGCGGCCCAGGCGGAATTCGCGGGGCAGGGGAGCGGGGTAAGCAGAGCTCGGCTTCTTGGCATGTTTGCTTGTGCTAAACCTGCAGCATGAAAACTTTTCACAACAACACTCAGCGCTTGAAGCCTTCCTTGGCCCGTGCGCCCCGGCGGAGGGGACAGCCGGGGCCGGGCTGTGCAAACAAACCGTGGCCGGCGCCGCGGGCGGGCGGCCCCGAGCCTGTGCTCAGGACCAATGTACGCCAAAGCAAAAGCGCTTTTCCTGACAGAAATGGAGGTCGCAGCATTCGGGGGGCAACCGCGCTTCCCCCGGAATTCCCCGCGATGGGGGTGCCCGGTGATGGGCCGCCCTGCAATGGGGATGTCCCGCAACAGGGATGTGCTGTGCCGGATCTGCCTTCGCTGCGGGCTCCCTGCGATGTGCCAGCGCGGCGGCGCGGCCCCGTTGGCCGTCCCGGTGCGGCGCTGCCGGTGCTCAGAGCGGTCCCGCACGGAGCGGCTCCGGCCCGTTCCCCGTTCCCGTTCCCCGTTCCCGTTCCCCGTTCCCGTTCCCTTCCCGTTCCCGGGTGCCGCTCGCCCCCTAGCGGCCCCGCCGCGCCGCGCACCGAGCGCGGGACGAGCCCTTCCCGGGCTGCATCCCTGTCCTCTCCTGAGCATCCCCGCCGCGTCCCGAGCATCCCTGCCCCGTCCTGAGCATCCCTGCCCCGTTCTGAGCATCCCTGCCCCGTCCCGAGCATCCCTGCCCTGTCCTGAGCATCCCTGTCCCGTCCTGAGCATCCCTGTCTCGTCCTGAGCATCCCTGTCCCGTCCTGAGCATCCCTGCCCTGTCCTGAGCATCCCTGCCCTGTCCTGAGCATCCCTGCCCTGTCCTGAGCATCCCTGCCCACCCCTGAGCATCCCTGCCCCGTCCTGAGCATCCCTGACCCGGGGAATGGTGCTGCTCCCTGCCCGAGAGAGGAGGAGGTGAGAGCCCTGCCCTGTCCTGAGCATCCCTGCCCGCCCCTGAGCTGCTCGTCCTTCTCCAAGGACTCTTCCTGGCCGGCTCGGAGCGTTGGAGGCGGGGTGGGGATCCGGGGTGCAGCCCCGCACAAGCCCCGGGCTCCTCTCCCCGCCCCGGCAGAAGCCGGCCTGGCGCGGATGCGCTTTCGGGGCTCAAGGGACGCCCCGTGCCCGAGGAACCGACTCCCCTCCCCGGCACGGAACCCGGCTGGGGCGGGCACCGCGGCGAGCGGCTCCTCCCGCCGGGAACGGGCTCCAGGCTCAGCCCCGTGCTCGGCGCACACAGCGGGCCGCCGGAGCCACGCGGGAGGTGTTTACCGAGGCTTTGTCACATTCCTCGCTTGGGCAGCGCCCCGCCACCGCCGCTGCCATAAAAAGCCACCGGGGCTGTGGCTGAGCCGCAGCAGCTCCTGCTCCCGTCCGGGCAGGGCTCTCACCTCCGCCTCTCCCGGGCAGGGAGCAGCACCGGTTCGGCGGCTTTGCGCTGGTACCGGCACCGGCACGGCCTCGGGAGCGTCATCAGGCCTGGAGAGATGAACCCAGAGCTTCTTCCCAGGCTGTTGCAAAACCTGTTCACTGTACTGATGTAAGGATAAGGAAGTCGGGTCGCTGTGGAGGCTCCTTAGGGAGACTCGGGAGCTGCGGGCTCGGCCCCGCACAAGGGTCGGGAGGCGCCTGCAGCAGCCCTCCAGGGCAGAGGGGCGATGGTTCTGTGCAGCTTTTCCTGCAGCCAGGGCCTGCTCCCAGCGCTACCTGTGACACCACTGAGCTGCACTCCTCGGCGGCGGAGGGAATTCCCATCCCGTCAGAGCCACCAGCAGGGGACTGGGGCACGTCCTTCCCCAGCCCCGAAGTGTTCATTAACACAAAGTGTCTCCGTTCCGCACCGTGACACTGCGGCAGAGGCACTCCAGGAAAACTGGTTTTACTTAAAAACACCTAAAAGCCAGAGGAGCACCCCGAGTGTGCTGTGCCACCTGAACACACCTGCCCCAGGGCACCTCCCAACTCCCAGCAGCTGCAGCTGGGTGGAGACGGAGGAGCAATGTGCTCTGGCTGCAGCAGCCAGGACTGCCCAGGATCCACTGTACTGCCAAGAAATTCACTTCTGACATTTCAGAGCTCCCACGAAAGCTCTGGTTCCAGTGAGCACAGACGCCCAGTCACCAGCAGCAGGACTGTTTCCTGATGGGCAGTCCCAAGTCCAAACATCTCCTTAAGCATTTTGCACATCTTAAAAATAAAATCCTTTATTGATAATATGAATGTTTAACATGTTTAATGCCATCAGCTATAAAAATGATTAAAGACTTCAGCTTGGTACGTTTGGCTTTACAAATTTACAAGTGTTAATGAATTAATACTAGTGTTATATGTTTTGCACTTCATTATACTCCATTAGCCAGTGACAAACTCTGCAACAATGTCTGCTTAGGACACATGTGAGTTAGAGAAGAAATATTTAGTTGCTTCCACACAGAATCTACATCAACAGTTAAATACTAACTCTAAATGTCTTACTGAATTAGTCGGATCCATTTTAATCCCTTGTGCTTAGTTTCTTCCAGAAGTTAGTCTACTAGCAAAAATACATTCTTTTGCATACCCCTTCCCATATTATATTTTAGAAGAAACAGTACTCAGTGCATTTCCTATTAGACTTCATCATAGTATCTCTCTCTAGAGCTATCAATAAAGAAAGGGGATAATACCAGTCAGATTAATGTAAAAGCAAAGAAACTCATTAAAGCAGTGTATACAAAAGCCTCACTTCTCAATCAGAAGGGACACATGGGCCAAAATCCATCTGCCCATCCATTTTTACATTTACTCTCAGCAAGAGGAAAAAAAAATCTGCTGTGGACATTTAGTTTAAAAACTAATAAATGTGCTTCTAAAAGAGTCACTGCCCATTTAGCTCTGGCTGCCTGTGTCCCTGCTGTTAACACACAGACTGTTTCACTGGATTAGGAACTACCTAAAAGGCTACTGAAAGGTCTGTGCAAACCTCTAAACCCCTGCCTGGGCTGTGTGGGGTCACTCCAACAAAAGCCACCTGAAAGCAGCAGAGCTCCTGTGGAAGGAGGCCCAAAGGAATGTCCCTGCCAGGGACAGCTCTGACCTTCCCCTCCACAGGGACCTTCCCCACGACAGAGGGCGTTTGGCTAATGGCCAGTGAAAAGGGACAAAGGAGAACGTGTCTCTGGCAGTGGGAGCTGTGCTCTGAGCAAACACCACTCTCCTGCCCGGGGAAGTGCTCAAGGCTGGACGACACCCAGCAGCAAAACCTGTTTCTAAATTTAGGATCAGCTCACATCCAGCACCCGAGATCATTAACTCGGGGTCACGCTCTCAGCCTCTGCCACTGATCCGTGGTGTTTGTCCTGCATTTCTCAGCACGGGGACTCAAAAACCCACTGTGCTGGGCCCGTTGGTTTTCTTGCAGCAAACATTTCTGCACAGGAATCAGCCTGCTTCTCCTGGGTCCAAATACTTCTTCACACACATGATCTGCCTCAAACTTAGGCAATTCCTCACTGAGGAATTTTTTAAAATCTCAGCGAATTGCCATGTTTTCTTCGTATGAGGCAGAAGATCAAGAAGAGATCAGTATTTCCCTAACACCCTGTGTGTTTAGTGTGTGGCATACTTACACAGATCTACATACTCAATGCCACAGCAGCAATGACTTGGTTCCATATTTACAGCCTAGGAAAGGCAGCCACAGCTACTGGGTAAAATCCAGGTCAGTCAGACTTCGCTGACACAGATGAGGAACGAAATTATTGCTTTTGTTTAAAGTCCAAGATCCCGTGTTACAGGTGTTGCAAAAACCCCTGTATTGTATGGACGAGTTACTTTTTCAAGTAATAGTGAGATCTTTGTCAAGTGACAGAAAGATCCTTTTCTCAGAAGTTCTACACACAACAGTAGAATGCTCGAAGAGCTTGAAAATTCCAGGTGATCCACCAGAAACCAGAGTTTAGCCATTTAAAGCACACAGGCATCTTGGCAGGAAAGCAGAAAGAACCCTATGTACAAGGAATACTGACAGATAAGTAACCTGGATGATACCACAACTAAGTTTTACCCCAGGAAACCAACGTGTGCTTCCTCAAATAGCTGGGGGCTGTGTCCTGAAGGACGTAGCCTGGCTGGCTGCACTGGTCTGGTGGCCACCTTGCAGAATTTGTAGCACATTTGCTAACTTATCTTAGCAAATGCAAAGAATTAAAAGGAAAACCAGTGCTGGTTTCAACATTCAGGACTCAGAAGAATTGGTTTCTGCAGCTGGATGTTCCCCTCCTCACCTTTTCCCGAGAATCACATTCATATTGCAGGCTTAGTTCAGGCACTTTTATAAAATGTTCATGTGGAGTAAAAAGTCTGCAAAAATTATTCCTGCATAATTTAAAAGTAGCATTTCAGTCCCATTAGAGGTTGATAGGTCCTACCATGTGATTATGGTTGTGATCTCTAATGATTTGACTGCTGCCATGAGACATTTGGAGGCTACTGTATAGCTGTAGTTAAAAGTTTCTTCATAAACAAAAATATTTTCCTACCTATTAAAAAGAAAAAAAAAATATACTAAATGCTTTATACAGACAGATTCTGCTACTATGGAAATAAATAACACGGAGTGGAAAAACAGTGTCTTAGCTCCAGGGCAAGCTAAGCTGTGGAATGTCACATTCCCGTTTTCTGGAGACTAGCTGCTGCTCGGCAGGAGGATCTCCAGGTCTTTGCCATTTGACACGAGAGTGCTGCTGGAGCAGCCGCTGGCCACGTCCCCGGGGGCACCCAGGGAGGAGGGCTGGGAGGAGGTTTTGGTTGCAGGAGCAGCAGCAGCAGGTGACTGAGCGAGGCCGGGTTTCTTTGGAGGAATGGGAGGAGGGTTCCCTCTCTCTGCTCTGGGAATGGTTGGTGACTTTACCCCGGGAGACAGCGGGCTGAGCGGGCTGGACACCTTGCCAGGGCCCGGGGAGTGCCCAGGCTCTGCCTTGGGGCCGCCAGCAGCGGCCAGGCTTCGGTAGTCCGTGCCAAAAGGGGAGCTGTTGGGGGACACGGGCTTGATGGGGCCCTGCTGGCTGGTGAACCTGGACAGCACCTGGGTGACCGTGTTGCGGGCCAGCTGCTTGGCGGCCGAGTTGTCGGCCAGGGTGGGGGACAGCTCCCGGGACGGGGGGCTCTGCAGGCCCCCGGGCTGCTGCTCCTGCTCCGCCTGCGCCTGGAACTTGTGCCGGGCCGCGTGGAAGCGCTGGTTGATGCCCACCTGGTAGGAGGACTGATAGCCAGGGCTGCTGGCAGAGGCTCCCACCAAGCGTTTGGCGAGCACTGGTGAGGAGCAGGGAGAAGGGGTCAGAGAGGAGGCAGCCGTGCTGCTGGGGGACAGGGACACCCCGGCAGAGGGGAGCTGGGACACGGGGTGCACCGGAGACTCTGTTCTTACAGGAGAGCTTCCATTCTCCACTGCGTTCTCTGAGGCTGCAGCAGGCTTCTCCCTGTGCACTTGGCCCTCGGCTGTGTCCCCACCCGTCTGCACGTCTGGGTCACAGTGCCCGTTGGATTTTGCATAGGAGTGAAGGGCTGCGGAGGGGCTGGCAAACACGGTGTGCACAGCTCTGCTGGTGCTGGCAGGGTTTGCTCGCTCTGCCTGCAGACTCTCAGTCTGGCAGGACACAGATTTCACAGGGGGACTGTCAGTTGTGACCCCCCTGGATGTCACTGAGGGGCTGGGGTGCACCGGCTCAGAGGGACCGTGCTCCTGGCAAGAAACCTCCAGCTCCTTCAGGGCCTTCTTCAGACGTTCCACCTCGTCTTTGAGTGCTTTTGTACGGTTTTCTTCTCTGTTCAGCTTAGCTTTCAGCTGTTCTCTTTCAATGTCAAACTCTGAAAGCTGCTTTTCCACTTGTGCTTCCATCTGCAAACCCCGCTTCCTCTTGGCTGCCAGCTCCTCTTCCAGTTTACTCACCTTACTCTTCTCCTTTTCCAATTTCAAGCTCAGCTCTGCTGTCTTCTGGCCCTCTTCAGCTGCTTTGGCAGTGGCTTTCTTGCACTCCACAACAAGCATGGAGGACAGCTGCTTGTGGCGTGCCCTCTCCTCCTCCAACTGGCTTGACAGCTTCTTCTGCTCCTTTTCAAACTTTTTCACTTGGGATTTTTCAAACTCCACCTGGAAGTTAAGAACAAAAAACATTTTCAGGGTACCATAAAACCTCCTGAAAGCAAACGAAGGGCAACACCCCGAAAGGGAACAGGTTTACTGTGCATCTTGGAGAAATTACACAGTAAAAAATGACAATGGCTGAGGAAGAGGTTGTTCCCCAGAAATCTGCAGAACAGTCTGGAACAACTCAGCTTGCACAAAGCAACAATTATTACTCACTAGTAGTTTTATCCTGTGTGAAATTCGATTGGCCTCTAGTGATACACACACATGGTCTGCCATGCACTGATGGAACAAGCAAAGCTTCCTTCCACCTCATTTACCACTTTGTCAGTTTGCCTTTTAAAGGCTTTTAGGCTTTAAAATGCTGATGTGGTATGTGTGCTTAACAAAGGCTCCAGCGCTTGAGTAACAGAAAACAGTGGCTTAAATATTTATTAGCATCTCTGAACAACACCCCCAGGAGATCTGCCATGACTTATTCTGAATTTTGAGTACTGCAGCGTGCTATTAATTGTAAGTGCAGCCCTGTTCCTCAGAACTCCTCGGATTCCAGGCTGAAGTTAAGATTTCAGAGCACTGGGTTGTCTATTAACACCTTCTGGCGCTGAGAAACTTCAGGTTCTTTTTCACCCCCGGATGATAAGAGCCAGGAGTGCCTCACAGAGGGAGGCTCCTGCAGAAAGCCCCGGGGCTCCTGGGGCTGTACCTGCTGGGTGAGGCGCTCCCTCTCCTTCTCCAGCATGTAGGTGACATCGTCCCCCTCGGCCGTGTCCTGAGCGTGCCGCTGCCGCTCCTCCTCCAGGTCCAGGATCACCTGCCCAAAAACAGGAGCTCAGAGGGGGCCCTCACAGAGCCCCTGCACAGAGTGACCAGGGAGGGCCACCAGGGCAGCTTCAGACACCCCAGCTCAACGCAGATCACAGAAAAGCAGCTTTTGGACAAGCTCATGAAATGTTATTATGGGGTCAAACTGAGTTTTGTGAAAAGCCTCAGGAAAACCTCACCCGGGTCTGCATTCCTTTTATTGTTGAGTATCTAAATGGCACACTTTCCCCCAGACTGTGCAATGTCCTTGAGAGGCTCGTGGAGTGAATGGTGCCCTCATTCCAGAAGGGCTGGGGCGGGAAGGGATCTCTGGAGATCATCCAGCCCAAGCCCTGCCAAGGCCTTGCCCTGGAGCGGGTTCACAGATCATCCAAGGAGGGTTCTGCACATTGGCAGGGAAGGAGAATCCACAACCCCTCCACAGCCTCTTCCAGTGCTCTGTCACCCCCAAAGTCAGTCAGTTTTTCCCCATGTTCAGTTGGAAATTCCTGTATTTCAGTCTGTGCCTCCTGTCCCTCGAAACTCAGAATTTCCTGGCAGGAGCATCAGCCCCAGGCCCAGCAGGAGCAAGGTGCTGCATCCAGGAGACAGGGCACCAGCACCAGGACAGCCCTGCTGTGCCTGCAGCAGCAGCTCCTGCACAGCCCTCTCCAGTGCCTCGCAGGGATTTGAGGACTCCAGTGTAAAGTTTATTTTAAAGAACATTAATTTGTTCTTCCACTTAAGAACAAGATGAGCTCTTGAAGTGAAACTGCTTCCCATAAGGACCCAGTGAAGGAGCTCCTTCAGCTTTAACACCGAATTACATGAATAATTGAAATGCTATTAACTCAACAAAAAAGCCAGAATACAAACTTCCCAAGAGGCTCTGCTTTATCTCGTCACCAAAACTGAGCTCTCCCAACACACCCTCACCATGAATCTAGCAGCTCCTCAGTCTTCCTGAAGTTTAAGCTTCCAAATGCTTAACTATCATCAGCTATATAGGAAGCTTTCACAGAAGTAGACAGGAAGAGGAAAAGGTGAAAAAATACCTATTTTACTGTATGACTTGGTGGGATATTTGGCTGAAAAGTGAAGCACAGCCTTGTTCTTACTTCTAGTGACTTCAGTTTTTGTGGTAGCACGCTCTGACACAGGGCCAAGCACTTCACTGGCACCAATATATATTAAATGTATGTCTGAAGAACAATAGGTGCTTCGTTAAAGAGGCCAAATGGCAAGAAAAGTACTTTGGGTCGCTCCATACTTCCTTAGGGAAGCACAGGGAGGTGCCTTCCCCTGGCAGCAGCTTTCAATAACCAGGGAGAACAAGTCCCAGGCAGAATAGTGATGGGTCTGCTGAGAATTCCATCTTCCAGAAACCCTTTCCTGCATTACACCTCCCAGCTGTAAGCTAGTTCCTTTTTGGTGTGTCCTAACAAAACCATCTTGTGTGTATTTCAAATTCCGGAATTATAACTAATTAACTCAGCAGCTGCATCACCTGGAGTGAGAAGTTTGAACAAATCAGCTACCAAACCTCAGGGAACTGAAGTGCTTTTCCTGAAGTTAACATGTCATTAAAATGCAACTATAACTTCTGCACATTGGAACTGAGGCAAAACCTACCTTTCTGTGTCTGCTCTCTGCAGCAGCCAGCTGGGATAACATCCTTTCCTGCATGTTCTTGCAATGTTTCATCACCACTTTCAAAATAGATAAAGGATTGGAGCACACTGGCTGCTTTTCAGCATGATTCCCCTCCTTCAGGGTCTCAAAGTCTCTCTGCAGAGCCATCAGTGGATCACTGATGTTGTATTTCCCATAGCGTTCCTCGATGAACGTGTCCCTGTGCTGGGCCTGCAACACAAAAACAAATCCGCATTTTAATGTGCTTAAACTAGCTAAAGAAGACAGGGCTTTGTCCTCAGTATTCATTTTCCCCAGTTCTCCACTTAAGAAGAATTTAACACAGTCTGACTCATGTCCTGTTATCTGCTAGAAATAAAGGAAATAAAGAAAAATCTTGCTTAAAAATGCAGCATCACCACGATATTCTGAGTCCACAAACATCCTCATACCACAGCTACCTGCCAGGGCCATGACTTACATTCCACAGCTGTGTGAAAGGAAACAAGGTAAGCACCAGCTCTTGCTCAACAAAAGATTTAATCATTTATTGTCGCATCAGTGAAAGAAGCAGTTGTGTGGTTTCTTTCACTATGTCACCATCAGAGAATTTCATGTTGAGCAATTAAAGAGTTTCACTCTTGCAAGAGCTGTAAATCTGTGAATTGTTAATAAAAATCTTTAATGTTCTCATCCAGACTAAACAGAGCTTAGTCTCACAAGAAGCAGGACAGGAATGATGAGGTTTCCTTTGGTGCTTGTAAAATTAAGACAACTCACACGTACTCAGCTCTACATTTACAGTGCTTAATGGCTGGACTCGATGAGCTCAGAGGTCTCTTCCTACCCCAATTACTCCATGAATCAGCCATTCCATCTGGAAATCTGTTTGTTAGGGTACCCATAGGTTTATTTTACTCAATGAGGACTGTAAGGTCTAAAAACAAAATGAAATCTCATAAACAGACAGATATGAAGTATTATCTGCATGCTTACCACCATGATAAGAAACCATATGAAACCAAATATTTATGCAACAAAAGACACAGGAGGAAAACTAAATTCAGATTCAAAAGAGCTCTCAGGGGTGTCTTAGCTCAAAGAAACATAATCCCAGATTTCCAGAGAAATGGTTCTGGGCTGTTCTGTGAAAACCTGTGACTGTTTCACTCCCTGGGTGTCACTGACAGCACCAGCCCGTGCCCAGCAGAGCTGGTCACCTGCCAAGAAATACCACCTGAAAATGAGACTTCAGCTGGGCTCCTCTTGCTCTGTGCTGTGCTGTAGGGACTGGCTCCCGCCACAGCTCAGACCTTTTCCTTTCTGCAGTGAACAAATGACTTTGTTCTGCGCTGGCACATCCTCAGTGAGGCCACAAAATGGGAACTTTCCTCTGCACGAGTCACCTGCACCACTGAAATGCAGGAGGGAGCCCTGGGACCTTTACCAAAGTGTGCTTCACCTGGAGCAGACTGCAGCACGTGTGACCTGCAGAAGGGTTCTGACCCTAATGAGCTGCTCCTGCCACAGCACACACGAGACACGTCTTTTCCTGGAGCAACTGCTCCCAACAAAGGCTCCTCCCAGGTGTGCCCCACGCTCCTGCTGCCAGACATCATTTACACCGGGAAGACTGAGCCTGACTCAAATGGAAGCACGGAATGGCACTTTTGTCATGTCCCAGTGTCAAAGCCACAAATGCTTCCCTCCAGCACACGAGAGAAGGAGTCTCAGAGCTGTGGAACATCCCCACACAGCAGCTGCTACAGCCACACTGGAACAGTGGGAGTTAAACAATAAAACTTGGCTTTACCCAAAGAGCTGGTGAGATTTGTGATTTGCTTTCTGAAAAGCAGCCATGTGATTAACATGAAATAAACAACAACAACAAAAAGGATTTTTGCTCTTAAAAGGAAAAGTGTTTGCATTACCTCGACAAGAGGCATAAAAAACCCAACCCAAAATATCTTCTTCATGCCCAAATTAGAGACATCCATCCTGTGATTCCAGTTTGGAGCTGGATTTTAACCCTGCAGCAAACAAACACAGAGGAACAGCTCACACTTACAGATACCCCTCCCTCTCTATCAGCAATATCCATCAGGATCTGTGGATTCCTTTGATCAGAGCTTCAGATATTGTTCTAGCTTTACACAATAATAAAAAGGAGAGGAAGGAAAAGATCAGCCCTGGATAATGGGGCAGCCCTGGTTTAATGAATCACAGGAAAAACTACAGGGTTTGTTGGTTTTCTTTTTTGGAACAAGGTATCTTCTGTTTTTTTCTGAAGTATTTATAAAAATGACTCAATGAAAGCTCCATAGAAGTGAGGAGGGAATTTCTAAGTGACTCAAGCATTAATAAGGCTGTAAATATGAGCTGGGATCTCCATCCAGCTGGCCTTACTGCTGTGACACAGGAGCTTAATCCCAGTTATCCCAGCGCTGGCCATTCTGCAGGGAAACAGGGCAGAGACCCTCCAGAAGGGCACCAGTGCTGCAGCTGGGTGCACAAACCCTCACTGCTGGACGAGGTCTACCAAATAAGAGCTCCAAACCTGAGACTAAGGTGATTCTTGCAATCCTGAAGGTGTAACAAGCGCCAGGTTTCCCTCTGCTGCTCCCAGCACTGGGCTCTGACCCCTGCTGAATTCAGTGGGGTGGTTTATTTCCTGCTTGGGAAAGAACAAGAAGTTCTTCCTTGCTACTTTGAGCAATTAAGTCTTTTCCTGGACTAGCATGACAAACAGATGAGACTATCACAACATCAGGAGCTTTCTCAAGTCCAGCTTGTCTTCTTCAGTAGCCAGCAGAGCATAAACATTTAATTAAAGTTGTCTAGACTAGAAAAAGCCTTACCCAGGTCATCCTACACCACACCACATTTGCAAACACAAACGCGGTGCTTTGGCATCAGGGCCGCTGAGCACTTGGAAATGCAGATGGGGATTTTCCAGGCTGTGACAGCCCGTGCTGCAGGTCCCACACTGCACCTGGGGCGCCTCAATCACTGAGGCAGCTCCTGGAAGCTGAACTCGGTGCCATAACCTCCAGAGGTTATTTTATACAGGGGTGGAGTGCCACGGAGAGGGACTTCTGCTTGTGCTGCTCCCTGAGCTCTGCAGCTCCTCTGTCACTGCAGCCACATCCAGGACCTTCAACACTTCTGGTTTTGTCCTGTCTGGACTGGAGCCTACCTTAAACACAGCTGTTGTTCAGCTTTCAGAGCAGAAGGAACTCGATGATGGAAGAGAAGAACTCTTATTAGTGAGCCCAAAGTGAAAAAAACCCAACCTAGAGCTCAGATCCCAGCACAGAAAACACAAATCCACAAAAAATCACGCTTAAACAGAAAGGAAATAAGATCACAAAATGCAGTGTTAGGGAGTGGAAAATTTCATCTGGACACCAGAGATGACAAACATACCTCCAACATCAGCAGTGGTGCTTTTGAAAGAAGATGCAATTCTGTGCAATTACATCTTCTAATTTAGTACCTCCACCTCTATCATCTCAAACATGCAGAAGTGTGAATCTCCCACCAAAACATCCAAATTCCAGAAGCAACTAAATGGATTATTCAGCAGTTTTCCAGGCTATTAAATTGCCTTCTCTCAGCAGGAAAAGAAGATAACATACAACCTTGGGGTGCTTTTAAAAACAAGAAGGAGCTATAAATGTGAGCCACCATTGAAAATAAAATTCCAGAAGACTGGAAAAATTAGGCACAAGCAGAGAGTGAAACTGGCTGGCTTTGAGCTCAAGTTTGGGTAATGGAGCACTGCTCGTCTGTTTGGGAAGAGATAATTGGGATTTTATGGGGCAGAAGCAATATCTGACCCAACTGAAAAGATGTTTCCTGTGCAGGCAGGCAAAGCAAAGGCTTTGCTTTGTTAGGAAAAAGCTGCTGTTTCCTCTTGGGATTTCTAGGCTGTTTTGGGATTACTGTTTCCCATAACCTATTTCTGTATTTTTTTTTAAATAAAATATTTCCTTCTACTGAAACCTTGTTTATGTGACAGAATATTCTCTCTCTCTTCAGTAATCTTTACAACTTGTTTTACTGGAACACCAAACAGGGAATTTCCAAGACTTATTTCAAGTGTTTTTTTGGACACCAAGCAGAGCATTTCTCTTCCCTGTAATTTCAGAGTCCAGGTTTTAACCCTCGGTACAAGACAAACACACTCTTAATTAACTACAGCTACTGAGTTTGCACTTCTCCAGTAATAATCTGCACAGAAGTTCCTCCTTCATGTAGCAGAGAGTGGAATAAGCCTTAAATAGCTCCTCACAGCCTCGAACTTCCTTATTAGCTTCTCTCCCCAGAGACCCAAGTCGGGAATAAAGACAGGCTGAGGTCACAGCAAGCACTGACAGCGAAGGGACCTGGGGGTGGGGACCCTGGCTTTGCCCAAAAATAAATGCCAAAATGCTGGACTGGGATTTCCAGAGTTGCAGCAGCTGCAGCTCTGCAGCAAGGCCAGGCACAATAAATTGTTCCAATGCAGCATCTGCCTTAATTGCCATCATTATATCAAGTGAGCAGACCTGACAAACGAGAGCCACCCTCACCTGCCCAGGTAAGAGCTGCTATCTGCTCTGACAAACAGAAGGAGTTCTCTCAGGAAACGTGAAGCAGCACAGACCTGCAGCTGCTCTCCCAGGTGAAGGTGCCTGGCTCAGCACCCCGGGGTGCTGCAGGGACTGCCCCGTGCCCAGGAGCTGCCCCTTGGGCACCCAAAACCAGAGCCAGCAGCACCAGAGAGCTGAGCCCGGAGCCCCTCCAGCACAGGAGGCATCCCACAGCCCCCTGCTGCTGCTCAGCACACACCTGGGGACTGAGAGGCTGAGCAGAGCCAGCTTTGGGATGGGACTGGCAAACGGAGCTGCTTCCAGCCAGGAACGGACCAAAACTGCCCCAAGGCTGCAACAAAGCTGCAAGGAATGTCTGCACTCCGTGAGACAGCGCCCACGGGAGCACTGCTCCATGGAGGCTGCTGGCTGAGTGATGCCCAACTTGCCCCATCTGTGAAAGATTCAACAGCAGGGAGGTTTTGTGTTACTGAACTTATTTATTTATTTAAACAAGAAGTAGAGTTAAGGTTTGGAAACTCTGTAAACCTGATTTCTAAATCCACTAACAAACAGCACCTAGTTTTGCATTAATATTGTTTTGTAGTGAATCACTGAACTCAGGAGCAAAGAGATGAATACCAGCTCCCAGTGATTAACACTAAATAGTTTCTACTCCAATGTAAATTGCCCGAGGCCGCATTAACATCAAAGAATAAGCCAGGGAGCTGTTTCCTGTTTTCCAAAAGTAAACAGAACTTCAGTTCTAATGTATGGAAAACTCTCTGTAAAAGAAGAGGAAGGAGGGAACAAAGTGCTCTAGCACAGTGACAGAGATCCATTTAAATATTGAATTGTTTCCAGTCGTGGTGTGCTATTTCAGAAGGTAAACCTGCACTTCATGCAACCCTTCCTACACAGCAATGAGGACTGAGAGTCTAACTCTCAGGATTATGCAACTCCCTGACAGCATCTGGGTTTTTTGGATGATATAAACACAATTATAACTACAGGAAAAGGAGCACAATAAGAAGTGAGGCTTACAATCTGTTCCAAGGAGAACATTGAGATTTATGTAGCGGACAGGAAGCTACTTTCAGGCAAAAAAAAAAAAACTTTTTTTTTTTTTTTTTTTTTTTTTTTTAAAAAAGAGGTTTTAAAACAGAGGAAGCAAACTCAAGCATTGGGAAAGAATATTTTGAATACAATCAGTTTGTCAGACAGCAAGGAAGGAAGGGTCAAGGTGTGGGGAGAGGGGGTGAAGAGAGGGAGAAAAAAGAAGGGAGTTCAACAAGCAGTGTCTGGAATGCCCAGCTCAGCAGCTTGATTCTGACACACAGAGGAACGGGGCCAGTGCCAGCTAACAAGTGCCTGATACCATGAGGGAGAAGAAAACTATTTTAAGCTTTGTCATCTGCATGCATGGATTCTCTCTGCTAAAGGCCAGATCCGGAACGTTTGTCTCCCAGCGTGCAGGAATATCAATTCTTGCAGCCTGTACTACAGCCTCATGTCATGTTCACAAATGAAGGTCCTCCTCCTCTGCAAGTGCCTGTCCTTTCCTATAATGTACCAAAGGATCTGACTCAAACAACCAGAGCTCAGAACCTTTTAAATCTGAGCTGAAACCAGCCCACAAAGAGAACTGTGGTTTTGTTTCTATGTGGGAAGCAAACAGGCAGATAAAATTCTGATTTCCAACCACTGACACTGATGTGTTCAATGTAACTGCTGGAGAAAATCACTGCTGTGGTTCACAGTGGGCAGAGAAAGTGCAGAGGATGGACCTCCACCTGCTCCCAGCACATGCCCACATCCAACAAAAACCTGACTGCTCCCAAGGGATCCAGCTGTCCCCAGGCAGGACACACTGCCCATGGCACTGAGGTCACATCTGACACTTCCTCTGTGTGAGCAACAGCCAGCTTCCCCCTGCCACATTACAGCTCAGTTTGTCCAATGCATGCAAACCAAATTAAATGCTCTCCAGAGTGCAGATTTTTAATTCAGTCTCAGAATTTGTTTTTTTTTCTTCAGGGCAGTGCTTTTATGCATCAAAACGTGAGCAAACAGACTAGCCAGGTTTCCTTTAATTAGTCACACACCAAGTCTGTCAGGCACTGAGGCATGGTGAAGCTGTTACCACAGTTACTATCAGCAAACAATGAGAACAACAGTGTGAGGCCAGGGTTCCTCTAGCTGGATATTCCAAATAAATGGACAAAGCAAAGTTGGAAGCTCTCTGCTGCTGAACCTTTGCCCAGCCACCAGATTAAGCAGTTACATGACTTTTCCTTCCACTCATGGAAAGGGCAGCAGAGCTGCTGCCAGCAGGAAGCCAGGCTGGGCTCACAGCACTGAGAACAAGCTCCTGGCCCCGAGCACAGCCCAGCTGGAGACCCACAGCATCCCCAGTGCTGCAGGCACAGGCCACGTTCCAGGGTGGCAGTTTTTCCCTGAGATCACTCTCAGGAGGCAGCAAGAGCCAGACTGGATTGGAAGGTTTTGCTGCCCTTTCCCAGCACCTCCAGCTTTCCTCAGTCCCGAGATGGAAACGCCACAGCACAGCCCTTGTGGAGGAAGGGGAAGGGAGCCCTAACCTTTGATTAGCTCAGGATTTTACACTCCATAATTACCAAGCAGAGGTTACAATTTCCTTTAATTTCTTCTCAGTTATGAGTACTTGACAAATTATGTCAAAGGGTATTCTTACTGTATTAATCTCCTCACACAAGAGGGAACTGCAGGTTAAATTTCAACAGGAAAGATAATTGCTTCACACTACTGGAAGGTAGGCAATCAAAAACCCCTGGAATGGAGCTGCCACATTCCTTCCCCTGCTCTCTCTGTGCTCCAGAGAGTTCTCCTGCACCTCAAGAAGAGGCTCCAGCACCACTCCTGCCTTTGCCATCACACGCTCCCACAGCAGCACGGCCTCAGTGGCACTGCCACGGATTGAAACTGGCTTTGGGGAGCAGTTCTAGCTGGCATCTGCCTCCTGGAAGGTTACACCAATGCTCCTGCCAGCAAAGGGAGAGAATAAGTAGCTGAGCACTCAGGGCTGCTGCTCTCAGCACTGCCAGCTTATGGTGGCTTAGTCAACACAAAGCCACGGGTGCTTTTTACTGAGTGTGACGTTATTGTCACTAAAAGACTAATCTGATCCCTCTTGGAGAGAAGAGTTTCTGCTTGAAGCAGCCCTCCTTGCTAAAGGAGAGAAAAAAACCCTACAAAGGAATTCTGGCAGACCTTTTGCACAGCAGAAACACGTGGTTCTGTATCAGAAAGGAGGAAAACACACATGTAACATTTGTATTTCAACACCAAAACGCTTCTTGCAGCCGGCTTCCAACAATGAATTCCAAGACAAAAATGATATACAGCATTTATTATGTTATATTAAAATGATATGAAATGATAATTAATTAATGATATTAAAATGGGATTTATCCAGTAATAAATCTTTACCTCTGAACCTCACCTTGGATACAAGCACTCTGCAGAACTTGCATCAGTACTGTTGTCACATTTGTTCCTTATCCTGATGCTTAAAACTTACCTTTAAAGCCTCTATGACAAGATCTCTTGCTTCTAATTCTCCCTCGAGAATGCTAAACAGCGTCAGTAGTTCTGGTTTGCTGAGTTTTTCCAGATTCATCCTGAAAACCTGAAAAACAACGAAACCTGGGTTAGTAGGTATTTCCTTGCACATTAAGATCAGTATTCGAAGCTGTGACATACAATCTCCATTTAACTTCAGCTTCCAGTTTTTTGGATTGCAGATTGCCCTGAGGGGGGATAATGTTCCCTCCAGCTTCCAAGACCAGCTGTGGAAGATGCATTTGTCCCCTTCTCCCAAGGGACAGGACATCTGCACACGCAGGTGGAGATGGGTGCAGCCTTACAGGACTGGACAATACCCAGCAGAAGCGGCCGAAGTTAACAGCAGAGGGCAAAACCACAGATATTTAAAAGTCCTATTGATGACACATCTGCCTCACACAGCTGCAAACATCACCGAGGGGCTGAGATGAACAAAGGCCACGCTGGGCCACCCACAGGAGCCCAGCAGGGATGGGAATGTTGCAGTGCTGGGATTCCCTCCCTGGGAATGCCATTATCCACACGGATGGAACAGGCCCAAACCACTCCACTAGAATCAATGCCACAGAAAATACACACTTAATTACTACTCTTTCAAGCTGTTTCAATATCAGCACCATTTATTAAATATAATTTTACTGCCTACAAAAGAGATCCATCATCTGAACTGCACATAAAGGAAGCTTTATATTCCCTTGCATCTTTGCTGATACACTTAACACTGTCCAGTGATAAGCCTTTTTATGGCATTTTGTTAAAAATGGAAATAATTTCAGACTAAACCCCTGTCTCTGATGCAAATGCACCCATTGATACAGTCCTGTGCTTTGCACAACCATCAAATACACTTTTCTGAGTCCAAGTCACGTCCATCTTTCATCACACTTCTTGTCAAGCAGAAAATGCTACAGCATGAAGAAACTACTCAGAGATATCAAACTCCAGGGGCAAGTGATAAAGGGTTAAATGAGCCCCTGCTGGAGAAGTCTATCCAGCTAAAACATTGAGCTGAAGCCTGGTTTGTCTGAAGTCACTGCTCCTTTACAACTCATTTGCATAACTGTGCCTTGGAGAGTTACACACAAAAGCAAGTTCTGTCTTGTTTGTGCCAGAGCAGCTCTCCAGTCGCTGGGAACAGAAAGTTCTGCAGTCTTCATACAGCGAGAAAAATCAGAACTCTGCTCTGAGCCCCTCTGCTGAGCAGGGAGGTGTCAGCACACACCCACACTCCTGCTCAGTGTCTCACATCAAATTCCAAACACCAGCATCTTTCCCCAGGCTCTCCTGGCCCATCCTGGCCCAAGGGAACACCAGGACAAGTGACCACGAGTGGCTGCCCCAAACCCGAGCTGAAGTGGCCAGCACAGGTCTGCCAGCATCACACCTCTGCTCCCTGCTGCAGACCCAGCCACGAGGAATGCCCACCAGGAAAATCCATGAGTGGAACGTTCAGGAAACCTGTTCATATTGTCATTATGTCCAAAAACCCTGCTCATATTTGTCATTATGTCCAAAAACCCTGCTCAAGACTTGACACAAAGGCACAATTTAGGAAACTCAGTGTATTATTGTGGGCCAGGGCAGCGCTGGTCACTCCTCAGCACTGGTCACTCCTGGGCAGCCAAGGGACCCCGACAGAGATGTGCAGGGTGGGAGCCTGAGCACCTCCCTCAGCTGAGGTCCTGGCACCACGGGGCACCTCAGACCATGTGGAAGGAGTGGGATTTACAACTCGGGTATCTCAGAAACAAGAGAGGGGAACAGAAGCAGCAAAGAAACGCTAAACCATAAAGATGTAGCCACAGAGAGTGAGAAAACCATAGCCTGGTTCTAGTCTTTGATGTTGACCATCTTTGTGTTGGTGCTCATGCCCAAGCTGCAGCTTTCCTGGGCAGCCTTTAGATGTGGAATATCCAAACACCTGCTGAGGAGACGCACAGCTTGATTTCCAAACCATCTCAGTCCTTGCTCAGACTAAATTCACAGGTTCTAGGACTGAATCAATACCAATGGGAAACAACTTTTATTGCCAGACACTCACCAGGTTACAGCAGTGTTGGGGCTCTATAAATGAGAACGAAAAAGGGGAAGCCTCCTTGGAGAGCTCAGAACAAAGTGGATAATTTATTTGTTACCGCAGGACAGTCAGTGTTGAACAGGGACTTTCAACATGACTGCACCCATGCTCTTCCCTTAAAAAGAGATGATGTGGAAACGTGCAGCTGCATCTCCCCAGGAGCCACCAGACAGCTCAGTCTCACAGCAAGGACAGCTACCAGCTGCAGTTTGGGGTTCTAAAGCTGTTAGTCAGGGCAGCAATAATTTCTACTCTGTATTCTAACTACTCCCATTGTGGCTTGTACTTGCCAGTGCTATAGGAATAAGCCATGCTATTCTTACCATGCCTCTGCAGTCTTTAATGTGCCTAATAACATAAACAAGTCCTAAATATACAGGGAAAACACTTCAGAGAAATAAAGAGCAGGAGCCAGTCTGCAGAGCAAACTGTGCAAAGCTGCGTTCAAGGCACACACCTCTGTGCTCTCCCTCATCCCACTTTTCACCAAAGGATCATGCCAGCACTATAAATTACCCAGATTTCCCCCTTGCAAACAGTCCCATTCTACCAAAGGGATCTGGGCCCTTCAGCTGGGAACCTGACCCTCCATTCCCAAACCTTTAACCAAGAGAGTTTCCCAGCACCAGCAACAAGAGCCAGCGATTCCCAGGGCACATCGCCCCTCTGCTTCCAGGGAAACACACTGGGTGCACTCACACAGATCACAAACCACAAAGACCTTGTTGTTTAGTCTGATGATATAAATATTTTCCCTGAGGCTGAGATACACCACCATTTTTGGACAATAAGCCCGAGTTTAGAGCATAAACAAAGATAATCACTTTCTGCTTGCCTAAAGGTGAGCTTCCTCTCAGCTCTGGACCACTGCAGTCTCCTCCACAGACCCACACCCATCCTCCAAGGAGACAAAACTTTTCTAAGAAGGCTATTTCCCAGTATCTAACTGGAAATAACCATCAAGAGCAGTTTAAGTGTACACAGAACCACGCGAGCCAACAGACCAGGGGGAGTTATCTTTGGCATGTGCCACTTGAGGAACACAGGAGATAAGCTGGCAGCCCGCGGCAGCTCCTCCTCACCCTCAATCGCAGTGCCAGAGGAGGAAACCGTGCCCAGGTTACATTTCACTGCTCTCACACACAGGGCACAAACTGCAGGAATGTTTCCAGCACAGGAGAACCTCACCCAGCACTGCAGCACGGGGCAGGAGCCACAGGGAGCTGAATGCACAGCCCCAGGCACGGCGAGGGCACCTCAAGTGGGAGCTTCAAAATTCTCTGCGGGCTCTTGGCTCAAAACTCTTCTGCTTTTTAAAAACATATCATGAAGAACAAAGCTTGTTATTCGTTCCTCCTCTGAAAGAGGGTATTTCCTAAACCTACACCGATGCAACAATGCCACAAAGGCAATAATCCTGAATCAGCTTCGTTTTCTTTCCTGTGTTCCTGAAGAGGAACTGATATTTTCCAGTCGTGTAATCACATTCACGGGAGAACCCAAATGACCAGTTTGAGAAGTCCTGATAGACAAGTTCCCCAAACTGCTTCTGCGTGTATCGGGTGGTGTTTGAGTTGTTCCAGTAATTACACGTTTATGTAATGAAAAAAAGCAAAATAGATGTAACAATCGTGTATCCACAATGCTACCTGGCATTGCATCAGAACTGTGGAGAACTAGGTTCAAATAAGAAATGCTTCTATTTCCTTCATCTTTGTACCTCAGCCCTAAAGGAGAAAGGACCTTACCCACAAAAAACAACAACAACGAAATCTTCACCCTGTTAGTTTTTGAAGCAATGCTCAGTAGGAATTAAATCAGCCTAATTCTGAGCGTGGATTTTGTGCGGGTCCTGGAAGCCCTTGTGCAGCCACTGGAGCAGAGAGAGCACCGAGCCCACGGCGGCCGCTGTGACCTTCACCCCTCCCGCCGAGCCGAGCCGGGCCGGGCCGGGCCGGGCCAGAGCGGGTCAGCCCGGGACAGCGGCTCGGCACGGCCGGAGCAGCGGGGACCGGCACCGGGGGGACCGGTACCAGGGAAACCGGCACCGGCAGGACCGGTACCACCGGGACCAGTACCAGGGAAACCGGCACCGGCAGGACCGGTACCACCGGGACCAGTACTAGGGGGACCGGTACCACTGCGATTGGCACCGGGAGGGACCGGCACCGGCAGGACCAGCACCGGGCGGGACCGGTACCAGCGGGATTGGCACCAACGGGACCGGCACCGGCAGGACCGGCCCCGCGAACGGGCGGCAGGGGCTCGGTGGCTCCCGCGCTGCACCGCCGGGTACGGCCGCGGCGAACAAAGGGAAACGCCGCACCGGGGCCCGCGGGGAAGGCAGGCGGGCGCGGGGAGCAATGACCGGCTCCGTCGCCTCTCGGTGCACCGGGCCCGGCCGGACCGGACAGCGACACCCAGATCCCGGTAACGCCCCCCCGGCCTCCGCGCCCCCCGATCTCCCCGTTCGCCCCCCGGTGCCGCCCCCTCCCGCCCCGCCGCCTGCGGCCGCCTTAGTCCCGACTGCAGCCGCCCCCGCCCGCAGCGGAGCTCGGCCCCGCCGCCGCCCCTCTCAGCGCCCGCGGGCCGGGCCGCCCCGCACCTGCCTCTGCCCACCCGCGGGGGCAGCGCCGCACCAAGACAGGCCGGGGCCGGCCCGAGCCGAGCCGAGAGCGGGACCCGCGCCCGCCCCAGCGCACCGACCTGCCCGGCCCCGCGCCGCCGCCGCCGCTCCGCTCCCCATCGGCCGCCCGCCCCGCCCCGCCCCGGCCGCTGACCGATGGCGCGCCCGCCAATCAGCGCCGCCGCCGCCGCTGCCGCGGGCCAATCCGCCGCGGGGAGGGCGGGGAGGGGGCGGGCACAGCCAATGAAGGGGCGCGGGGGGCGTGGCCTCGGGTGAAAATCCCTTTTGTTCGCGGCAGAGCGAGCGGGCGGCTGTGATTGGCGCGTCACTTCCGGCGGGGCGGGGCCGAGGCTCCGCCCGGGACAGCGCCCCCGGCCCGTGGGTGTGTCCGGGCGGGCCCGGTTCCGCTCATCGTCCCGCCTCCGGTCTCGGTCCCCGTGCCGAGCCCGAGCCCGGTCCCGGTCCTTGTCCCGGACCCGGTCCTAGCGGCGGGAAGGGCTGTGGCAGCCCAGGGCAGGGACAGGGGCCGTGCCTCCGCCCGGCTCAGGGCGGGCTGGAGGAGGCTCGGGCAGGTGAATGCCCATGGTGGCCGTGGCAGAGCGGTACCCCCACGGAGCTCTGAGCCCTGTCCCCCCGTGACGCCGGGACAGTCCCCCTCCTCTCTCCTGACACCTCCAGGTCCCGCTGCCCTGTGGCACCTGAACTCCCGGCACCGATGGTTTGCCCAAGGGTGTTCCTTCACGGGATCTGTTTTCTTTGTGCCGCAGCCGTGTACGAGCGCTGACTCACCTGGCAGTGACTCACCTGGGCAGGCCCTGGGCGTGGGCACAGCCCTCACTGCCGGGCACAGCTTCCCCCTGATGAGTTTTCACAGGAGCCGCTTGTGAACTCTTCTGGGCGGAGGTGCTGTGGAAAAATCAGCGTTGCGATTTATTGACGGTCTGTCAGCGGAGCAAAGAGCCCCGAGCACGCTGGGGACGGCTGCTGGAGGGAACGCTGCCCCCGGACGCCTCAGCCGGGGCCACCGGCGCTGTGGAGGGCAGCAGGATTCTGCTTCCCCAGCGCTGTGCCGAGCGGGCGGGACAGCGGAATGGGAACGAGCCCTTTCTGTGGGGAGCACGGCCACTCGTCCTGCCTCCGGGAGCCCCAGGAGATCGGCTTGGCATTGCTAACACGCTGATTCCAGAGAGCTGAAAACATCCTGAACGGCTTTCCTCACTATTGGGAGCGCCTTAAGCTGCACCAGAGGAGGTTTAGTTTGAACATTAGGAAGAAATTCTTCGCAGAAAGGGTGATTATCCCCTGGAACGGGCTGCCCAGGGTGGCCACTGTCCCTGGGGGTGTGTAAGGACAGACTGGACGTGGCACTCAGTGCTCCGCTCTGGGTCACAGTGTCCGGTCACAGGCTGCACTCGATGGGCTCAGAGGCCTTTTCCAGCCCAACTCATTTTGTGATCCCATGTGTGTGACCGCGGGGCAGCGCCGGGATCGCACAGAGCTCAGCACAGGGCCTGTGACATGAAACCAGCGGTGTCTGCATCCACTGCAAAACGGCGTCACATGGTGACACAGTGACACGGCGTCATTTTACACAACGCCGATGCCACCTCTAACCATCACAGTCTCCTGTCTGGTGCGTTCAGAGGACGGCTTTGTCTAGACAGGGTTGTCTGAGTGTTATTTCCCAGCCTTGATAAGTACTGGAAGTTTTGCAGCGCCTCTGGTCATGAAGACTCAGAGCCTGCAAGGGAAAACACCTCCTGGATTGCCTCTCCTGAGCTGTGCCAGGCTGGCGGTGCCCCTGTGGCACTGCCAAACAGCTGGTGTATAAAGACATCTGAACGTGATTACCTGTGCTTCTCCTGTCTCTCTGCTGTTCACCCGTTGTCTCTTCTTTAATCCTTGAAATAAAATTTTAGGGGAG
The DNA here is from genome assembly GCF_009819655.1 of Sylvia atricapilla. Taxonomy (NCBI): domain Eukaryota; kingdom Metazoa; phylum Chordata; class Aves; order Passeriformes; family Sylviidae; genus Sylvia; species Sylvia atricapilla. The sequence continues at coordinate 332,099 of NC_089164.1, forward strand.
ACATCCTTTAATGACACACATGAAAAATGGTGGCAGCTCATATCACAGGCCTGTCTTTCCTTCCTACACACTGTTTTCACCCGCCTAGGACCCGGGGGTGAAGCCCTTGGCGGAGCAGTCCGGGCTGGAGAGGGCTGAGAGGGGGATGCTCCAGGAGGAGGTGGCTGCTGGCTGCAGGAGCTCTGAGCTCACACTGTCTGCGCTGGGGAAAAGGGGAAGGGGGCTCGTGGAGTGCCACAAATTAAGGAAGTTGGGAGAAAAAAAGGCTGACTTAACTCACCACATCCTCTGAGAGCAGGTGCAGCCTGCCACGGGAGTCTGCAAGCTGGCACAGCATCTCATCTTCCTGGAAAAATGGGCTTTAGGGTGAAAAGGGCCTAGGGACAGAGATCCACACTGAGTGGTGATGGGCAGTGAGGGAGTCATCGCTGCAGTGAGTATCTGGTCCCAGAGCATTCCCATTCCCAGAGAATTCCCATTCCCACAACATTCCCAGACCATTCCCATTCCCAGACCATTCCCAGACCATTCCCATTCCCAGACCATTCCCATCCCCAGAGCATTCCCATTCCCAGGACACACGGATGTCCCCACCACCCCTCACCTGTGGGCTGTTCGGGCTCCGTGGCTGTGTGCAGTCCCAGGTGTGCCCGCCTGTGCCTCCGGCCGCGCCTTCCCCGCGCTCCGCTGCCCCGTTCCCGCTCCCCCGAGCCCTGGTCCCCCGTACCGCTCCCCGGTGCCCGTACCGGTGCCGTACCTGTACCGGTGCCCGTACCTCTCCCCGGTGCCCATACCGGTGCCCGTGCCCGTACCGGTGCCGTGCCCGTGCCGTGCCGGTGCCCGTACCTCTCCCCGGTGCCCGTACCGGTGCCGTGCCGGTGCCCGTACCGGTGCCGTACCAGTGCCCGTACCGCTCCCCGGTGCCGTGCCGGTGCCGTACCGGTGCCGTACCAGTGCCCGTACTGCTCCCGGTGCCCCGTACCAGTGCCGTACCGGTGCCCGTACCTCTCCCCGGTGCCCGTACCTCTCCCCGTGCCCGTACCGGTGCCGTGCCGGTGCCGTGCCGGTGCCGTATCCGTACCGGCGCCGGTGGCGGGGCTGCCGCGCCCCCGCGTGTCCGCCGCGCTCCGGCTCAGGCTCAGCTCCGCTGTCCGGGGCCGGCGGCGCTGGAGCTGTTTCTCCGAGTCCCACCAGACGCGCCTCGGCCGTTCCCATCGCGGCGAGGAGCGGCTGTTCCCTCGTGTTCCCTCGTGTTTCCCGGCCGCCCCGGCGGGATCTGCCCGCTGGTCACTCCTGCCGCAAACATTCCTGGTGCTGCCCAGACCCGCTGGAAACAGGAGAAAGGAGAGCTTTGTGCGGGAAGAGCTTCGCGTGAGGCTGATGGACCAGTGATGAATTGAGCCTGGAGAGGTCATGGATACATGAATTACATCAGGGAACATCTGGCACCAAAAGCTGCTCTGTTCTGGGGCTCGGTGAGGACACTTGATGAACCCAGAGCAAACATCTGAAGGCACTGAGAGTCCTAAACCTCCCAGGTGGTCTCAGGGGTGGCAAATAAACAACTGCAGCCTTGAAAATTAATCAATTGAGAGAGAGAAAAAAAAAAGTTTCATAGCTGAGTCCATGCAAAAAAAAAATTAAAAGATAAAGAATATATTCAGTTGCCCACTGGTCTGCATTGAGGAGGCAATAAATTATCTGCACAGGAGAAGGAAGAGGCTTTCCAGGTCTGGAAGACATCTCTCTCCAGGCTCTTTGGTTGCTTTATACTTTTCAGTTTTTGACATGCAGCAGAGGCCCTGGCACTGGTGCCCAGAGAGGCTGTGGCTGTCCCTGGGTCCCTGCAAGTGTCCAAGGCCAGGCTGGACGGCGCTTGGAGCAGCCTGGGAGGTGGAAAATGTCCCTGCCCATGGCAGCAGGTAAAAAATGATGAGCTTTGAGGTCCCTTCCAACCCAGGCCATTCTGTGACTCTGTGATTGCACGTGTGTCACGCAGGCAGAAAAATCGGGAACCCTGAGAGTCTGTGCAGGGTAGATTTCTGCTGGGAGGAACCAAGGGGCGTGCCAAGGACAGGACAGGCCCAGGTGGCTCCAGTACCCACACACAGGTGAGGACAGGCCCAGGGGTGTCCAATACCCACACACAGGTGAGGACAGGCCCAGGGGTGTCCAATGCCCACACACAGGTGAGGATAGACCCAGGGGTGTCCAGCACACAGGTGAGGACAGGTCCAGGAGTGTGCAGGAGGTTCTGGTTCCCCGTGTCTGTGACCTGACCCGTGACACCAGTCCCAGCTAAGGGCAAGGGGCTCCTGCGGGCTGCAGGTCCCCTGGGCTGAGGGCAGGGGGGTCTCTGGGTCTCTTTGGGATCTTTGAGAAGCCAAAGGGGGAACTGGGCAGGCTCCTGTCCTGTTGCTGAGGATCAGCCACCAAAAAAATCTGAGGAGGGAACAAAGTGGTAACAGAGAGAGTTCTCCTGGAGCACCACAGGCAAGAGGGATAAACCACAACAAAAACAATTAGGAAGAAGCACATCTGTCATGTTCTTGATGCTGTCGGAATGAGAATCCATCTGGGAAAAGAGCCAGCCCTGCCTCCCTGGGAATTATGTATTTTTTCTTTTTAAATATTGTATGACATCCATCTCTAGAGCTGTGTGTTGTTTGTGCTGGCATGTGGGTGTGTATTTCTGAAGGCTCCCCATATTAACACAAGATCTATAGTCTCATTTTAGAAAATTTGCGGCCATAAAAATATATTCTGGATTTGACTGAGTGTTTTTTCCTTCCCTCCTGAAACTCTGGAGCTGCGTAAAATAGCTTCATAAAACTTGTAGGGCTTTTTAAAGTAGAAGTTACTGCCTTGCCTTGCTTTTCAAAATGCACTCTTGATTTTAAGTGTTGGGATATTGTTTGCTTTTAAAGTAGTGAATGGTGAAAAGATGCTCTAAATTCCTTTTTTATTTTGTTGCTTACTGAGAAAAATCCAATTATACCAAAGGGAAATGGGAATAAAGCATTCCATAGAAATATATGGTATATAAGAAAAAAAAGGCTTCAGTCTTCCAAAATGAACGTGCAAAAAAGGGTGGACTTCTTTCAGCATTACTCCTTGATTAAATGTCCTGTCCTGGGCACAGAGTGGTACCCAAACGAGTGTGAGCCCTTCCTCAGCACCAAAAAGCCCCTGCACTGGTGTTGGTTGCTCAGGGGGTGCTGGATCCTGGTCCCTGGTGGTCTCTGGCTGCTGACTGCCAGCCCAGAGGGCTGCAGGGCTGAAGCTGAGGGACAGCACAATGCCACTGCAGGCTCCACTCAGGGGCTCCTGCAGCTGCTCCAGCCCTGCTCCAGCTCTGTTCCCAACTCTGCTCCAACTCTCCTCCAGCCCTACTCCAGCCCTGCTCCAGCCCTGCTCCAACTCTCCTCCAGCTCTGCTCCAGCCCTGCTCCAGCCCTGCTCCAGCCCTGCTCCAGCTCTGCCCCAACTCTGCTCCAGCCCTGCTCCAGCTCTGTTCCCAACTCTGCTCCAGCCCTACTCCAGCGCTGCTCCAGCCCTGCTCCAACTCTGCTCCAGCCCTACTCCAGCTCTGCTCCAGCCCTGCTCCAGCCCTGCTCCAACTCTGCTCCAGCCCTGCTCCAGCTCTGCTCCAGCTCTGCCCCCCGAGCAGAAAGGGCCCTGGGCTCAGCAGGAAAGGGACCCTCACCTCTCCATGCCAGCCTGGGGCTCCCTACATCCCTCTCCTTCCAGTGCCTTTGTGAAGTGCTGGAGTGGGAGCATTCCAGAAGCCAAGAAGCAGCTCCAGTTCAAAGGATTGGGGAAAACCCTTTTTCCAATCAGGCAATTTGTAATTTCAATTGCCAAGTGTTTCCCTTCCATTCCTTGGCACTCCAGCACCGTCTGAATTGGCTTTCTCAGCATTTCAGGAAAGCTTGTGTTACATTATGTAAGATTTAACAGCCATCACTTCTCCAAAAGTAATACAGAAAAGTGTTTTTTTATGACACGAGGGAGATTTCTCATTTGGGAAGCTGATTCTTTGTTATTTTCAAATGACTGCTTTGGTGCAACTTCAATCTAATAACTAATTTTATCTATGTGAATACTTGAAGAAATTTTGTTGATATTTTGATAAATGGAAGTGCCTGCTGAGAGGAAATTAAACTTGCCTTTTTATCTTTATATGTACATATCATACACATTGATGTGTCGTAGTTAGATGTAAGGACCCCTGGGGGCGCCGCCTGCATTCAGAGAAGCACAGGATGGGTAAGGCTGGACATGACCATGGTGGGATCACCTGGTGACATTCTGGAGCTGAGCAAACTGGTCACCAAACCTCCAGTGAGGGCTGGTTAGTCCTAGCTTTGCTCTGCGCGTGAAGCTGCCAGATAATTCCTCACCCAGTCCTGCCACAGACCCAGCCCAGGAACCATCCCAGGCTTTCTGATCTCTCCAGGTGATTTTCTGTTCTCTCCATGACCGTTAATTCCTCCTCTGGCCTTTCTCGAGGACAGAATGGCCCTTTGCTGGCCCCCCATGGATCCCACAGCCTTTGCTTCCCAGCACATGGCACTGGTTTCCCTGGGCAGGGAGCTTCTGGCCGCTCCTGAAATATTCATTACAGGCAGTGGGAAGAGATGCTGCTGAAAATCTGTAACCCCGGGAGTCTCAGAGTGATTCCTGTTTTTCCAGGGAACATGACAGTGCTAACACAGCGCTGAGAGGAGCAGGAGTCACCCAGAGCATGGGCCCTGCTTGGATAATTCCTGAGCTGGCAGAGGGGGAATGAAAGATAAGAAGGAAGAAGATGTGAAAGCAACATTTTAAAGGCCATGGGCAATGAGGCAAGTCAGGAGGAATAATAAGAGCCCTGTCTGCATTAGGACTTGACTTACAAATAACTTGTGGAAGGTGGCTCTGAGATCAGTGTGATTTCATACCCGATTAAACCGTGCTGCAGTCCTGGAGGCAGCTTATAAACATGATTTCTGCTCTGTGCTGCTCACAGTCATGATACTCCAACCACATTCACTAATTATGTGTCCTCTGCTGAAGTGCACTCTCAGCATCCCCAGGCTGGGCAGCGGGGAGGGATTTCCCTGACTTTGGGCCTCCAAAATTCCACGTACTCAGCAAGAGGAGAGGCTGTTGGGGATGGGGGTGCTCAATAAACCCCAAAAGCTCCCGCAAGGACCCAGGTGCCCGTGTGGGGAGACCCAGGGCACAGAGGAACTGGCCTGATGCTATTCGTGCACGTCAGGCGTGCTCACATTGAGCAGATTACTTCAGAATTTGCATTCAGGCAACGGGAGCTGAAACAGCAACCATAAACTCGATCAGGCTCATGGACAGGGTGATATACATAATTTCCTATTTGCGTGGGGCTCCTGGTTTATTTTGCCACCCTTTGGATGATCAAACCCACCTACTTCCAGATGAAACGTATTTCAAGTTTAGAGGATTAACCTGCCTGCAAGAAGTGAGGATGTTAACAGCTCCTTATGTCCAAAACACAATTCCGGGGTCCCTGAACGCCAGGAAAATCAGCTCCTCCATCCCTCAGGGAACGACATCCCTGCCAGGGGCTAGAGAAATGTCGCATGTCCAGGACTCCCTTTTCTCCCCCTCTTTTATTTTTTCTTATTATATTATATTTTACTTCCAAAGGGCTGATGTAGGTCACAGAGAGCTCCTGTGTGCCCCCGCAGGGTCCCCGGGTTCGGTGTCCGGGGCTCTCGGTTCGGTGTCCGGGGCTCTGGTTCAGTGTCAGACTCTGGGTTCGGTGTCAGACTCTCGGTTCGGTGTCAGACTCCCAGTTCGGTGTCTGGGGCTCCTGTTCAGTTTCAGACTCCCGGTTCGGTGTCAGACTCCCGGTTCGGTGTCAGACTCTGGGTTCGGTGTCAGACTCTGGGTTCGGTGTCAGACTCCCGGTTCGGTGTCAGACTCTGGGTTCGGTGTCCGGGCCGCCGGCCCCCACACGGGAGCAGCATTGCTCCTCCTGCCCGGAGCTGCGCTGCCGCCGGGGGCCGGGGGCCCGCACGGCCGGGGGACAAGGGCTCTGTGTGTGACAGCAGTGAGCAGGGGACACAGCCCTGCCCTGGCCGTGCCCGGCCCGGCCCTCGCGGGGCGGAGGAGCCCGCATCGCTCTGCTGAGAGAAACAGGAGCTACAAACAGGAGCTACTAACAGGAGCTACAAACAGGAGCTACAAACAGGAGCCCGGGTCCGGCGGCAGCACAGCTCCGCCAGCCAGCCTCGGAGGGGTTCCTCGCATCTGGTGCCTGGCAGAGACCCAAAGTGTTTTTCTGGTACAAGGAGCTTTTTTTCATGCATCACCAAAGAACAGAGCTGCTATTTTTAGCTCTAATAAGCATATTTAATTTCCTACTGCCTCATTTCTACGGTTTTGTGCAAGTAGCGTTTCTGAGCGTGGCCCTGGGGAGGAGGCGAGGATCCTGTCTGCATCCCCTGAGGGTCCAAACTTCTGCTGCTCCCCTCAGCACCGTCACACCCTGGGGTTCAGTGGCGAACAATGTTCTGGGGCCGCCCCAGATGTGACCCCGAGGCTCCCACCTCCCCTGGGGACTGGGGGGGTCCTCTGGGCAGGGACCCCTCACACCCACGCCCGGTGCCCCAAAGGGCTCCCATCACACAAAAGATTAACCAACACCACCTCAGAGGTGGCTCATTGGCATCCCGAAGTGGCCACACTGCGCCATGACTCCCAAATGCCCCTGTCCCAGCTCACCCAGGTGCTTCCATCAGCACCTCCTTCTATGGAGGGAGACCCAAAAATCCACTTTTCATGTGTCCCTGATTTAGGTTACGAGGGGAGGGGATGCAAATGCTGTGCCGTGTTATGTGAGGAGTAAAATAAAATGACTCTCCGCCAGGTCCGGGCTGCAAACACACCCCTAAGAACGGCACAAATAAAGAGCAGGGGCTGCTCGTACCCCGGTCCGTGTCCCCTGCCGATCAAAGCAGCTCATCAGGCCGGTGAGAAATCACCTCTCCGGCTACCCGGGCCAGAGCCTTGAGGAATGACTTGCCGATGCCAAGTGATTATCATGATGTCTTGCAAGTGAAGCAGAAACAACCAAGTAAATGGGTTTAAAGCAGTTCAGCGGGGCTGAGTTTTCCTGGAGTTCGGTGCCATTCCAATGCTCTATCAGCCCCAGCCTGTGTTTATGAGATTTTCCTGTTGGCTTTTAGCAGCTGCCCCTCCTCTGCTCACTGGCCCTGCCCTCACCCCGGGGAGCTTCTGCCCGTGAGGCTGCAGAGCCCTGGAGCAGCTGCTGGAGACAGCCGCAGTGTCCCTCTCTGGGTCCTCCCAACCCCGCCTGGGTGTGTTCCTGTGTCTGGAGTGTCCCTCTCTGGGTCCTCCCAACCCCGCCTGGGTGTGTTCCTGTGTCCAGGTGACCCTGCCTGGGCAGGATGGGCTGGAGCAGGCCCAGAGGTCCCTTCCAAACCTCTCCTGGGACTCTGCAGCCCACCCAGCACTGTCATTTTCCCCACAGTGGCCCCGTCCCCCTCCCCTCTTGGCCGCAGCTGGACACTGTCCCCGACCCCCAGACACCTCTGCCACCCCTCTGGGGACAAACCCAGCTCCTGCAGGCTGAGAACTCCAAGTGTTCTGTGGATTTCCACCTGGCAGGGTTTAAATGTTTGCTGCAGACATAAGCCTTGTCACGGCTGATTTTATTTATCGTCGTGTAAGTGCATTTCCAAATAAAACAGAAAGTGAACAAATAAACTGGGCGAGAGCCATAAACCCTGCGCCTGCTCATTCACTTGAAGAAAAGCCTGCTTCAGCTAATTAACCTGTGCAAGCCTTGTGCTGTTCATAAACAACCCCGGAATTAATAGTGGGTTTCTTCTTTTTCAAACAGCCAGCATATGCCAGTAAATCTTTATTGGGCAGCAAAACAGAAAAAGCTCCCCTTTCCAGGGTAGGTACTGCAACAGCAGTGAGAGGCTGGGTTGTTAAATGACAGTAAAATATCAGAACAAGTTTCTTTCCTGCTCTTGCTGCCTGCACTGAGCACATCTGGGGTGTGCTGGGTGTGAGGAAGCTGCGGCCTCCCCAGCACTGGGGGATTACAGAAACAAGCACCAAAACACAGTTTTCTGCACCAAATCTCGCAGATCCAGTGGGAGGATGGATTACAGAGCACAGCAGCCTGAGAGGCTGGGAGGAGCAGAGCCTGTGGAATGAGGAAATAAAGCTGTGGAGCTGTGGGGGTGGGGAGGATGCTCACGAGAGGTGCAATTCTAGGAAAACAAACAGTGGGGAAGGTTGGCAGGGATGTGGTGGGACAGGGATGTCCTGGGACAGGGATGTGGTGGGACAGGGATGTGATGGGACAGGGATGTGGTGGGACAGGGATGTGGTGGGACAGGGAAACCTGGGATAGGGATGTGGTGGGACAGGGATGTGGTGGGACAGGGATGTGATGGGGACAGGGATGTGGTGGGACAGGGATGTGGTGGGACAGGGAAACCTGGGATAGGGATGTGGTGGGATAGGGATGTGGTGGGACAGGGATGTGGTGGGACAGGGATGTGGTGGGGACAGGGATGTTCTGCCCTGCACAGGGTGAACAGAAAATGTCTGAGGTTTTGCTTTCAGCCCAGCCCTGGCTGTTCATTGGTAACACACACGGAATGGGAGACTGGGGAAAATAGACAGGGGGCAGAAATACAAATCAAGGAGTAACATTTCTGAAGGAGAAATTATAAATTGCAATTTAATAACATAATCACTTTGACACTCTCAAGCAAGCTAATTTCTTCCCTTGCCTCATTTCACCCACTTGGCAAGATGAATCTTGATGAATAATGTCCTATGAATATTTAATTTTTTGATCAATTTGAATTTTTTTTCTCCTATCTCTACCTGCTGGAAAAATCAGTTCTCTCCTCTTCTCCTCTCACAAACATACAGAGAACAACAGCTTCTTCAATTTCCATCCTCCCCTGTTTTCATCCTTTTTCCCTGCCTTTTGGAAGGTTTTTTTGCCAAGCAGTGATCATTGCCATCACCCCTTGCCCATCCTCTGCCAGGAAGAAAACTGGGGCCAACCAGAGAATTTCCTCAAACCAGGAAAATTTTGCAGACAGGCAAGAAAATTATAATCTCAAATGGTTTTAAAGGAATTGGAATATAATACAATTGTTTGTGCAGGAATGTGGTGACCGAGGAAAGGGGAATAATGATCTGGCTGTTAATTAACACTGGCAGCAGCTCCTGCTCCTTTATCAGCTCAGATAAGGGTGGGGTCCTCTGCCAGTGCAGGTTCAGAACTGGCTGGATGTCCCTGCCGGGGCTCACCTGAGAACAGCAACCAACCACCTCTTGGAGCAGGAGGGAAGGATAAATGCTCCACCTCAAGCCCTGCCTACTTTATTTGCTGTTTTTCTTTGTTCATCCCAACGGTTCAATCCATTCCTGCCTAAATTTGCCAAATTAGGAGAGTGTTTTCCAAGTTAACGCTGATTTCAAGGCAGAAATCAATGCCCTCGACTCGACAGCACAATCCATCCCCACCTGCTGCAGGGACCCCCAGACTGTGCTGAGGCCGGGAGGAATACAGAACAGACTTCAGCCTGAACTCCGCTGCCCCGGGGCCAGGGCAGAGCCCCTGAAGCAGCAGCCGGAGCTGCCGGAGCCCCGGCTCCGCCTCCAGCCGCCTGTGCCCGAGCGCCAGCGCTGCCCCCAAAGCCCTGGATCCAGATGCGCTGGAGCCAGCGGCAGGCTGCTGTTTGTTAGAACTGGCAGTCACATCACCGGGGATCCAGCCGAAACGCCTCGGGGCTGTCAGGGAGGAGAGGGGAGCCCGGACACTGCGGCCGGAGGTTTGTGAGCGCCGGGATGTCCCCGGGCTCTGCGCTGCTGGGCCCCGCTCCTGCCTTGACCATGTCCCTTTGCCCTCGGTCTCCCCCTTTCCCCCGGGCACTGGCGTTTCCAGAGCCTGTCCCCGCTCCGGGGCTGAGGCGGTCTGCGCTCGGGGCTGCGGCAGGGCAGGGGCAGAACCGCCCGGAAGGAGCTGCTCAGCCACATCAGCTCCTGCTGCTGCCAGCGCAGGGCCCTGATCTGCCAGCACACGGAAATGAATGCAGTCAAACGTGTTTTAAAGCAGTTGTGACACAGCGCAGTCTGAGGCTGTGGTCACGTCTGATCAGTGTGTGTTTGGGATGGAGCAGGGTGACACAGCCCTGGTGGCTCCGGCCAGCCCACACCTGGGCTCTGCTCCTGTCCCCGGGAGCACGGAACTCCACGGGCTGGGCTGGTTGTCAGTATTCCCACACTTCCCAGGCACGGAGGCCGCCAGAGTGAGTCTGAACTCACTACAGACCTTGTTTGCAATAAAACTGCTCTGAAAGGCTCCAGCCCCCAGCCCTGAACCCTGACAGCCACCCTCTGGGTGATGATGGTTTCTCTACGCCGGGAACAGTCAGAACCACACTAAACGCCTTCAGGAGCTCTGTGATACGCCGGAGAGCAGAACCCTCGAACATCTGGGATGTACAGCGGAGACAGGAGCGCTGGGCCAGGGAGGAGCCCGGGAGGAAACGAGGGCAGAGGGATGTGGGAACGGTGATGACGGAACGAAAACCAGGAGAAGGAGATGTCTGCGGGAGGAAGGGCGAGGTTTGGCTCACAGCACAGGGAGACAAACTGCTCCTGCTGGAAACCAAGGCAGCAGCACCCAGCTCTGCACAGGGCGTTTGCCCTTTCCCCTGCCCTCATCATGTTGCCATTTGCTCTCCTGAAAGGGAACACGGACGCCTGGAAAGGTCACCCCTCCCTCTGGCATTTCCCGAGCACAGGGCACGGACTGCGAGCTGAAGTTCACAGCCAAGCTGCAGAATTAATACTGCCCCACACTCGGGAGTTTGTGCATCCGATGGATGGAAGGAGTCAGGGATGGGATTGAAAACAAGCCCACTGGGCCAAGAAAGCCTCTGACAAAACTGCCAGACAGACCAAACCTGCTGTCCGTGAGTGCAGCTGCCGGGCAGCAATCCCGGGTGAGCCGATGGATTCTCAATTATGAATAATTAAGTGATCTGGCACATGAAATAGGGGATTTTATATCTCCATATATCCCTTGAGTCTCAGGGCTCCCTTGTTAGTGGGCTGGAGCCTTCCTGGCTGCCTCCTCCCCTCTCTCAGCATTGATGCAAAGCCCTCCTCTGCCCTCGGCCTCCCATCAAAACCAGCTGCCAGCTTCCCCTTCTTCTCACAGAATCTTCTCAATTCTCCCCACAGATCCAGCCTCTGAGCCCTGTCCCTCTGCCCCTCAACACCTTTCTCCAAAGCTGACGTGAAGTTAATCCTGCACAGACCTGCAGGGCAAAGACACTTCCCACCAGGGACATCCCAGCACAATTCTCTCCCTGCGTTATTTCCAAGCCTCAGCGGCACAGTCTCTGTGTGCTCTGCTGCTGGAGCCACATGTCCCCGCAGTCCCCTCGGTCGGTGCCTGTCCCTCCACGCCCGATTACACCCCGTCCAAAGCATTCTTCTTCATTTGCTGGAGCACTGCTGCTGCCTAACGAGGGACCGTCCCCTGCTAATGGCAGTCACTTCATTATCGGCTGGGCTCTGCCTCAGCCTGTGGCTCCACGCTGCCACAGACCCGAATCTTACCACAAGGGTTTTAATTTGGGATTAACCGATCGGGAAATTAGATCACTGCTTCCATCAGTCATCCTGCTCTGGCTGTTACCTCCGTGCCTTGGCTGCAGGGGAGCGGCTCCCCAGGGAATGGGCCGAGGCTGCCGCAGCCCCAGGAGCTGGGACACCGCTCCAGGCACAGGGAGAGGTTTTCAGGTGCTGGACTGCGGGATCCCTGTGGGTCCTGTTCAGCTCGGGATATTCTATAATCTTTATGCATAAGTCAAAATTAATTTATTATCCTGATTAAACCAATATCCGGGTGTATCCATCACCGTTGGTGTGTGTGTGGCCCTGCAGATGAATGCACACACACGTACACACACCGTATCTCGTAAATTCCTGCTTTTGCCTTGCATTTCTAGGGCAACACTTAATGGAAGATGAAACACAATAGAGGCCCCAGCTGGGGAAGCCACGATACAGCCCAGGCCCCAGAAAGTCAATTACTGTGTCGGAGAGGGTGAGCAGAACTGAGGAGATTTGCATGGAAATAACTGATCTCCTGATAGAAAGGATCACACGGGCTGTGCTGGCAGACAGCGCTGAAGGGAAAGGTAAAGGCACAGGATCAAAATACACCCGCGTGCCTCTGGTAATCAGCGTTTCTTTGTTCCTTTGTTGGAGACTGAGCTGGTGAGATCTGGCTGCATTCTTGCAAAAGCCATTCATTGAGAATTAATGGCAGCTTAAGTTTTCAATTAAATTTTAATTTAAACTCTGTGATTGGTGCAAATCAGCACAGTGCCACTTGTGTCAGTGATTTATCTCAGCTGAGGATTTGGCCCCACGTCTCGAGTGAAAGCTCTGCCAAAATGAGCTGCAGTAGAGATCCTCCAGCCAGATTCCAGAATGTGCTAAAGCCCTGGAAGGTGCAGATGGGCACGAAATCAATGCCTGGGACCTCTGGAAACTCCAGCAGGGGCCTGGCTGAACCTCCTGGTGTGTAAAACACAGCCCCGAGTACAAATAGGCCATAAAGGGAAAATCCTGCAATGCCCAAAGGCCCTTTTCTTTACCAAGGGGGGTCTGTCCATGGCTCTGCTCGGGGTCTGCTGAGGATCAGAGAGCCCGGAATGGTTTGGTCTGAAGGGACCTCAAAGCCCAGCCAGGTTTGGTCTGAAGGGACCTCAAAGCCCACCCCGTCCCCCCTGCCGTGGCAGGGACACCTTCCCCTGTCCCAGGCTGCTCCAAGCCCCATCCAACCTGCCCCGGACGTGTCCTGAGGTGTCCTTTGCTGAAACACAGCCTGGGACAAGGAGGGAAAACCCAAATTTGTATCCCTGCCGTGAAACAGCCTCTCCTGGGCTCACTGTGTGAGCTGGGGTCACCTCCAGCCCCTGGGGACATGGGGACAGCCACGGGCACATCTCTGGTGGCTTCATTCCAGAGGAGGGCTTTGAGATGGACTCACTGCCTCTTTGCATCCCACTTCATAGATCTGTGGCAGGAAGTCTAATAAGTTAGGAGGCTTAACACACTCTTTTTTATACGTGATGCAGTCATTTCTCAATCTGCCGTTCTCAAGAAGTTCTTTTTTTTTTTTTTTTTCTCTTTGCTGTTGAAACCTATCTGGATTGAATCATTGAATCATTATTCCTGATGTTCCACAAGTCTCGTTCTGAATATTTTTAGAATTAAAAAATGAGATTTCTGCTTGTGCCTTTTTTGTTTATAAATTTTGCATAAATCTGCAATACAAAAGCAGCAAAAAGAATTCGACTGAATCTTTTCAAGAACAGGATCAGCTTGTGATGTGCAGAGCAAAACCTTTGGCTTTAACAGTCTGAGGGGCTGGAAGGGAACGAAGCAATTAAGGGGAAGGAGGGATGTGGAAATGAGGGTCATTTGCACTTTACAGAAACCCAGACCAACACTGAGTTATCTCTCAGGCTGTGAGGGCTTGGAAAATCCAAGGGCAGCGCGGCAAAGGCTCTCTGGACACGGCTGCTCACATTCTGACTGGCAGCAGCACTGAGGTGAGGGAAAAGCACCTGCCACTGCAGCTTTGGCCCTGAAAGCCCAGGGGTTGGGGCATTAGGCTGGAAGAGCCGGTTCCAGCCCATCTGGTGGGGTCTGGGCTGCACTGAACTCGGGGAGAGAAGCAGCTCAGGGGGGTGAGTCGCCTCCCCACCCCCAGCACCAGCCGTGACTGGACCAGTTTGACTCACACCCAGTAACACTGACAGAGCACCTCCGAGTGCGAGGCTGCGATGAGTGGAATTTGTTGGGCTCATTTGCACTGTTTGGAGAAAACATATTGTGGGTTTGCTCTGAGTGATGTTTGGGAGGCTTCAGAGCGGGTGGCAGTGATGGATGGGCCCCGAGGAGCAGAGCAGAACCAGAGCCCTGCAGCCAAGGTGAGAGGTGGGAGCTGGCAGCAGGAAAGGCTTTGTGCATCTGCTCCTTCCACTGGGGCTCTGCAAAGGCTCCTCTGCACATCCTCCTCCTCCTGGGCCCTCCAAAGGCTCCTCTGCACATCCCTTTTCCTCCTCCTGGGCCCTCCAAAGGCTCCTCTGCACATCCCTTTTCCTCCTCCCGGCCCTTCCAAAGGCTCCTCTGCACATCCTCCTCCTCCTGGGCCCTCCAAAGGCTCCTCTGCACATCCTCCTCCTCCTGGGCTCTGCAAAGGCTCCTCTGCACATCCCTTTTCCTCCTCCCGGCCCTTCCAAAGGCTCCTCTGCACATCCCTTTTCCTCCTCCCGGCCCTTCCAAAGGCTCCTCTGCACATCCCTTTTCCTCCTCCCGGCCCTTCCAAAGGCTCCTCTGCACATCCTCCTCCTCTCAGCCCTCCAAAGGCTCCTCTGCACATCCCTTTTCCTCCTCCCGGCCCTTCCAAAGGCTCCTCTGCACATCCTCCTCCTCCTGGGCCCTCCAAAGGCTCCTCTGCACATCCCCTCCCTCCTCCTGGGCTCTGCAAAGGCTCCTCTGCACATCCCCTCCCTCCTCCTGGGCCCTCCAAAGGCTCCTCTGCACATCCCCTCCCTCCTCCCGCCCTGCCAGGCGGAGCACTGTGGGGGCCCAGGACACTCCTCTGTGCACCAGCAGCTCTGGAGCTCCCCGGTGGGGCACAGACCTGTGCGCTCCAGGCACCTGAAGTGTCACTGCTCCTTTTTGTACTTACGGCCAAGAGGGGTTCTGGCCCAGCCCGGGACGGTGCTTGTCCAGGCAGACAAATTACAAGGTTCAACTCTTTTAAATACATAATTTTAAGCCTCTTCTCCAGCACCAACTTTTCCCATGAAAAGCCACAGAAAACAGGCAGAGGGTCACGGCCCCTTGAGCACGCTCAGCCCCCTGGAAGGAACATCCTCAAAGAAGGGTTAAATCCATCCCAGCCCAACTCACTGGCCCTTTGTCAACCAGGGTATCAAATCGAAATAGTTCGAAATCAAACTGAATAATCGGACATGGTGACAAAGCAAGGGACACGGGGGGAGAGAGCAAATGTCCCTCCTGCTCAGGGACAGAGGCACAAAGCTCTGCACCAGGGGGAGTGGCTTTAAGCTGAAAGAGTAGATTTAGATTGGGTATCAGGAAGAAATCCTTCCCTGGCAGGTGGGCAGCCCTGGCACAGGTGCCCAGAGGAGCTGGGGCTGCCCCTGGATCCCTGCAGTGCCCAAGGCCAGGCTGGACACTGGAGCAGCCTGGGACACTGGGAGTGTCCCTGCCAGGCCAGGGGTGGCCCTGGGTGGGCTTTGAGGTCCCTTCCAACCCAAACTATTCTGTGGTTCTGTGACTTAGGGTCACTCCTGGCAGAGGTTTTCTCTTTGGGAAGAAAGTCCCTTCCCTCCTGTGCTGCAGCTGCTGCCCCTGGCCCCACCGGGCTCATGGACAGGCTTTGCCAACGAGGGCTTCTGAGAAGGGGCTCACAGCTTCCAGTGCTCCCACAGCTCTGAACACAGCCGATGAGGCAGAAAAGCCATTTCCCATCTGTCTGCAAAGGACTGTTAAGTTCTCATCCATACGTAAAGCAGAGCCAGCAGAGACTGTTACAGGCTCAATGACAGCGCTCTACAAATGTTAATATGGTTTTTAATTGGGAGGAATAATGGCTTGCTGCTGCACGCTTGGCAGAGCAGGCTCTGCAGCTACTTGATCCTACCCCTTTTTGAAAGCAGAAGGGGAAAATTGCAGTTCTGCATTTGAGTCAGGGTTTATTTAAAGCAGCCGAGGTGCTGAGCTGACAGCGCCGCTGTCCCTTGTCCCCCTGGTTATCCTGGGGACAGCAGAGGCGCCACTCCCGCTGCCCAAGGTTCCTGAGGGGGAGCCTCCAGGTCCTGTGCAGGGGGACAGGACCAGAACCACTGAATGTCTGGGCTGGGAGGGACCTCAAAGCTCATCCCGCCCCACCCTGCCGTGGGCAGGGACACCTCCCACCAGCCCGGGGTGCTCCAGCCTGGCCTGGGCTGATTTCGGGCTGGGGTCTGGTGCCTTGCCAAATTCGGCTGAAGTTAACGAGCGCCTGTGTACCCAGGGAGACCAGGAAAATAATCGGAATTAACTTGTAAACGGATGAGTCAAATTGCATTAAATATCTTTGTAAACGCTTTTGTTTAAAATTAAGGTGGACTAACTTGATTTTGTTTGCTTCACTTTAATTCCAAGTAGCACCCTCTAAATGGAAGCTTAAAGAAATTTAACCAAACTTGCACTTGATTATCCCTGGATGTCCCCGAGCACTCAGAGCAGAGTGTGAGACTCCTGAGCTGCCCTCTGGGGTGGGATCCTCATCCTGGGAAACCTCCCAAGAGGGAAGGGACTGCTCTGACCCAGCCTGAGTCCCCATGGGTTTGATCTTGGCATTCCGGCCACTCCATTGACGCCTTTCCCTGGGATCTGGTCCTCACTGGCAGCTCTGGCACAAGGCAGGGCATGGCCCTGCTCCAGCCTCTGGAGCCCCATCAGGCGCTGGCAATGGCTGGGCCAGGGCTGCTCCTGCCGGGGCTGTCCCCGAGCACAGACACAGCCCCGCGCAGCCCCCAGGGACACAAGGGCAGGATGTCACCGCAGCGCAGGGAACAGGACACAGCCCCCGGGGCAGGACAGGCCTTGTCCCATGGCCGGGGGCACAGGCTCCAAAGGGACACGGGGACAAGCTGCGCACTGCTGGCTCTGTCTGTGCGCTCCCTGTCATCACCCACAGCACGAAATAAATCCAGGTGGCCACAGGCTGGAGCGCTGGATTTTCTGTCACTTGCTACTAAATGAGCCACGGCAGATTTAAAAGCACTGCAATTGTTGAAAAAGTAACCTTAATAAAGTGGGTGTAAATAACTGTATGGCAACATTTCTGCATATTGGAATTGTTTTTGCAGGTAAAATTTAATAGCAGAGGTGTGACCGCATTTATAACGCAGTAATCAGTGTGTGATTCCACAAACCCAGCGTGTTTGCTCACAGGAGACAGCCCTAATGTCTTTTAAAAAGTCGTTAGATTTAAGTAATAGCCAGCACCCAAGTAGTCGATCAGGCAGATAGAGAACAAATCAACTTTTATTGCCAGGCAAAAACTAGAAAACCTAATTCCTTGGAAGCTAATAAAAAATTTATAATTTTTTTTGAGTCAAATAAGTGCAAGGTTTATTACTTCGTAGACGTCTTCATAAAACCCGGAGCAAACCTAATCTAGATGAAAACAACAGCTGTGAGGCACAATATATATGACCAAGATGGATGCCTCAGAGGTATGATATTCATTAGCTCACTAATTCCAAATGGTAAACAAGGTTTAATTAATTTTGATTTCAAGCTACAACGGTCGGCTGGCCAGGCAGGGCTGTACAGAACGTGCAGCTCCTGTAGGAGCAGGAGTCTGCTGGGGAAGGTTCCGTGTTCTCCTGACATTTCTGCTGGGACCAGTTCTGGGAACAGAGGAGGATGAGTGCTGGATCTGTCCCCGGGAGGGCGGGCACAGGAGCCCAGAGCAACTGGGGCTGCCCCTGGATGCCTGGAATGCCCAAGGCCAGGCTGGACAGGGCTGCGAGCAGCCTGGGACAGCGGGAAGTGTCCCCGGGACAGTGGGAAATGTCCCCAGGACAGTGGGAGGTGTCCCCGGACAGCGGAGGAGATTTGATTGTCTCCGATGGATGTGAGTGCCTCCCCTGGTTGGGTCGGTGCCCGGGAGAGGTTTGGACCGGCTCGGGAAGGCGCCCTGAGCCCGACACGGAGAGATTTCCTTCCCTGCGCCATCTCTGGGCCAGGACCCACTTCAATGGCTTCGAAGAGAACCCGAATTGGAGGGGAGAAGGGGACATTGGTGTCCCTTCAGTGCCTGAAGGGTCTCCCCACGCCCCAGCTCCACGTGAAACAGCCCCAGTGAGAACAGAGGGCAGGGACCAAACTTCCACGGGCGGGACACTGAAGGTTTCCCAGCGAAAGGTTTGCTGAGGAATTGCAGGGTCAGTGACACCAGCTGACCTTTGTCTCCCCTGCTGTCCCCTGGGAGCCGAGGACAAGGGGACACGCTGCGCCCAGCACTGGCACTGCCCGCAGGACCCGGCTCCGGGGCCGTGCAAGTGTTCACTGTCACCTCGGAGTGACACAGGACACGCTCTTGTCTTGTGTCTGTGAACTAGAAACGTATTTAATTCAGGCTTGAGGCAAAGTCATGGCTCACAGCCCTTTAGTGCACTGCTGAATTTGAAACCAGCTTGCAAAACTGTTCCCAAAATAACCCCGTGAGCCTCTTGTGTCCAGAGAAATGTACTAAATATTTTTGTTCAAAGACAGAGGTGCAAAGAATTTAAATGTCAGCGCTGTCCCTGGAGAGCCAGGATGGGTTTGGGGACTGTTCCCGGTGGAGGCAGTGCTGGATCCCTGGGCAGCAGAGGCCGTGGGGTGGCAATCCCTTGTCTTGGTGAGATGTCTCCAGGTGATGGTACCGGTGTGAGGAAAGCTTTCAGGATGAATAAAACCCCCAGCCCAGCTCCTTTTCCGCGGGTTTCCTGTAACTACCATTGCACAAATCCCCGTTCCCTGCTGCAGGCAGAGCAGCTCTGCCCAGCTCCTGCCCAGGGCTGGGGACCGGCCACATCCAGGGCTGGGGACCTGCCACATCCAGGGCTGGGGACCGGCCACATCCAGGGCTGGGGACCTGCCACATCCAGGGCTGGGGACCGGCCACATCCAGGGCTGGGGACCGGCCACATCCAGGGCTGGAGACCTGCCACATCCAGGGCTGGGGACCGGTCACATCCAGGGCTGGGCTGGTCCAGCTCCCACCAGCTCAGCAGGAGCCTGCAGCAGGGAGACGCAGTGATTTATACACAGGGAAGCTCTGCAGATAAATAACCAGAGCTGGGAATATGCTTTAATGAAGCACAAAAACAATTAGCTTTATTCATATTTTCCCCCTCAAAACATAGACAAATATATGCGCTTAAAGAATGATGATGTTTTGGGTAATCAGAGCGAAATAAATAGAACAGAAACTTTGTATACTTTATGTAAGAGACTTTGCTTGCTGCAATATTTCAACTTTCATTTAAAAATAAGTGATTGGAGTGTAGCCTATACCCCAAACCTTTAACTTTGTATTTTCAAGGGCTGTGGCCATAATGTAACAGTGAATATATGAAAGTACTTGTCTTCTGCAGACCATCCTCCTGTAGCTGCTGTGTCTGACACAACCTGTCAGAACACACCAACAGGAGAACTGAAAGGCACTGAAAAGAAAACTGATTCTCTTGCAAGCCCCTCTTTGTCTGGTTTCTTAATTTGCCTGTCAAGAGCCCGCTGTACCATTAATTGCACACAATCCAGGTACAAGCCTTGTGGCCCTGCAGGGGAGAGCTGAGCCCTGCAGACATCCCCGGCCTGGAGGGACATTTCTGCTCCTGCCCTGACTCTGGGTGCTGCACACGGCAGCTCGGAGAACCCAACAGCACCCAAGAGCACGCAGGACAAAACCTGTTTGCTTAAAATATTCAGGCCAGTCTTGGTGACTAATGAATGCATCCACAGAGATGGGGCTCCGCCATCCACAAACCAGTGGTTAAATTAATCAGGTGATTTAATGGCAAGGAGTAATTTGACATCTTGTGTCTCACGGGTGCTGCTTCCACAGCTCTCCTCTCCTGGCTGTCTCTGAGCACGGCAGGCTGGACTTTGCTAGTGCAAGGCTTTTAATTATGCGGGCTGGACTTCTTTAATGAGAGGCTTTTAATTACCCTTAGATCAATACCTCTCATCAGCTCTGAGGATAACCTTCCCCTCCTGGTGTGAGCTGGGGAGTTACCAGAGCACACCCTGAAAAACATCCCCCCTCACCCGGAGGAAAGGGACCGTCCTGACCTTTAGGGTGCCAGGGAGCCCCTGTCCTGAGCTTTGGGGTGCCAGAGTGTCACTGTCCTGAGCTCTGAGGTGCCAGGGTGTCACCATCGTGTCCTTTGAGCAGTGGGGTGTCACATCCCCTGTTTGGAGTGTCACTGTCCCGTGGTTTAGAAGAGCCACTGGCCAGCCTGGGGGTGCCACAGACCCCCCAGCACCTCCCTGCCCTTCCAGGACAGATCTGCAGGAGGTGGCTGCATCCCATTTTCCAGATGGGAAAAAATCAGCCAAAAAAAGAGCAGCTCCTGCTGTTGTCCTACTGGAACACAAGAAGAATTAACAACGTTATTTTTCATGTTGAGAGCGTCCTGAATTATTTACAAAACTCCCATCAAGGCTCTCAGCCTGGCAGGTGCTTTTTCTCCCTCTCGTTCTCCTTTCCATCCCCACTCTGAGAACAGATGCACCTTCCCCCGTGGACTCTGCTGTACCATTGCCCCTGCCCAGGACACCAGAGAAAAACCCCCGGTGTCCCCTCCCCGGAGACAAACCCCCGGTGTCCCCTCCTCGGGGACAAACCCCCGGTGTCCCCTCCCCGGGGACAAAGCCCCCGGTGTCCCCTCCCCTCCTCTCCCCTCCAGGGCACCCCGCCCCGGCAGAGGAGTGACTGGAGCTAATGAGTTTGGCCTTGGGCAGCCACCTCCTTCGCTCGGTTATTTTTATTTTTTTGGAGCCTTTCAGCCCAGGGTGCTTGTTGCTTCTCCAGCATCAACAACATTAACAAGCTCTGACATCTCATAAATTTCCCTTGGTAAAACAAAAGAGAAGCAAATAGAAAAACAAGTTTCATCAGTACAGGGGGCTTGGGGCTTTGAAATTTTTCCTGCCTTTTCCATGTATTGGATTTTGTTGTGAGCAGCCCCTTTTATCCTGCTGGTGTCTCTCTGCTGCAGCCAAACTGCCTCGCTAACTCCAGCTAGAGCACACTCGCTTTGGGTGGAAAATGCTGAGATAAAGTGAGATCTGATAGGGAAAACCAGAAATAGATCCAGTGCAAGCCCAACTATCAAAACGTAACAAGTTCAGAAAGAAGAGAAATGATTAACCCTGTTAATCTTTCAGTTTAAAGCCATTCCTTGTCCCACCATAATGATCAAATGATTTATAGAGTGTTTGAGGTTGGAAAGGACCTTAAAGATCACTGAGTCCAGCCATTAACCCCACATTTCCCAGGGCAGCTTTGAGCCATGTCCCAGGTGGACTTTGCAGCTGGAGAAGTGTCACTGCAGGGTCACTGCCACTCTCGTGCCTCAGTTTCCCCTTTTAACACCATGGATAGCAATAGCTTGGAATTAAAGTCTTTGGTAACCCTTTATTTAGGAATTGGGGAGTTCAAAATTGGGATTGCTCATCACAGTCACAAGGAGCTTGTTCAAGCAGTCTCTGCCACAGAATCCGCGGCCCTCTCCACACTTTCCTCCTCTCTCTCTGTAATTCTTTGCCAGTGCCCCAAATACAAATTGGCTTTCTCAGGGAATGAGAAATCTCCTGCCTGGGAGCTCCCGAGTTTGTGCTCAGGATGCACCACCTTCCATCCCTGGCAGTGCTGAGTGATGTTGGAGCTGCAGAGGGACGGAGCAGCCACGAGCCTTTCTCCTCTCCTTGTAATTGATTTTCTCCAAACCCAGAGCTTCCAGAGACACCTGAGCAGGGCTGCCCGTGGCTCACTCCGCTGTGGGAGCTGGATGTGGTCTGCAGCACGTCTGGCACAAGCTCTGTCCTCCCCGGGTCTGCCTTTGGACCCGAGATCCGGGATCTCAGCTGAGGCTTTTCTCTCTCTGGCTTTTCACAGAGCGCTTTTATCAAGCCCTGCCCCTGGCAAAGGGCAAAAACCAGTGACACACGGCTGCCAGCAAGGGCACAGAGCCCAGCGTTAATGGCAGGGGCCAAAAGGGGCTCTGTCAAACCCTGTCACCCCGAACACAGATCCCCAGGCTGGTGGTTTTTTCCCAGTTTCTGCTCCGCTGTTGGAACAACACATAAATTATCATTAAAACGATGCTACTGGGAGGCAGTGTGAGGTGGAAGAGAAAAACTGATTTTCCAAGGATAAAATTATTCAGCAACAACAGTGGACATGTGAAATGGAATTCTGGGCTCAACATCCACTGCTCCATAACGAGGCAGAGTATTTTCCTTACGGATCCAGCTCTTGAAGCCTTGGAGCTCCTGACTGTGTCCTCTGCTTTACTGCCACAACATAAATATCAGGAGTTATGGCTGCAGCAGGCACACTGCACACTGCTGAGCTGGTTGGAATTTAATATGAGTTTAATATCAGCATCCCAGAGTGCCCCAGCAGCTGCAGGAGGCAGCTGTGTTCATCCTGTTGTGCTTTCTGCATCCAGCCCTTGACCCCAGACACATCATCACTGGGCCCTGGGTGCAGCAGGGGAGCAAAAGGACTTTTCCAATTAAACCTCTTTGCTACAGCAGGCAGAAGGACACCTGGGGGATGTGGACATTTTCACACTTTTTGGAGGATATTTGGGAGCTGCTTTATTGTTATCCAAAAGTGAATGCCCAGAGGGTGATGGACAAACTGCTGTCCCCTGGGAGAGCTGGGCTGAGGGCGATGGCCCAGAGTCACTGTAGGACACGAAAGAAAGATTAAAGACTCCAAATATTTCAGAAGGCAAAGAGCACAGAAAAAAGGCTTTTATTGTCTAATTCTTATTACCTTGATAAGGTGTTCCCATATGGATTTAACACGGTTGGTGAATAGGAACAACAACTCCCTAATCCCATGGGTTAAACCAGACAAACAGCAAAACACCCCCTGGAGAAAGAGTTTGGAGAGAGGAGAGCTGTTTTCAGAAGAAGCTTTCTTGAATTTTTTTCCTTGGGAAAAAGTGAGCAGCTGCCAGCAGGCTGAAAATCTCTCAGACCCAAAAATACCAGGCCCAAAGCCCAGAGCTGTCCTTTGGGAGAGCTGGGCTGAGGGTGATGGCACCGAGGGTGATGGCACAGAGATGCTGTCCCTTGGGAGTGTCCCCTGGCAGTGTCCCTGGCTGTGTCCTCAGAGTCACCTCCAGGGTTTTGTGTCCTCTGCAGCAGCCCCAGGGGCAGAGCAGAGCAGCAGCAGGGCCCACAGGGCTGAGGGGACACGGGCAGGGCTGAGGGGACACGGGCAGGGCTGAGGGGACACGGGCAGGGCTGGCAGCTTTTCCCTGGCTCTCAGAACCACCAGCTGGCTTTGCCAAGAGGAGATAAATTGATACAAACCAAAAAGATTTGAGAATGAACTCTGTGTCAGGCAGCTCTGGCATGATTAAGTTTATCTTGGGAGCAGAGAGAAAACGAAGAGACAGAATGTCAATTAATTCGAGTGCAAGAATTCCCTGGGCCGGCGGCTCAAGGAAGGGGATGGCAGTGTCAGAGGGAAATGGATTTCTCTGCACAGACCCAGAAACTCGAAACCCTTCTCATTTCTATTTGTTTAAAGATTCTGCTCAGTGTAGAACACTTTGGGCTGGATGAATGCTGACTTAGAGCAGTAACTGATGCTCTAACGAAAAGGAAACTCCATCTGAGCACAGCCAGTGCGGGATGAGGAGTCCGGGAAGTGCTCAGGCTCATCCATCAGGAGTGGGAGCTGCTCCCAGCAGAGGCAGCCCCTCCTGCTGCCCCAGTGTCCCTGCCGTTGTCGTGGCAGGGAGGGGACACCTGGGGCTGGCTCAGTCCCCACGCTGCGCTCCGAGCAAAGCGCTTGGCTTGACTCTGGATTTGATCTATTGCAGGATCTTGGGCTTGGGCCATGCAGGAGCTCCCGAGTAATGCACAGCTCGGTGCCTGGCCCCGCAGGTAATTGATCAGCTGGGAATCTCTCACACCGAGGATGAGCTCATTTAATGTCCTCCGGACCCGTCTCCGTGCACCCGCAGCCGGCCCAGAAATGCAGTTTGCATCTGGGAAGTCCATCACAGTGACAGGAGCCAGCCGAGTCATTGGCATTATGTCCAGGAGAGCAGAGAGGCTCCTCCGCTTTGATTTCTTTCCTGCTCAAACACTGAATTCGGTGCCTCCGGCAGCCCCCAGCGATGACAGTTCTGCTCTTCACCGCTCGGGGCACAGCCCGGCCGACCCGGGGTCCGTGTGCTGGCCCAGCCTCCCGGAGCCAGGGCACGGAGGAGGGATGGGGCACCCGGAGCTTCTCCCTGGCACAGCTGGCACAGCTGGCACAGCTGGCACAGCTGGCAGGGCTGGGCCGGACCCTGCCCCAGGAACGCGGCTCCTGCCGGGCTCGGCACGTCCGTGCCCGCGGGCACAGCCCAGCCGGGAGCTGGAGTCCTGCATCCCGTCCCTGAGACACCCCCGGAGCCGGGGATGGGGCAAACTGCTCCCCAGGGGCTGGGATCCCGCATCCCGTCCCTGCCGCACTCCCAGAGCTCACTCCCCTCCTGCCCGGCTGTCTCCGCCGCTGCCTCGTCCCCCTGTCCCTCTGTCCCCCTGTCCCCACCGCTGCCCCTCGGCGCGGGGAGCAGATCCTCCCAGCTCCTGGCAGCCAGTTTGGAGGCCCTCAGGGAGATATTTACCACCTCCTTTATCACTGGCGCCCTCGGCACAATGCGCATTTACGCGGGTTTCTCTGGAGGATCCTCCGGAGCAGCCACAGTGTACATTTACACTAACACGCTCCTGGAGGAAGCCGCTGTACCTGCGGCGTGTCCCGGACAGCCGAGCTCTCCTAAACGCCTCCCCTGAACGCTGCTCGGAATAGGCACCATCAGAAAGGGGCAGATCTGCGAGGGGAAGAGGGGAAAGGCTCTGGTCCCCGGGCAGAAAACCTTCCCCGGGCAGAGGGGCGCAGCCCGTGGCAAAGCAGCAGCAGAGCTCCAGGAGCGCTCCGACACTGGCCACAGCCCGGAGCTGTCCCAGCCCGCCCCGATCCAGCCCCGCAGGGGCCCCCCGGCAATCCCGGGCTGCTGGGGCTCCGTGGGGCTCGGGAGCCTGAACCACCTGCGGCTGGGATAGTCACATCCAGCCGAGCACAAACCTGCCCAAAGGTCTCCTGAGCCACCTCTTCTGGTACCTGCACAAATGTAGGGCAAAGGAAAATGAAGAGAGGGAGTGGGGCTGTCTGCCGGCTCTTCTCCATCCCTCCGCGGTTCTCTGTGGAAGACAATTTGTAACTGATGGCCACGAGGCTCAGGGGAAAGTTTCTGCAGATGTTTCAGGAAAATCCCGACAGAAAGCCACACGGAACACGTGCCATCCCCCACACTACTCCCCAGGCACAGCCTGCTCTCCATCAGCGCTTTCTCCTCTTCATTTCAAAGCTGCTTTTCTCTTGCTACAGTGAAGTACTGAGAGTTTTTACTCCTGTAAAACACTCCTGGTCCTTGTTTAGGCCCTCCATGGCTGGTGGGAAAAAATTTAATTAAAAGCTGTTCTGCTTTTATGTCCAACATGCTTCAACTGGCAATACATCTTTTTGCTGCTGGAATTGCCTGCTTGGTATTTCTGACACCCTCTGAGCAGCCAGTGAAAGGCAGCCCTGGAATTAGAGTGGGGAGCTGGATGGAAACCGCCTGGTGCTGCCACAAAATCCTCTGCATCTCTGCTTCTGCTGCTGATTGTAGCAGTGGCTGGATTCCAGCTGGTGTCCCGGGAAAACGAGGCTGTGGGCCCAGAGATTGGGGGGAAAGTGCTAAAACCTCCCCAGCCACCTCCTCACGGGGGACTCGCTCTCTCCTGCCACCCACAATTCATGTCAGAGCACGGGAATGTGCCTCAAATAAAGGACTGTTCCCCTGCAGAGCCAGAGGAGAGATTTCATGGATTAGGAGGAAATCTTCTCCCAAATTTACATCCCCGCTGGCCTCAGCCTTGAGATGTAGAGAAGGTGGTTGACCCCTGTCCCTGAGGGTCAGCAGGGAGTGACCCCCTGAGCTGATCCCAGTCCTGGGGTCACAGGAGCAGGGCCTGGGTCACCCCTCTGCCTCCGGGGTTAAAAAGGCCTCGAACCTCTGACTGATGTGGGTTCTGGTGCTCCTGGCTCGTGGGATAACAGCCTGAGTGAGCCCACGGCCTGGCCGTGCTGGGGAATGGCAGAGAGGGGAAATCAGAGGAAAAAGGAGCTGCTGGAGCTCCTGGGCAGCAAAGGCACCCGTGGGGCAGATTTCCAGAACCCAGGCACCAACGGCCCTTCTGCAGGGGGAGGTGGCTCCAACCCCCGTGCCCTTATGGAGGACCAGGAGGGGCTTTGGGGTTTCCTTTGGGATTAGCTTGAGGCTGCTTTAACCTCTGAGCCAGGGCTGTCCTTTGAGTAGGCAACACCCAGCAAACGCTGACCATGGACAAAGAAATTGCATTTTTCCCTCTCTTTTATCAAGCGAAATGTTAATAGCAAGCTGAAAAATGGAATCCTTGTCCTTTTATCAAATCAGCCTGGGCAGCCTCAAAGCTCCTTCCCCTTTCTGGATCTGTGGGATTTTCCAGGAGCCCCAAAACCCACCCACCCATCAGGTGCCATTACAGGTGCAAACACTGTCAGGCTGTGTACAGGAATATAGACATTTAGGGGAGAAACTACTTAATAAATTCAGAGCTACACTTTGTGACATTTCCCACAAGACTTTAGTGCTGTTTACAAATTCCGAAGAACACCCCGAGTCATTTTTGGCATGGACTTATGATTTATTTCAAAGCAAAATGGGTCAGAGTGTGTGGGTCTGTGTTTAATGCAGAAAGGGATTTGGAAATGAAAAGTCAACTGGCATGAAAGATTGCTGGGCAAATGTAAAAGCAGTAAAGCGTGTGGGTGGTCTCTGAGCATGTAATAGGATATTTGTAAGGAAAAGAAACATGCAGGATTCCAAGCTTTAATAAAACAGTTCCTTTTTCACCCAATCAATAACATAATTGTAATTTTCCAAGGCAAATTGCCTCTAAACTCCCTTTTCTCCAGGAGAGAGCGGCAGGAATGGGACCAGGGGGAGAAATGGCTGTGGGAGGAACCGTGCACAGCTCTGGGGTGACCCTTCCCTCCTGGGGTGCTGCTCCCAGCAGGAGCCCCTGGAGCAGGGCAGGGTTGGCTCACGGCAGGGATGAACAACACCAGACAGAGCAGGGCTGGAGGATTCTCTGCTCCAGCTCAGCTCCAGCTTCCCACACACGGCCTCAGTGCCTCTGCCCGAGGATGTTCTGGAGCAGCCCGAGCGGCTCGCCAGGGAAAGGCTCTGCAGGAGAGAAAACAGGACTGCGGCGGGTTTGGAATGCTGCAGGGT